>NW_028225514.1:0-349253 GCF_052327205.1 Somniosus microcephalus
CTTATGATTCACCCTCCTGACTTCACCTTCTCCTTCTCCTTCTTCTGCTTCTTCTGCTTCACCCTCCAGACTTCACCTTCTCCTTCTCCTTCTTCTGCTTCTCTGCTTCACCCTCCAGACTTCACCTTCTCCTTCTCCTTCTTCTGCTTCTTCTGCTTCACCCTCCAGACCTCACCTTCTCCTTCTCCTTCTTCTACTTCTTCTGATTCACCCTCCTGACTTCACCTTCTCCTTCTCCTTCTTCTACTTCTTCTGCTTCACCCTCCAGACTTCACCTTCTCCTTCTCCTTCTTCTGCTTCTTCTGATTCACCCTCCAGACTTCACCTTCTCCTTCTCCTTCTTCTGCTTCTTCTAATTTACCCGCCAGACTTCACCTTCTCCTTCTCCTTATTCTGCTTCTCCTGATTCACCCTCCAGACTTCACCTTCTCCTTCTCCTTCTTCTGCTTCTTCTGAATCACCCTCCTGACTTAACTTCTCCTTCTCCTTCTTCTGCTTCTTCTGAATCACCCTCCAGACTTCACCTTCTCCTTCTCCTTCTTCTGCTTCTTCTGATTCACCCTCCAGACTTCACCTTCTCCTTCTCCTTCTTCTGCTTCTTTTGATTCACCCTTCAGACTTCACCTTCGCCTTCTCCTTCTTCTGCTTCTTCTGATTCACCCTCCAGACCTCACCTTCTCCTTCACCTTCTTCTACTTCTTCTGCTTCACCCTCCAGACTTCACCTTCTGCTTCTCCTTCTTCTACTTTTTCTGATTCACCCTCCAGACTTCACCTTCTCCTTCTCCTTCTTCTGCTTCATCTGATTCACCCGCCAGACTTCACCTTCTCCTTCTCCTTATTCTGCTTCTCCTGATTCACCCTCCAGACTTCACCTTCTCCTTCTCCTTCTTCTGCTTCTTCTGAATCACCCTCCTGACTTACCTTCTCCTTCTCCTTCTTCTGCTTCTTCTGATTCACCCTCCAGACTTCACCTTCTCCTTCTCCTTCATCTACTTCTTCTGATTCACCCTCCAGACTTCATCTTCTCCTTCTCCTTCATCTGCTTCTTCTGATTCACCCTCCAGACTTCACCTTCTCCTTCTCCTTCATCTGCTTCTTCTGATTCACCCTCCAGACTTCACCTTCTCCTTCTCCTTCTTCTGCTTTTTCTGATTCACCCTCCAGACTTCACCTTCTCCTTCTCCTTCTTCTGCTTCTTCTGATTCACCCTCCAGACTTCACCTTCTCCTTCTCCTTCTTCTGCTTCTTTTGATTCACCCTTCAGACTTCGCCTTCTCCTTCTCCTTCTTCTACTTCTTATGATTCACCCTCCTGACTTCACCTTCTCCTTCTCCTTCTTCTGCTTCTTCTGCTTCACCTCCAGACTTCACCTTCTCCTTCTCCTTCTTCTGCTTCTTCTGCTTCACCCTCCAGACTTCACCTTCTCCTTCTCCTTCTTCTGCTTCTTCTGCTTCACCCTCCAGACCTCACCTTCTCCTTCTCCTTCTTCTACTTCTTCTGATTCACCCTCCTGACTTCACCTTCTCCTTCTCCTTCTCTACTTCTCTGCTTCACCCACCAGACTTCACCTTCTCCTTCTCCTTCTTCTGCTTCTCCTGATTCACCCTCCTGACTTCACCTTCTCCTTCTCCTTCTTCTGCGTCTTCTGATTCACCCTCCAGACTTCACCTTCTCCTTCTCCTTCTTCTACTTCTTCTGATTCACCCTCCAGACTTCACCTTCTCCTGCTACTTCTTCTGCTTCTTCTGATTCACCCTCCAGACTTCACCTTCTCCTTTTCCTTCTTCTGCTTCTTCTGATTCATCCTCCAGATTTCACCTTCTCCTTCTCCTTCTTCTGCTTCTTCTGATTCACCCTCCAGACTTCACCTTCTCCTTCTCATTCTTCTGCTTCTTCTGATTCACCCTCCAGACTTCACCTTCTCCTTCACCTTCTTCTACTTCTTCTGATTCACCCTCCAGACTTCACCTTCTCCTTCTCCTTCTTCTGCTTCTTCTGATTCACCATCCAGACTTCACCTTCTCCTTCTCCTCGTCTACTTCTTCTGATTCACCCTCCAGACTACACCTTCTCCTTCTCCTTCTTCTACTTCTTCTGATTCACCCTCAGACTTCACCTTCTCCTTCTCCTTCTTCTGCTTCTTCTGATTCACCCTCCAGACTTCACCTTCTCCTTCTCCTTCTTCTACTTCTTCTGATTCACCCTCCAAACTTCACCTTCTCCTTCTCCTTCTTCTACTTCTTCCTGCTTCTCCCTCCAGACTTCACCTTCTCCTTCTCCTTCTTCTGCTTCTTCTGATTCAGCCTCCAGACTTCACCTTCTCCTTCTCCTTCTTCTACTTCTTCTGATTCACCCTCCAGACTTCACCTTCTCCTTCTCCTTCTTCTACTTCTTCTGATTCACCCTCCAGACTTCACCTTCTCCTTCTCCTTCTTCTACTTCTTATGATTCACCCTCCTGACTTCACCTTCTCCTTCTCCTTCTTCTGCTTCTTCTGCTTCACCCTCCAGACTTCACCTTCTCCTTCTCCTTCTTCTGCTTCTTCTGCTTCACCCTCCAGACTTCACCTTCTCCTTCTCCTTCTTCTGCTTCTTCTGCTTCACCCTCCAGACCTCACCTTCTCCTTCTCCTTCTTCTACTTCTTCTGATTCACCCTCCTGACTTCACCTTCTCCTTCTCCTTCTCTACTTCTTCTGCTTCACCCTCCAGACTTCACCTTCTCCTTCTCCTTCTTCTGCTTCTTCTGATTCACCCTCCAGACTTCACCTTCTCCTTCTCCTTCTTCTGCTTCTTCTAATTACCCGCCAGACTTCACCTTCTCCTTCTCCTTATTCTGCTTCTCCTGATTCACCCTCCAGACTTCACCTTCTCCTTCTCCTTCTTCTGCTTCTTCTGAATCACCCTCCTGACTTAACTTCTCCTTCTCCTTCTTCTGCTTCTTCTGAATCACCCTCCAGACTTCACCTTCTCCTTCTCCTTCTTCTGCTTCTTCTGATTCACCCTCCAGTCTTCACCTTCTCCTTCTCCTTCTTCTGCTTCTTTGATTCACCCTCAGACTTCACCTTCGCCTTCTCCTTCTTCTGCTTCTTCTGATTCACCCTCCAGACCTCACCTTCTCCTTCACCTTCTTCTACTTCTTCTGCTTCACCCTCCAGACTTCACCTTCTGCTTCTCCTTCTTCTACTTTTTCTGATTCACCCTCCAGACTTCACCTTCTCCTTCTCCTTCTTCTGCTTCATCTGATTCACCCGCCAGACTTCACCTTCTCCTTCTCCTTATTCTGCTTCTCCTGATTCACCCTCCTTCACTCCTTCTCCTTCTCCTTCTTCAGCTTCTTCTGAATCACCCTCCTGACTTACCTTCTCCTTCTCCTTCTTCTGCTTCTTCTGATTCTCCCTCCAGACTTCACCTTCTCCTTCTCCTTCATCTACTTCTTCTGATTCACCCTCCAGACTTCATCTTCTCCTTCTCCTTCATCTGCTTCTTCTGATTCACCCTCCAGACTTCACCTTCTCCTTCTCCTTCTTCTGCTTTTTCTGATTCACCCTCCTGACTTCACCTTCTCCTTCTCCTTCTTCTACTTCTTCTGATTCACCCTCCAGACTTCACCTTCTCCTTCTCCTTCTTCTACTTCTTCTGATTCACCCACCAGACTTCACCTTCTCCTTCTCCTTCTTCTGCTTCTTCTGATTCACCCTCCAGACTTCACCTTCTCCTTCTCCTTCTTCTGCTTCTTCTGATTCACCCTCCAGACTTCACCTTCTCCTTCTCCTTCTTCTGCTTCTTTTGATTCACCCTTCAGACTTCGCCTTCTCCTTCTCCTTCTTCTGCTTCTTCTGATTCACCCTCCAGACCTCACCTTCTCCTTCTCCTTCTTCTACTTCTTCTGATTCACCCTCCAGACTTCATCTTCTCCTTCTCCTTCTTTTGCTTCTTCTGATTCACCCTCCAGACTTCACCTTCTCCTTCTCCTTCTTCTGCTTCTTCTGATTCACCCTCCAGACTTCTCCTTCTCCTTCTCCTTCTTCTACTTCTTCTGATTCACCCTCCAGACTTCACCTTCTCCTTCTCCTTCTTCTACTTCTTCTGATTCACCCTCCAGTCTTCATCTTCTCCTTCTCCTTCTTCTGCTTCTTCTGATTCACCCTCCAGACTTCACCTTCTCCTTCTCCTTCTTCTGCTTCTCCTGATTCACCCTCCTGACTTCACCTTCTCCTTCTCCTTCTTCTGCTTCTTCTGATTCACCCTCCAGACTTCACCTTCTCCTTCTCCTTCTTCTACTTCTTCTGATTCACCCTCCAGACTTCACCTTCTCCTGCTACTTTTTCTGCTTCTTCTGATTCACCCTCCAGACTTCACCTTCTCCTTTTCCTTCTTCTGCTTCTTCTGATTCATCCTCCAGATTTCACCTTCTCTTTCTCCTTCTTCTGCTTCTTCTGATTCACCCTCCAGACTTCACCTTCTCCTTGTCATTCTTCTGCTTCTTCTGATTCACCCTCCAGACTTCACCTTCTCCTTCACCTTCTTCTACTTCTTCTGATTCACCCTCCAGACTTCACCTTCTCCTTCTCCTTCTTCTGCTTCTTCTGATTCACCATCCAGACTTCACCTTCTCCTTCTCCTTCGTCTACTTCTTCTGATTCACCCTCCAGACTACACCTTCTCCTTCTCCTTCTTCTACTTCTTCTGATTCACCCTCCAGACTTCACCTTCTCCTTCTCCTTCTTCTGCTTCTTCTGATTCACCCTCCAGACTTCACCTTCTCCTTCTCCTTCTTCTACTTCTTCTGATTCACCCTCCAAACTTCACCTTCTCCTTCTCCTTCTTCTACTTCTTCTGCTTCTCCCTCCAGACTTCACCTTCTCCTTCTCCTTCTTCTGCTTCTTCTGATTCAGCCTCCAGACTTCACCTTCTCCTTCTCCTACTTCTACTTCTTCTGATTCACCCTCCTGACTTCACCTTCTCCTTCTCCTTCTTCTACTTCTTCTGATTCACCCTCCAGACTTCACCTTCTCCTTCTCCTTCTTCTACTTCTTCTGATTCACCCACCAGACTTCACCTTCTCCTTCTCCTTCTTCTGCTTCTTCTGATTCACCCTCCAGACTTCACCTTCTCCTTCTCCTTCTTCTGCTTCTTCTGATTCACCCTCCAGACTTCACCTTCTCCTTCTCCTTCTTCTGCTTCTTTTGATTCACCCTTCAGACTTCGCCTTCTCCTTCTCCTTCTTCTGCTTCTTCTGATTCACCCTCCAGACCTCACCTTCTCCTTCTCCTTCTTCTACTTCTTCTGATTCACCCTCCAGACTTCATCTTCTCCTTCTCCTTCTTTTGCTTCTTCTGATTCACCCTCCAGACTTCACCTTCTCCTTCTCCTTCTTCTGCTTCTTCTGATTCACCCTCCAGACTTCGCCTTCTCCTTCTCCTTCTTCTACTTCTTCTGATTCACCCTCCAGACTTCACCTTCTCCTTCTCCTTCTTCTACTTCTTCTGATTCACCCTCCAGTCTTCATCTTCTCCTTCTCCTTCTTCTGCTTCTTCTGATTCACCCTCCAGACTTCACCTTCTCCTTCTCCTTCTTCTGCTTCTCCTGATTCACCCTCCTGACTTCACCTTCTCCTTCTCCTTCTTCTGCTTCTTCTGATTCACACTCCAGACTTCACCTTCTCCTTCTCCTTCTTCTACTTCTTCTGATTCACCCTCCAGACTTCACCTTCTCCTGCTACTTTTTCTGCTTCTTCTGATTCACCCTCCAGACTTCACCTTCTCCTTTTCCTTCTTCTGCTTCTTCTGATTCACCCTCCAGACTTCACCTTCTCCTTCTCATTCTTCTGCTTCTTCTGATTCACCCTCCAGACTTCACCTTCTTCTACTTCTTCTGATTCACCCTCCAGACTTCACCTTCTCCTTCTCCTTCTTCTGCTTCTTCTGATTCACCATCCAGACTTCACCTTCTCCTTCTCCTTCGTCTACTTCTTCTGATTCACCCTCCAGACTACACCTTCTCCTTCTCCTTCTTCTACTTCTTCTGATTCACCCTCCAGACTTCACCTTCTCCTTCTCCTTCTTCTGCTTCTTCTGATTCACCCTCCAGACTTCACCTTCTCCTTCTCCTTCTTCTACTTCTTCTGATTCACCCTCCAAACTTCACCTTCTCCTTCTCCTTCTTCTACTTCTTCTGCTTCTCCCTCCAGACTTCACCTTCTCCTTCTCCTTCTTCTGCTTCTTCTGATTCAGCCTCCAGACTTCACCTTCTCCTTCTCCTTCTTCTACTTCTTCTGATTCACCCTCCAGACTTCACCTTCTCCTTCTCCTTCTTCTACTTCTTCTGATTCACCCACCAGACTTCACCTTCTCCTTCTCCTTCTTCTGCTTCTTCTGATTCACCCTCCAGACTTCACCTTCTCCTTCTCCTTCTTCTGCTTCTTCTGATTCACCCTCCAGACTTAACCTTCTCCTTCTCCTTCTTCTGCTTCTTTTGATTCACCCTTCAGACTTCACCTTCTCCTTCTCCTTCTTCTGCTTCTTCTGATTCACCCTCCAGACCTCACCTTCTCCTTCTCCTTCTTCAACTTCTTCTGATTCACCCTCCAGACTTCATCTTCTCCTTCTCCTTCTTTTGCTTCTTCTGATTCACCCTCCAGACTTCACCTTCTCCTTCTCCTTCTTCTGCTTCTTCTGATTCACCCTCCAGACTTCGCCTTCTCCTTCTCCTTCTTCTGCTTCTTCTGATTCACCCTCCAGACTTCGCCTTCTCCTTCTCCTTCTTCTACTTCTTCTGATTCACCCTCCAGACTTCACCTTCTCCTTCTCCTTCTTCTACTTCTTCTGATTCACCCTCCAGACTTCACCTTCTCCTTCTCCATCTTCTACTTCTTCTGATTCACCGTCCAGACTTCACCTTCTCCTTCTCCTTCTTCTGCTTCTCCTGATTCACCCTCCTGACTTCACCTTCTCCTTCTCCTTCTTCTGCTTCTTCTGATTCACCCTCCAGACTTCACCTTCTCCTTCTCCTTCTTCTACTTCTTCTGATTCACCCTCCAGACTTCACCTTCTCCTTCTACTTCTTCTGCTTCTTCTGATTCACCCTCCAGACTTCACCTTCTCTTTTTCCTTCATCTGCTTCTTCTGATTCACCCTCCAGATTTCACCTTCTCCTTCTCCTTCTTCTGCTTCTTCTGATTCACCCTCCAGACTTTACCTTCTCCTTCTCCTTCTTCTGCTTCTTCTGATTCACCCTCCAGACTTCACCTTCTCCTTCTCCTTCATCTACTTCTTCTGATTCACCCTCCAGACTTCATCTTCTCCTTCTCCTTCTTCTGCCTCTTCTGATTCACCCTCCAGACTTCACCTTCTCCTTCTCCTTCTTCTGCTTTTTCTGATTCACCCTCCTGACTTCACCTTCTCCTTCTCCTTCTTCTACTTCTTCTGATTCACCCTCCAGACTTCACCTTCTCCTTCTCCTTCTTCTACTTCTTCTGATTCACCCACCAGACTTCACCTTCTCCTTCTCCTTCTTCTGCTTCTTTTGATTCACCCTTCAGACTTCACCTTCTTCTTCTCCTTCTTCCGCTTCTTCTGATTCACCCTCCAGACCTCACCTTCTCCTTCTCCTTCTTCAACTTCTTCTGATTCACCCTCCAGACTTCATCTTCTCCTTCTCCTTCTTTTGCTTCTTCTGATTCACCCTCCAGACTTCACCTTCTCCTTCTCCTTCTTATGCTTCTTCTGATTCACCCTCCAGACTTCACCTTCTCCTTCTCCTTCTTCTGCTTCTTCTGATTAAGCCTCCAGACTCACCTTCTCCTTCTCCTTCTTCTACTTCTTCCGATTCACCCTCCAGACTTCACCTTCTCCTTCTTCTGCTTCTTCTGATTCACCCTCCAGACTTCACCTTCTCCTTCTCCTTCTTCTACTTCTTCTGATTCACCCTCCAGACTTCATCTTCTCCTTCTCCTTCTTCTGCTTCTTCTGATTCACCCTCCACACTTCACCATCTCCTTCTCCTTCTTCTGCTTCTTCTGATTCACCCTCCAGACTTCACCTTCTCCTTCTCCTTCTTCTACTTCTTCTGATTCACCCTCCAGACTTCACCTTCTCCTTCTCCTTCTTCTGCTTCTTCTGACTCACCCTCCAGACTTCACCTTCTCCTTCTCCTTCTTCTGCTTCTTCTGATTCACCCTCCAGACTTCACCTTCTCCTTCTCCTTCTTCTACTTCTCCTGATTCACCCTCCAGACTTCACCTTCTCCTTCTCCTTCTTCTACTTCTTCTGATTCACCCTCCAGACTTCACCTTCTCCTTCTCCTTCTTCTACTTCTTATGATTCACCCTCCTGACTTCACCTTCTCCTTCTCCTTCTTCTGCTCCTTCTGCTTCACCCTCCAGACTTCACCTTCTCCTTCTCTTTCTTCTGCTTCTTCTGATTCACCCTCCAGACTTCACCTTCTCCTTCTCCTTCTTCTGATTCTTTTGATTCACCCTCCAGACTTCACCTTCTCCTTCTCCTTCTTCTGCTTCTTCTGATTCACCCTCCAGACTTCACCTTCTCCTTCTCCTTCTTCTACTTCTTCTGATTCACCCTCCTGACTTCACCTTCTCCTTCACCTTCTTCTACTTCTTCTGCTTCACCCTCCAGACTTCACCTTCTGCTTCTCCTTCTTCTACTTCTTCTGATTCACCCGCCAGACTTCACCTTCTCCTTCTCCTTATTCTGCTTCTCCTGATTCACCCTCCAGACTTCACCTTCTCCTTCTCCTTCTTCCGCTTCTTCTGAATCACCCTCCTGACTTACCTTCTCCTTCTCCTTCTTCTGCTTCTTCTGATTCACCCTCCAGACTTCACCTTCTCCTTCTCCTTCATCTACTTCTTCTGATTCACCCTACAGACTTCATCTTCTCCTTCTCCTTCATCTGCTTCTTCTGATTCACCCTCCAGACTTCACCTTCTCCTTCTCCTTCTTCTGCTTTTTCTGATTCACCCTCCTGACTTCACCTTCTCCTTCTCCTTCTTCTACTTCTTCTGATTCACCCTCCAGACTTCACCTTCTCCTTCTCCTTATTCTACTTCTTCTGATTCACCCACCAGACTTCACCTTCTCCTTCTCCTTCTTCTGCTTCTTCTGATTCACCCTCCAGACTTCACCTTCTCCTTCTCCTTCTTCTGCTTCTTCTGATTCACCCTCCAGACTTCACCTTCTCCTTCTCCTTCTTCTGCTTCTTTTGATTCACCCTTCAGACTTCGCCTTCTCCTTCTCCTTCTTCTGCTTCTTCTGATTCACCCTCCAGACCTCACCTTCTCCTTCTCCTTCTTCTACTTCTTCTGATTCACCCTCCAGACTTCATCTTCTCCTTCTCCTTCTTTTGCTTCTTCTGATTCACCCTCCAGACTTCACCTTCTCCTTCTCCTTCTTCTGCTTCTTCTGATTCACACTCCAGACTTCGCCTTCTCCTTCTCCTTCTACTTCTTCTGATTCACCCTCCAGACTTCACCTTCTCCTTCTCCTTCTTCTACTTCTTCTGATTCACCCTCCAGTCTTCATCTTCTCCTTCTCCTTCTTCTGCTTCTTCTGATTCTCCCTCCAGACTTCACCTTCTCCTTCTCCTTCTTCTGCTTCTCCTGATTCACCCACCTGACTTCACCTTCTCCTTCTCCTTCTTCTGCTTCTTCTGATTCACCCTCCAGACTTCACCTTCTCCTTTTCCTTCTTCTGCTTCTTCTGATTCATCCTCCAGATTTCACCTTCTCCTTCTCCTTCTTCTGCTTCTTCTGATTCACCCTCCAGACTTCACCTTCTCCTTCTCATTCTTCTGCTTCTTCTGATTCACCCTCCAGACTTCACCTTCTCCTTCACCTTCTTCTACTTCTTCTGATTCACCCTCCAGACTTCACCTTCTCCTTCTCCTTCTTCTGCTTCTTCTGATTCACCATCCAGACTTCACCTTCTCCTTCTCCTTCGTCTACTTCTTCTGATTCACCCTCCAGACTACACCTTCTCCTTCTCCTTCTTCTACTTCTTCTGATTCACCCTCCAGACTTCACCTTCTCCTTCTCCTTCTTCTGCTTCTTCTGATTCACCCTCCAGACTTCACCTTCTACTTCTCCTTCTTCTACTTCTTCTGATTCACCCTCCAAACTTCACCTTCTCCTTCTCCTTCTTCTACTTCTTCTGATTCACCCTCCAGACTTCACCTTCTCCTTCTCCTTCTTCTACTTCTTCTGATTCACCCTCCAGACTTCACCTTCTCCTTCTCCTTCTTCTACTTCTTATGATTCACCCTCCTGACTTCACCTTCTCCTTCTCCTTCTTCTGCTTCTTCTGCTTCACCTCCAGACTTCACCTTCTCCTTCTCCTTCTTCTGCTTCTTCTGCTTCACGCTCCAGACTTCACCTTCTCCTTCTCCTTCTTCTGCTTCTTCTGCTTCACCCTCCAGACCTCACCTTCTCCTTCTCCTTCTTCTACTTCTTCTGATTCACCCTCCTGACTTCACCTTCTCCTTCTCCTTCTTCTACTTCTTCTGCTTCACCCACCAGACTTCACCTTCTCCTTCTCCTTCTTCTGCTTCTCCTGATTCACCCTCCTGACTTCACCTTCTCCTTCTCCTTCTTCTGCTTCTTCTGATTCACCCTCCAGACTTCACCTTCTCCTTCTCCTTCTTCTACTTCTTCTGATTCACCCTCCAGACTTCACCTTCTCCTGCTACTTCTTCTGCTTCTTCTGATTCACCCTCCAGACTTCACCTTCTCCTTTTCCTTCTTCTGCTTCTTCTGATTCATCCTCCAGATTTCACCTTCTCCTTCTCCTTCTTCTGCTTCTTCTGATTCACCCTCCAGACTTCACCTTCTCCTTCTCATTCTTCTGCTTCTTCTGATTCACCCTCCAGACTTCACCTTCTCCTTCTCCTTCTTCTGCTTCTTCTGATTCACCATCCAGACTTCACCTTCTCCTTCTCCTTCGTCTACTTCTTCTGATTCACCCTCCAGTCTACACCTTCTCCTTCTCCTTCTTCTACTTCTTCTGATTCACCCTCCAGACTTCACCTTCTCCTTCTCCTTCTTCTGCTTCTTCTGATTCACCCTCCAGACTTCACCTTCTCCTTCTCCTTCTTCTACTTCTTCTGATTCACCCTCCAAACTTCACCTTCTCCTTCTCCTTCTTCTACTTCTTCTGCTTCTCCCTCCAGACTTCACCTTCTCCTTCTCCTTCTTCTGCTTCTTCTGATTCAGCCTCCAGACTTCACCTTCTCCTTCTCCTTCTTCTACTTCTTCTGATTCACCCTCCAGACTTCACCTTCTCCTTCTCCTTCTTCTACTTCTTCTGATTCACCCTCCAGACTTCACCTTCTCCTTCTCCTTCTTCTACTTCTTATGATTCACCCTCCTGACTTCACCTTCTCCTTCTTCTGCTTCTTCTGCTTCACCCTCCAGACTTCACCTTCTCCTTCTCCTTCTTCTGCTTCTTCTGCTTCACCCTCCAGACTTCACCTTCTCCTTCTCCTTCTTCTGCTTCTTCTGATTCACCCTCCAGACTTCACCTTCTTCTACTTCTTCTGATTCACCCTCCAGACTTCACCTTCTCCTTCTCCTTCTTCTGCTTCTTCTGATTCACCATCCAGACTTCACCTTCTCCTTCTCCTTCGTCTACTTCTTCTGATTCACCCTCCAGACTACACCTTCTCCTTCTCCTTCTTCTACTTCTTCTGATTCACCCTCCAGACTTCACCTTCTCCTTCTCCTTCTTCTGCTTCTTCTGATTCACCCTCCAGACTTCACCTTCTCCTTCTCCTTCTTCTACTTCTTCTGATTCACCCTCCAAACTTCACCTTCTCCTTCTCCTTCTTCTACTTCTTCTGCTTCTCCCTCCAGACTTCACCTTCTCCTTCTCCTTCTTCTGCTTCTTCTGATTCAGCCTCCAGACTTCACCTTCTCCTTCTCCTTCTTCTACTTCTTCTGATTCACCCTCCAGACTTCACCTTCTCCTTCTCCTTCTTCTACTTCTTCTGATTCACCCACCAGACTTCACCTTCTCCTTCTCCTTCTTCTGCTTCTTCTGATTCACCCTCCAGACTTCACCTTCTCCTTCTCCTTCTTCTGCTTCTTCTGATTCACCCTCCAGACTTAACCTTCTCCTTCTCCTTCTTCTGCTTCTTTTGATTCACCCTTCAGACTTCACCTTCTCCTTCTCCTTCTTCTGCTTCTTCTGATTCACCCTCCAGACCTCACCTTCTCCTTCTCCTTCTTCAACTTCTTCTGATTCACCCTCCAGACTTCATCTTCTCCTTCTCCTTCTTTTGCTTCTTCTGATTCACCCTCCAGACTTCACCTTCTCCTTCTCCTTCTTCTGCTTCTTCTGATTCACCCTCCAGACTTCGCCTTCTCCTTCTCCTTCTTCTGCTTCTTCTGATTCACCCTCCAGACTTCGCCTTCTCCTTCTCCTTCTTCTACTTCTTCTGATTCACCCTCCAGACTTCACCTTCTCCTTCTCCTTCTTCTACTTCTTCTGATTCACCCTCCAGACTTCACCTTCTCCTTCTCCATCTTCTACTTCTTCTGATTCACCGTCCAGACTTCACCTTCTCCTTCTCCTTCTTCTGCTTCTCCTGATTCACCCTCCTGACTTCACCTTCTCCTTCTCCTTCTTCTGCTTCTTCTGATTCACCCTCCAGACTTCACCTTCTCCTTCTCCTTCTTCTACTTCTTCTGATTCACCCTCCAGACTTCACCTTCTCCTTCTACTTCTTCTGCTTCTTCTGATTCACCCTCCAGACTTCACCTTCTCTTTTTCCTTCATCTGCTTCTTCTGATTCACCCTCCAGATTTCACCTTCTCCTTCTCCTTCTTCTGCTTCTTCTGATTCACCCTCCAGACTTTACCTTCTCCTTCTCCTTCTTCTGCTTCTTCTGATTCACCCTCCAGACTTCACCTTCTCCTTCTCCTTCATCTACTTCTTCTGATTCACCCTCCAGACTTCATCTTCTCCTTCTCCTTCTTCTGCCTCTTCTGATTCACCCTCCAGACTTCACCTTCTCCTTCTCCTTCTTCTGCTTTTTCTGATTCACCCTCCTGACTTCACCTTCTCCTTCTCCTTCTTCTACTTCTTCTGATTCACCCTCCAGACTTCACCTTCTCCTTCTCCTTCTTCTACTTCTTCTGATTCACCCACCAGACTTCACCTTCTCCTTCTCCTTCTCCTGCTTCTTTTGATTCACCCTTCAGACTTCACCTTCTTCTTCTCCTTCTTCCGCTTCTTCTGATTCACCCTCCAGACCTCACCTTCTCCTTCTCCTTCTTCAACTTCTTCTGATTCACCCTCCAGACTTCATCTTCTCCTTCTCCTTCTTTTGCTTCTTCTGATTCACCCTCCAGACTTCACCTTCTCCTTCTCCTTCTTATGCTTCTTCTGATTCACCCTCCAGACTTCACCTTCTCCTTCTCCTTCTTCTGCTTCTTCTGATTAAGCCTCCAGACTCACCTTCTCCTTCTCCTTCTTCTACTTCTTCCGATTCACCCTCCAGACTTCACCTTCTCCTTCTTCTGCTTCTTCTGATTCACCCTCCAGACTTCACCTTCTCCTTCTCCTTCTTCTACTTCTTCTGATTCACCCTCCAGACTTCATCTTCTCCTTCTCCTTCTTCTGCTTCTTCTGATTCACCCTCCACACTTCACCATCTCCTTCTCCTTCTTCTGCTTCTTCTGATTCACCCTCCAGACTTCACCTTCTCCTTCTCCTTCTTCTACTTCTTCTGATTCACCCTCCAGACTTCACCTTCTCCTTCTCCTTCTTCTGCTTCTTCTGACTCACCCTCCAGACTTCACCTTCTCCTGCTACTTCTCCTGCTTCTTCTGATTCACCCTCCAGACTTCACCTTCTCCTTTTCCTTCTTCTGCTTCTTCTGATTCACCCTCCAGCTTTCACCTTCTCCTTCTCCTTCTTCTGCTTCTTCTGATTCACCCTCCAGACTTCACCTTCTCCTTCTCCTTCTTCTGCTTCTTCTGATTAACCCTCCAGACTCACCTTCTCCTTCTCCTTCTTCTACTTCTTCTGATTCACCCTCCAGACTTCACCTTCTCCTTCTCCTTCTTCTACTTCTTCTGATTCACCCTCCAGACTTCACCTTCTCCTTCTCCTTCTTCTACTTCTTCTGCTTCTCCCTCCAGACTTCACCTTCTCCTTCTCCTTCTTCTGCTTCTTCTGATTCACCCTCCAGACTTCACCTTCTCCTTCTCCTTCTTCTACTTATCCTGATTCACCCTCCAGACTTCACCTTCTCCTTCTCCTTCTTCTACTTCTTCTGATTCACCCTCCAGACTTCACCTTCTCCTTCTCCTTCTTCTACTTCTTATGATTCACCCTCCTGACTTCACCTTCTCCTTCTCCTTCTTCTGCTCCTTCTGCTTCACCCTCCAGACTTCACCTTCTCCTTCTCTTTCTTCTGCTTCTTCTGATTCACCCTCCAGACTTCACCTTCTCCTTCTCCTTCTTCTGATTCTTTTGATTCACCCTCCAGACTTCACCTTCTCCTTCTCCTTCTTCTGCTTCTTCTGATTCACCCTCCAGACTTCACCTTCTCCTTCTCCTTCTTCTACTTCTTCTGATTCACCCTCCTGACTTCACCTTCTCCTTCACCTTCTTCTACTTCTTCTGCTTCACCCTCCAGACTTCACCTTCTGCTTCTCCTTCTTCTACTTCTTCTGATTCACCCGCCAGACTTCACCTTCTCCTTCTCCTTATTCTGCTTCTCCTGATTCACCCTCCAGACTTCACCTTCTCCTTCTCCTTCTTCCGCTTCTTCTGAATCACCCTCCTGACTTACCTTCTCCTTCTCCTTCTTCTGCTTCTTCTGATTCACCCTCCAGACTTCACCTTCTCCTTCTCCTTCATCTACTTCTTCTGATTCACCCTACAGACTTCATCTTCTCCTTCTCCTTCATCTGCTTCTTCTGATTCACCCTCCAGACTTCACCTTCTCCTTCTCCTTCTTCTGCTTTTTCTGATTCACCCTCCTGACTTCACCTTCTCCTTCTCCTTCTTCTACTTCTTCTGATTCACCCTCCAGACTTCACCTTCTCCTTCTCCTTATTCTACTTCTTCTGATTCACCCACCAGACTTCACCTTCTCCTTCTCCTTCTTCTGCTTCTTCTGATTCACCCTCCAGACTTCACCTTCTCCTTCTCCTTCTTCTGCTTCTTCTGATTCACCCTCCAGACTTCACCTTCTCCTTCTCCTTCTTCTGCTTCTTTTGATTCACCCTTCAGACTTCGCCTTCTCCTTCTCCTTCTTCTGCTTCTTCTGATTCACCCTCCAGACCTCACCTTCTCCTTCTCCTTCTTCTACTTCTTCTGATTCACCCTCCAGACTTCATCTTCTCCTTCTCCTTCTTTTGCTTCTTCTGATTCACCCTCCAGACTTCACCTTCTCCTTCTCCTTCTTCTGCTTCTTCTGATTCACCCTCCAGACTTCGCCTTCTCCTTCTCCTTCTACTTCTTCTGATTCACCCTCCAGACTTCACCTTCTCCTTCTCCTTCTTCTACTTCTTCTGATTCACCCTCCAGTCTTCATCTTCTCCTTCTCCTTCTTCTGCTTCTTCTGATTCTCCCTCCAGACTTCACCTTCTCCTTCTCCTTCTTCTGCTTCTCCTGATTCACCCACCTGACTTCACCTTCTCCTTCTCCTTCTTCTGCTTCTTCTGATTCACCCTCCAGACTTCACCTTCTCCTTTTCCTTCTTCTGCTTCTTCTGATTCATCCTCCAGATTTCACCTTCTCCTTCTCCTTCTTCTGCTTCTTCTGATTCACCCTCCAGACTTCACCTTCTCCTTCTCATTCTTCTGCTTCTTCTGATTCACCCTCCAGACTTCACCTTCTCCTTCACCTTCTTCTACTTCTTCTGATTCACCCTCCAGACTTCACCTTCTCCTTCTCCTTCTTCTGCTTCTTCTGATTCACCATCCAGACTTCACCTTCTCCTTCTCCTTCGTCTACTTCTTCTGATTCACCCTCCAGACTACACCTTCTCCTTCTCCTTCTTCTACTTCTTCTGATTCACCCTCCAGACTTCACCTTCTCCTTCTCCTTCTTCTGCTTCTTCTGATTCACCCTCCAGACTTCACCTTCTACTTCTCCTTCTTCTACTTCTTCTGATTCACCCTCCAAACTTCACCTTCTCCTTCTCCTTCTTCTACTTCTTCTGATTCACCCTCCAGACTTCACCTTCTCCTTCTCCTTCTTCTACTTCTTCTGATTCACCCTCCAGACTTCACCTTCTCCTTCTCCTTCTTCTACTTCTTATGATTCACCCTCCTGACTTCACCTTCTCCTTCTCCTTCTTCTGCTTCTTCTGCTTCACCTCCAGACTTCACCTTCTCCTTCTCCTTCTTCTGCTTCTTCTGCTTCACCCTCCAGACTTCACCTTCTCCTTCTCCTTCTTCTGCTTCTTCTGCTTCACCCTCCAGACCTCACCTTCTCATTCTCCTTCTTCTACTTCTTCTGATTCACCCTCCTGACTTCACCTTCTCCTTCTCCTTCTTCTACTTCTTCTGCTTCACCCACCAGACTTCACCTTCTCCTTCTCCTTCTTCTGCTTCTCCTGATTCACCCTCCTGACTTCACCTTCTCCTTCTCCTTCTTCTGCTTCTTCTGATTCACCCTCCAGACTTCACCTTCTCCTTTTCCTTCTTCTGCTTCTTCTGATTCATCCTCCAGATTTCACCTTCTCCTTCTCCTTCTTCTGCTTCTTCTGATTCACCCTCCAGACTTCACCTTCTCCTTCTCATTCTTCTGCTTCTTCTGATTCACCCTCCAGACTTCACCTTCTCCTTCTCCTTCTTCTGCTTCTTCTGATTCACCCTCCAGACTTCACCTTCTCCTTCTCCTTCTTCTGCTTCTTTTGATTCACCCTTCAGACTTCGCCTTCTCCTTCTCCTTCTTCTGCTTCTTCTGATTCACCCTCCAGACCTCACCTTCTCCTTCTCCTTCTTCTACTTCTTCTGATTCACCCTCCAGACTTCATCTTCTCCTTCTCCTTCTTTTGCTTCTTCTGATTCACCCTCCAGACTTCACCTTCTCCTTCTCCTTCTTCTGCTTCTTCTGATTCACCCTCCAGACTTCGCCTTCTCCTTCTCCTTCTACTTCTTCTGATTCACCCTCCAGACTTCACCTTCTCCTTCTCCTTCTTCTACTTCTTCTGATTCACCCTCCAGTCTTCATCTTCTCCTTCTCCTTCTTCTGCTTCTTCTGATTCTCCCTCCAGACTTCACCTTCTCCTTCTCCTTCTTCTGCTTCTCCTGATTCACCCACCTGACTTCACCTTCTCCTTCTCCTTCTTCTGCTTCTTCTGATTCACCCTCCAGACTTCACCTTCTCCTTTTCCTTCTTCTGCTTCTTCTGATTCATCCTCCAGATTTCACCTTCTCCTTCTCCTTCTTCTGCTTCTTCTGATTCACCCTCCAGACTTCACCTTCTACTTCTCATTCTTCTGCTTCTTCTGATTCACCCTCCAGACTTCACCTTCTCCTTCACCTTCTTCTACTTCTTCTGATTCACCCTCCAGACTTCACCTTCTCCTTCTCCTTCTTCTGCTTCTTCTGATTCACCATCCAGACTTCACCTTCTCCTTCTCCTTCGTCTACTTCTTCTGATTCACCCTCCAGACTACACCTTCTCCTTCTCCTTCTTCTACTTCTTCTGATTCACCCTCCAGACTTCACCTTCTCCTTCTCCTTCTTCTGCTTCTTCTGATTCACCCTCCAGAATTCACCTTCTACTTCTCCTTCTTCTACTTCTTCTGATTCACCCTCCAAACTTCACCTTCTCCTTCTCCTTCTTCTACTTCTTCTGATTCACCCTCCAGACTTCACCTTCTCCTTCTCCTTCTTCTACTTCTTCTGATTCACCCTCCAGACTTCACCTTCTCCTTCTCCTTCTTCTACTTCTTATGATTCACCCTCCTGACTTCACCTTCTCCTTCTCCTTCTTCTGCTTCTTCTGCTTCACCTCCAGACTTCACCTTCTCCTTCTCCTTCTTCTGCTTCTTCTGCTTCACCCTCCAGACTTCACCTTCTCCTTCTCCTTCTTCTGCTTCTTCTGCTTCACCCTCCAGACCTCACCTTCTCCTTCTCCTTCTTCTACTTCTTCTGATTCACCCTCCTGACTTCACCTTCTCCTTCTCCTTCTTCTACTTCTTCTGCTTCACCCACCAGACTTCACCTTCTCCTTCTCCTTCTTCTGCTTCTCCTGATTCACCCTCCTGACTTCACCTTCTCCTTCTCCTTCTTCTGCTTCTTCTGATTCACCCTCCAGACTTCACCTTCTCCTTCTCCTTCTTCTACTTCTTCTGATTCACCCTCCAGACTTCACCTTCTCCTGCTACTTCTTCTGCTTCTTCTGATTCACCCTCCAGACTTCACCTTCTCCTTTTCCTTCTTCTGCTTCTTCTGATTCATCCTCCAGATTTCACCTTCTCCTTCTCCTTCTTCTGCTTCTTCTGATTCACCCTCCAGACTTCACCTTCTCCTTCTCATTCTTCTGCTTCTTCTGATTCACCCTCCAGACTTCACCTTCTCCTTCACCTTCTTCTACTTCTTCTGATTCACCCTCCAGACTTCACCTTCTCCTTCTCCTTCTTCTGCTTCTTCTGATTCACCATCCAGACTTCACCTTCTCCTTCTCCTTCGTCTACTTCTTCTGATTCACCCTCCAGACTACACCTTCTCCTTCTCCTTCTTCTACTTCTTCTGATTCACCCTCCAGACTTCACCTTCTCCTTCTCCTTCTTCTGCTTCTTCTGATTCACCCTCCAGACTTCACCTTCTCCTTCTCCTTCTTCTACTTCTTCTGATTCACCCTCCAAACTTCACCTTCTCCTTCTCCTTCTTCTACTTCTTCTGCTTCTCCCTCCAGACTTCACCTTCTCCTTCTCCTTCTTCTGCTTCTTCTGATTCAGCCTCCAGACTTCACCTTCTCCTTCTCCTTCTTCTACTTCTTCTGATTCACCCTCCAGACTTCACCTTCTCCTTCTCCTTCTTCTACTTCTTCTGATTCACCCTCCAGACTTCACCTTCTCCTTCTCCTTCTTCTACTTCTTATGATTCACCCTCCTGACTTCACCTTCTCCTTCTCCTTCTTCTGCTTCTTCTGCTTCACCCTCCAGACTTCACCTTCTCCTTCTCCTTCTTCTGCTTCTTCTGCTTCACCCTCCAGACTTCACCTTCTCCTTCTCCTTCTTCTGCTTCTTCTGCTTCACCCTCCAGACCTCACCTTCTCCTTCTCCTTCTTCTACTTCTTCTGATTCACCCTCCTGACTTCACCTTCTCCTTCTCCTTCTTCTACTTCTTCTGCTTCACCCTCCAGACTTCACCTTCTCCTTCTCCTTCTTCTGCTTATTCTGATTCTCCCTCCAGACTTCACCTTCTCCTTCTCCTTCTTCTGCTTCTTCTAATTTACCCGCCTGACTTCACCTTCTCCTTCTCCTTATTCTGCTTCTCCTGATTCACCCTCCAGACTTCACCTTCTCCTTCTCCTTCTTCTGCTTCTTCTGAATCACCCTCCTGACTTAACTTCTCCTTCTCCTTCTTCTGCTTCTTCTGAATCACCCTCCAGACTTCACCTTCTCCTTCTCCTTCTCCTGCTTCTTCTGATTCACCCTCCAGACTTCACCTTCTCCTTCTCCTTCTTCTGCTTCTTTTGATTCACCCTTCAGACTTCACCTTCGCCTTCTCCTTCTTCTGCTTCTTCTGATTCACCCTCCAGACCTCACCTTCTCCTTCACCTTCTTCTACTTCTTCTGCTTCACCCTCCAGACTTCACCTTCTGCTTCTCCTTCTTCTACTTTTTCTGATTCACCCTCCAGACTTCACCTTCTCCTTCTCCTTCTTCTGCTTCATCTGATTCACCCGCCAGACTTCACCTTCTCCTTCTCCTTATTCTGCTTCTCCTGATTCACCCTCCAGACTTCACCTTCTCCTTCTCCTTCTTCTGCTTCTTCTGAATCACCCTCCTGACTTACCTTCTCCTTCTCCTTCTTCTGCTTCTTCTGATTCACCCTCCAGACTTCACCTTCTCCTTCTCCTTCATCTACTTCTTCTGATTCACCCTCCAGACTTCATCTTCTCCTTCTCCTTCATCTGCTTCTTCTGATTCACCCTCCAGATTTCACCTTCTCCTTCTCCTTCTTCTGCTTCTTCTGATTCACCCTCCAGACTTCACCTTCTCCTTCTCATTCTTCTGCTTCTTCTGATTCACCCTCCAGACTTCACCTTCTCCTTCACCTTCTTCTACTTCTTCTGATTCACCCTCCAGACTTCACCTTCTCCTTCTCCTTCTTCTGCTTCTTCTGATTCACCATCCAGACTTCACCTTCTCCTTCTCCTTCGTCTACTTCTTCTGATTCACCCTCCAGACTACACCTTCTCCTTCTCCTTCTTCTACTTCTTCTGATTCACCCTCCAGACTTCACCTTCTCCTTCTCCTTCTTCTGCTTCTTCTGATTCACCCTCCAGACTTCACCTTCTCCTTCTCCTTCTTCTACTTCTTCTGATTCACCCTCCAAACTTCACCTTCTCCTTCTCCTTCTTCTACTTCTTCTGCTTCTCCCTCCAGACTTCACCTTCTCCTTCTCCTTCTTCTGCTTCTTCTGATTCAGCCTCCAGACTTCACCTTCTCCTTCTCCTTCTTCTACTTCTTCTGATTCACCCTCCAGACTTCACCTTCTCCTTCTCCTTCTTCTACTTCTTCTGATTCACCCTCCAGACTTCACCTTCTCCTTCTCCTTCTTCTACTTCTTATGATTCACCCTCCTGACTTCACCTTCTCCTTCTCCTTCTTCTGCTTCTTCTGCTTCACCCTCCAGACTTCACCTTCTCCTTCTCCTTCTTCTGCTTCTTCTGCTTCACCCTCCAGACTTCACCTTCTCCTTCTCCTTCTTCTGCTTCTTCTGCTTCACCCTCCAGACCTCACCTTCTCCTTCTCCTTCTTCTACTTCTTCTGATTCACCCTCCTGACTTCACCTTCTCCTTCTCCTTCTTCTACTTCTTCTGCTTCACCCTCCAGACTTCACCTTCTCCTTCTCCTTCTTCTGCTTCTTCTGATTCACCCTCCAGACTTCACCTTCTCCTTCTCCTTCTTCTGCTTCTTCTAATTTACCCACCAGACTTCACCTTCTCCTTCTCCTTATTCTGCTTCTCCTGATTCACCCTCCAGACTTCACCTTCTCCTTCTCCTTCTTCTGCTTCTTCTGAATCACCCTCCTGACTTAACTTCTCCTTCTCCTTCTTCTGCTTCTTCTGAATCACCCTCCAGACTTCACCTTCTCCTTCTCCTTCTTCTGCTTCTTCTGATTCACCCTCCAGACTTCACCTTCTCCTTCTCCTTCTTCTGCTTCTTTTGATTCACCCTTCAGACTTCACCTTCGCCTTCTCCTTCTTCTGCTTCTTCTGATTCACCCTCCAGACCTCACCTTCTCCTTCACCTTCTTCTACTTCTTCTGCTTCACCCTCCAGACTTCACCTTCTGCTTCTCCTTCTTCTACTTTTTCTGATTCACCCTCCAGACTTCACCTTCTCCTTCTCCTTCTTCTGCTTCATCTGATTCACCCGCCAGACTTCACCTTCTCCTTCTCCTTATTCTGCTTCTCCTGATTCACCCTCCAGACTTCACCTTCTCCTTCTCCTTCTTCTGCTTCTTCTGAATCACCCTCCTGACTTACCTTCTCCTTCTCCTTCTTCTGCTTCTTCTGATTCACCCTCCAGACTTCACCTTCTCCTTCTCCTTCATCTACTTCTTCTGATTCACCCTCCAGACTTCATCTTCTCCTTCTCCTTCATCTGCTTCTTCTGATTCACCCTCCAGACTTCACCTTCTCCTTCTCCTTCTTCTGCTTTTTCTGATTCACCCTCCTGACTTCACCTTCTCCTTCTCCTTCTTCTACTTCTTCTGATTCACCCTCCAGACTTCACCTTCTCCTTCTCCTTCTTCTACTTCTTCTGATTCACCCACCAGACTTCACCTTCTCCTTCTCCTTCTTCTGCTTCTTCTGATTCACCCTCCAGACTTCACCTTCTCCTTCTCCTTCTTCTGCTTCTTCTGATTCACCCTCCAGACTTCACCTTCTCCTTCTCCTTCTTCTGCTTCTTTTGATTCACCCTTCAGACTTCGCCTTCTCCTTCTCCTTCTTCTGCTTCTTCTGATTCACCCTCCAGACCTCACCTTCTCCTTCTCCTTCTTCTACTTCTTCTGATTCACCCTCCAGACTTCATCTTCTCCTTCTCCTTCTTTTGCTTCTTCTGATTCACCCTCCAGACTTCACCTTCTCCTTCTCCTTCTTCTGCTTCTTCTGATTCACCCTCCAGACTTCGCCTTCTCCTTCTCCTTCTTCTACTTCTTCTGATTCACCCTCCAGACTTCACCTTCTCCTTCTCCTTCTTCTACTTCTTCTGATTCACCCTCCAGTCTTCATCTTCTCCTTCTCCTTCTTCTGCTTCTTCTGATTCACCCTCCAGACTTCACCTTCTCCTTCTCCTTCTTCTGCTTCTCCTGATTCACCCTCCTGACTTCACCTTCTCCTTCTCCTTCTTCTGCTTCTTCTGATTCACCCTCCAGACTTCACCTTCTCCTTCTCCTTCTTCTACTTCTTCTGATTCACCCTCCAGACTTCACCTTCTCCTGCTACTTTTTCTGCTTCTTCTGATTCACCCTCCAGACTTCACCTTCTCCTTTTCCTTCTTCTGCTTCTTCTGATTCATCCTCCAGATTTCACCTTCTCTTTCTCCTTCTTCTGCTTCTTCTGATTCACCCTCCAGACTTCACCTTCTCCTTGTCATTCTTCTGCTTCTTCTGATTCACCCTCCAGACTTCACCTTCTCCTTCACCTTCTTCTACTTCTTCTGATTCACCCTCCAGACTTCACCTTCTCCTTCTCCTTCTTCTGCTTCTTCTGATTCACCATCCAGACTTCACCTTCTCCTTCTCCTTCGTCTACTTCTTCTGATTCACCCTCCAGACTACACCTTCTCCTTCTCCTTCTTCTACTTCTTCTGATTCACCCTCCAGACTTCACCTTCTCCTTCTCCTTCTTCTGCTTCTTCTGATTCACCCTCCAGACTTCACCTTCTCCTTCTCCTTCTTCTACTTCTTCTGATTCACCCTCCAAACTTCACCTTCTCCTTCTCCTTCTTCTACTTCTTCTGCTTCTCCCTCCAGACTTCACCTTCTCCTTCTCCTTCTTCTGCTTCTTCTGATTCAGCCTCCAGACTTCACCTTCTCCTTCTCCTACTTCTACTTCTTCTGATTCACCCTCCTGACTTCACCTTCTCCTTCTCCTTCTTCTACTTCTTCTGATTCACCCTCCAGACTTCACCTTCTCCTTCTCCTTCTTCTACTTCTTCTGATTCACCCACCAGACTTCACCTTCTCCTTCTCCTTCTTCTGCTTCTTCTGATTCACCCTCCAGACTTCACCTTCTCCTTCTCCTTCTTCTGCTTCTTCTGATTCACCCTCCAGACTTCACCTTCTCCTTCTCCTTCTTCTGCTTCTTTTGATTCACCCTTCAGACTTCGCCTTCTCCTTCTCCTTCTTCTGCTTCTTCTGATTCACCCTCCAGACCTCACCTTCTCCTTCTCCTTCTTCTACTTCTTCTGATTCACCCTCCAGACTTCATCTTCTCCTTCTCCTTCTTTTGCTTCTTCTGATTCACCCTCCAGACTTCACCTTCTCCTTCTCCTTCTTCTGCTTCTTCTGATTCACCCTCCAGACTTCGCCTTCTCCTTCTCCTTCTTCTACTTCTTCTGATTCACCCTCCAGACTTCACCTTCTCCTTCTCCTTCTTCTACTTCTTCTGATTCACCCTCCAGTCTTCATCTTCTCCTTCTCCTTCTTCTGCTTCTTCTGATTCACCCTCCAGACTTCACCTTCTCCTTCTCCTTCTTCTGCTTCTCCTGATTCACCCTCCTGACTTCACCTTCTCCTTCTCCTTCTTCTGCTTCTTCTGATTCACACTCCAGACTTCACCTTCTCCTTCTCCTTCTTCTACTTCTTCTGATTCACCCTCCAGACTTCACCTTCTCCTGCTACTTTTTCTGCTTCTTCTGATTCACCCTCCAGACTTCACCTTCTCCTTTTCCTTCTTCTGCTTCTTCTGATTCACCCTCCAGACTTCACCTTCTCCTTCTCATTCTTCTGCTTCTTCTGATTCACCCTCCAGACTTCACCTTCTTCTACTTCTTCTGATTCACCCTCCAGACTTCACCTTCTCCTTCTCCTTCTTCTGCTTCTTCTGATTCACCATCCAGACTTCACCTTCTCCTTCTCCTTCGTCTACTTCTTCTGATTCACCCTCCAGACTACACCTTCTCCTTCTCCTTCTTCTACTTCTTCTGATTCACCCTCCAGACTTCACCTTCTCCTTCTCCTTCTTCTGCTTCTTCTGATTCACCCTCCAGACTTCACCTTCTCCTTCTCCTTCTTCTACTTCTTCTGATTCACCCTCCAAACTTCACCTTCTCCTTCTCCTTCTTCTACTTCTTCTGCTTCTCCCTCCAGACTTCACCTTCTCCTTCTCCTTCTTCTGCTTCTTCTGATTCAGCCTCCAGACTTCACCTTCTCCTTCTCCTTCTTCTACTTCTTCTGATTCACCCTCCAGACTTCACCTTCTCCTTCTCCTTCTTCTACTTCTTCTGATTCACCCTCCAGACTTCACCTTCTCCTTCTCCTTCTTCTACTTCTTATGATTCACCCTCCTGACTTCACCTTCTCCTTCTCCTTCTTCTGCTTCTTCTGCTTCACCCTCCAGACTTCACCTTCTCCTTCTCCTTCTTCTGCTTCTTCTGCTTCACCCTCCAGACTTCACCTTCTCCTTCTCCTTCTTCTGCTTCTTCTGCTTCACCCTCCAGACCTCACCTTCTCCTTCTCCTTCTTCTACTTCTTCTGATTCACCCTCCTGACTTCACCTTCTCCTTCTCCTTCTTCTACTTCTTCTGCTTCACCCTCCAGACTTCACCTTCTCCTTCTCCTTCTTCTGCTTCTTCTGATTCACCCTCCAGACTCGACCTTCTCCTTCTCCTTCTTCTGCTTCTTCTGATTCACCCGCCAGACTTCACCTTCTCCTTCTCCTTATTCTGCTTCTCCTGATTCACCCTCCAGACTTCACCTTCTCCTTCTCCTTCTTCTGCTTCTTCTGAATCACTCTCCTGACTTACCTTCTCCTTCTCCTTCTTCTGCTTCTTCTGATTCACACTCCAGACTTCACCTTCTCCTTCTCCTTCTTCTGCTTCTTCTGATTCACCCTCCAGACTTCACCTTCTCCTTCTCCTTCTTCTGCTTCTTTTGATTCACCCTTCAGACTTCACCTTCGCCTTCTCCTTCTTCTGCTTCTTCTGATTCACCCTCCAGACCTCACCTTCTCCTTCTCCTTCTTCTACTTCTTCTGATTCACCCTCCAGACTTCATCTTCTCCTTCTCCTTCTTTTGCTTCTTCTGATTCACCCTCCAGACTTCACCTTCTCCTTCTCCTTCTTCTGCTTCTTCTGATTCACCCTCCAGACTTCGCCTTCTATTTCTCCTTCTTCTACTTCTTCTGATTCACCCTCCAGACTTCACCTTCTCCTTCTCCTTCTTCTACTTCTTCTGATTCACCCTCCAGTCTTCATCTTCTCCTTCTCCTTCTTCTGCTTCTTCTGATTCACCCTCCAGACTTCACCTTCTCCTTCTCCTTCTTCTGCTTCTCCTGATTCACCCTCCTGACTTCACCTTCTCCTTCTCCTTCTTCTGCTTCTTCTGATTCACCCTCCAGACTTCACCTTCTCCTTCTCCTTCTTCTACTTCTTCTGATTCACCCTCCCGACTTCACCTTCTCCTGCTACTTCTTCTGCTTCTTCTGATTCACCCTCCAGACTTCACCTTCTCCTTTTCCTTCTTCTGCTTCTTCTGATTCACCCTCCAGATTTCACCTTCTCCTTCTCCTTCTTCTGCTTCTTCTGATTCTCCCTCCAGACTTCACCTTCTCCTTCTCCTTCTGCTTCTTCTGATTCACCCTCCAGACTTCACCTTCTCCTTCACCTTCTTCTACTTCTTCTGATTCACCCTCCAGACTTCACCTTCTCCTTCTCCTTCTTCTGCTTCTTCTGATTCACCCTCCAGACTTCACCTTCTCCTTCTCCTTCGTCTACTTCTTCTGATTCACCCTCCAGACTACACCTTCTCCTTCTCCTTCTTCTACTTCTTCTGATTCATCCTCCAGACTTCACCTTCTCCTTCTCCTTCTTCTGCTTCTTCTGATTCACCCTCCAGACTTCACCTTCTCCTTCTCCTTCTTCTACTTCTTCTGCTTCTCCCTCCAGACTTCACCTTCTCCTTCTCCTTCTTCTGCTTCTTCTGATTCACCCTCCAGACTTCACCTCCTCCTTCTCCTTCTTCTACTTCTTCTGATTCACCCTCCAGACTTCACCTTCTCCTTCTCCTTCTTCTACTTCTTCTGATTCACCCTCCAGACTTCACCTTCTCCTTCTCCTTCTTCTACTTCTTATGATTCACCCTCCTGACTTAACCTTCTCCTTCTCCTTCTTCTGCTTCTTCTGCTCCACCCTCCAGACTTCACCTTCTTCTTCTCCTTCTTCTGCTTCTTCTGCTTCACCCTCCAGACTTCACCTTCTCCTTCTCCTTCTTCTGCTTCTTCTGCTTCTCCCTCCTGACTTCACCTTCTCCTTCTCCTTCTTCTACTTCTTCTGATTCACCCTCCAGACTTCACCTTCTCCTTCTCCTTCTTCTGCTTCACCCTCCTGACTTCACCTTCTCCTTCTCCTTCTTCTGCTTCTTCTGATTCACCCTCCTGACTTCACCTTCTCCTTCTCCTTCTTCTGCTTCTTCTGATTCACCCTCCAGACTTCACCTTCTCCTTCTCCTTCTTCTGCTTCTTCTGATTCACCCTCCAGACTTCACCTTCTCCTTCTCCTTCTTCTGCTTCTTCTGATTCACCCTCCAGACCTCACCTTCTCCTTCTCCTTCTTCTACTTCTTCTGATTCACCCTCCAGACTTCACCTTCTCCTTCTCCTTCTTCTGCTTCTTCTGATTCACCCTCCAGACCTCACCTTCTCCTTCTCCTTCTTCTACTTCTTCTGATTCACCCTCCAGACTTCATCTTCTCCATCTCCTTCTTCTGCTTCTTCTGATTCACTCTCCAGACTTCACCTTCTCCTTCTCCTTCTTCTACTTCTTCTGATTCACCCTCCAGACTTCACCTTCTCCTTCTCCTTCTTCTACTTCTTCTGATTCACCCTCCAGTCTTCACCTTCTCCTTCTCCTTCTTCTGCTTCTACTTATTCACCCTTCAGACTTCACCTTCTTCTTCTCCTTCTTCTGCTTCTTCTGATTCACCCTCCAGACCTCACCTTCTCCTTCTCCTTCATCAACTTCTTCTGATTCACCCTCCAGACTTCATCTTCTCCTTCTCATTCTTTTGCTTCTTCTGATTCACCCTCCAGACTTCACCTTCTCCTTCTCCTTCTTCTGCTTCTTCTGTTTCACCCTCCAGACTTCGCCTTCTCCTTCTCCTTCTTCTACTTCTTCTGATTCACCCTCCAGACTTCAGCTTCTCCTTCTCCTTCTTCTACTTCTTCTGATTCACCCTCCTGACTTACCTTCTCCTTCTCCTTCTTCTGCTTCTTCTGATTCACCCTCCAGACTTCACCTTCTCCTTCTCCTTCTTCTGCTTCTTCTGATTCACCCTCCAGACTTCACCTTCTCCTTCTCCTTCTTCTGCTTCTTCTGATTCACCCTCCAGACTTCGCCTTCTCCTTCTCCTTCTTCTACTTCTTCTGATTCACCCTCCAGACTTCACCTTCTCCTTCTCCTTCTTCTACTTCTTCTGATTCACCCTCCAGTCTTCATCTTCTCCTTCTCCTTCTTCTGCTTCTTCTGATTCACCCTCCAGGCTTCACCTTCTCCTTCTCCTTCTTCTGCTTCTCCTGATTCACCCTCCTGACTTTACCTTCTCCTTCTCCTTCTTCTGCTTATTCTGATTCACCCTCCAGACTTCTCCTTCTCCTTCTCCTACTTCTTCTGATACACCCTCCAGACTTCACCTTCTCCTGCTACTTCTTCTGCTTCTTCTGATTCACCCTCCAGACTTCACGTTCTCCTTTTCCTTCTTCTACTTCTTCTGATACACCCTCCAGACTTCACCTTCTCCTGCTACTTCTTCTGCTTCTTCTGATTCACCCTTCAGATTTCACCTTCTCCTTCTCCTTCTTCTGCTTCTTCTGATTCACCCTCCAGACTTCACCTTCTCCTTCTCCTTCTGCTTCTTCTGATTCACCCTCCAGACTTCACCTTCTCCTTCACCTTCTTCTACTTCTTCTGATTCACCCTCCAGACTTCACCTTCTCCTTCTCCTTCTTCTGCTTCTTCTGATTCACCCTCCAGACTTCACCTTCTCCTTCTCCTTCGTCTACTTCTTCTGATTCACCCTCCAGACTACACCTTCCCCTTCTCCTTCTTCTACTTCTTCTGATTCACCCTCCAGACTTCACCTTCTCCTTCTCCTTCTTCTGCTTCTTCTGATTCACCCTCCAGACTTCACCTTCTCCTTCTCCTTCTTCTACTTCTTCTGATTCACCCTCCAGACTTCACCTTCTCCTTCTCCTTCTTCTACTTCTTCTGCTTCTCCCTCCAGACTTCTCCTTCTCCTTCTCCTTCTTCTGCTTCTTCTGATTCACCCTCCAGACTTCACCTTCTCCTTCTCCTTCTTCTACTTCTTCTGATTCACCCTCCAGACTTCACCTTCTCCTTCTCCTTCTTCTACTTCTTCTGATTCACCCTCCAGATTTCACCTTCTCCTTCTCCTTCTTCTTCTTCTTATGATTCACCCTCCTGACTTCACCTTCTCCTTCTCCTTCTTGTGCTTCTTCTGCTCCACCCTCCAGACTTCACCTTCTTCTTCTCCTTCTTCTGCTTCTTCTGCTTCACCCTCCAGACTTCACCTTCTCCTTCTCCTTCTTCTGCTTCTTCTGCTTCTCCCTCCTGACTTCACCTTCTCCTTCTCCTTCTTCTACTTCTTCTGATTCACCCTCCAGACTTCACCTTCTCCTTCTCCTTCTTCTGCTTAACCCTCCTGACTTCACCTTCTCCTTCTCCTTCTTCTGCTTCTTCTGATTCACCCTCCTGACTTCACCTTCTCCTTCTCCTTCTTCTGCTTCTTCTGATTCACCCTCCAGACTTCACCTTCTCCTTCTCCTTCTTCTGCTTCTTCTGATTCACCCTCCAGACTTCACCTTCTCCTTCTCCTTCTTCTGCTTCTTCTGATTCACCCTCCAGAACTCACCTTCTCCTTCTCCTTCTTCTACTTCTTCTGAATCACCCTCCAGACTTCGCCTTCTCCTTCTCCTTCTTCTGCTTCTTCTGATTCACCCTCCAGACCTTACCTTCTCCTTCTCCTTCTTCTACTTCTTCTGATTCACCCTCCAGACTTCATCTTCTCCTTGTCCTTCTTCTGCTTCTTCTGATTCACTCTCCAGACTTCACCTTCTCCTTCTCCTTCTTCTACTTCTTCTGATTCACCCTCCAGACTTCACCTTCTCCTTCTCCTTCTTCTACTTCTTCTGATTCACCCTCCAGTCTTCACCTTCTCCTTCTCCTTCTTCTGCTTCTTCTGATTCACCCTTCAGACTTCACCTTCTTCTTCTCCTTCTTCTGCTTCTTCTGATTCACCCTCCAGACCTCACCTTCTCCTTCTCCTTCATCAACTTCTTCTGATTCACCCTCCAGACTTCATCTTCTCCTTCTCCTTCTTTTGCTTCTTCTGATTCACCCTCCAGACTTCACCTTCTCCTTCTCCTTCTTCTGCTTCTTCTGTTTCACCCTCCAGACTTCGCCTTCTCCTTCTCCTTCTTCTACTTCTTCTGATTCACACTCCAGACTTCACCTTCTCCTTCTCCTTCTTCTACTTCTTCTGATTCACCCTCCAGTCTTCACCTTCTCCTTCTCCTTCTTCTGCGTCTTCTGATTCACCCTCCAGACTTCACCTTCTCCTTCTCCTTCTTCTGCTTCTCCTGATTCACCCTCCTGACTTCACCTTCTCCTTCTCCTTATTCTGCTTCTTCTGATTCACCCTCCAGTCTTCACCTTCTCCTTCTCCTTCTACTACTTCTTCTGATTCACCCTCCAGACTTCACCTTCTCCTTCACCTTCTTCTACTTCTTCTGATTCACCCTCCAGACTTCACCTTCTCATTCTCCTTCTTCTGCTTCTTCTGATTCACCCTCCAGACTTCACCTTCTCCTTCTCCTTCGTCTACTTCTTCTGATTCACCCTCCAGACTTCACCTTCTCCTTCTCCTTCGTCTACTTCTTCTGATTCACCCTCCAGACTTCACCTTCTCCTTCTCCTTCTTCTGCTTCTTCTGATTCACCCTCCAGACTTCACCTTCTCCTTCACCTTCTTCTACTTCTTCTGATTCACCCTCCAGACTTCACCTTCTCCTTCTCCTTCTTCTGCTTCTTCTGATTCACCCTCCAGACTTCACCTTCTCCTTCTCCTTCGTCTACTTCTTCTGATTCACCCTCCAGACTACACCTTCTCCTTCTCCTTCTTCTACTTCTTCTGATTCATCCTCCAGACTTCACCTTCTCCTTCTCCTTCTTCTGCTTCTTCTGATTCACCCTCCAGACTTCACCTTCTCCTTCTCCTTCTTCTACTTCTTCTGATTCACCCTCCAGACTTCACCTTCTCCTTCTCCTTCTTCTACTTCTTCTGATTCACCCTCCAGTCTTCACCTTCTCCTTCTCCTTCTTCTGCGTCTTCTGATTCACCCTCCAGACTTCACCTTCTCCTTCTCCTTCTTCTGCTTCTCCTGATTCACCCTCCTGACTTCACCTTCTCCTTCTCCTTATTCTGCTTCTTCTGATTCACCCTCCAGACTTCACCTTCTCCTTCTCCTTCTTCTACTTCTTCTGATTCACCCTCCAGACTTCACCTTCTCCTTCTACTTCTTCTGCTTCTTCTGATTCACCCTCCAGACTTCACCTTCTCTTTTTCCTTCTTCTGCTTCTTCTGATTCACCCTCCAGATTTCACCTTCTCCTTCTCCTTCTTCTGCTTCTTCTGATTCACCCTCCAGACTTCACCTTCTCCTTCTCCTTCTTCTACTTCTTCTGATTCACCCTCCAGACTTCATCTTCTCCTTCTCCTTCTTCTGCTTCTTCTGATTCACCCTCCACACTTCACCTTCTCCTTCTCCTTCTTCTGCTTCTTCTGATTCACCCTCCAGACTACACCTTCTCCTTCTCCTTCTTCTACTTCTTCTGATTCACCCTCCAGACTTCACCTTCTCCTTCTCCTTCTTCTGCTTCTTCTGACTCACCCTCCAGACTTCACCTTCTCCTGCTACTTCTCCTGCTTCTTCTGATTCACCCTCCAGACTTCACCTTCTCCTTCTCCTTCTTCTACTTCTTCTGATTCACCCTCCAGACTTCACCTTCTCCTTCTCCTTCTTCTGCTTCTTCTGATTCACCCTCCAGACTTCACCTTCTCCTTCTCCTTCTTCTACTTCTTCTGATTCACCCTCCAGACTTCACCTTCTCCTTCTCCTTCTTCTACTTCTTCTGATTCACCATCCAGACTTCACCTTCTCCTTCTCCTTCTTCTACTTCTTCTGCTTCTCCCTCCAGACTTCACCTTCTCCTTCTCCTTCTTCTGCTTCTTCTGATTCAACCTCCAGACTTCACCTTCTCCTTCTCCTTCTTCTACTTCTCCTGATTCACCCTCCAGACTTCACCTTCTCCTTCTCCTTCTTCTACTTCTTCTGATTCACCCTCCAGACTTCACCTTCTCCTTCTCCTTCTTCTACTTCTTATGATTCACCCTCCTGACTTCACCTTCTCCTTCTCCTTCTTCTGCTCCTTCTGCTTCACCCTCCAGATTTCACCTTCTCCTTCTCTTTCTTCTGCTTCTTCTGATTCACCCTCCAGACTTCACCTTCTCCTTCTCCTTCTTCTGATTCTTTTGATTCACCCTCCAGACTTCACCTTCTCCTTCTCCTTCTTCTGCTTCTTCTGATTCACCCTCCTGACTTCACCTTCTCCTTCTCCTTCTTCTACTTCTTCTGATTCACCCTCCTGACTTCACCTTCTCCTTCTCCTTCTTCTACTTCTTCTGCTTCACCCTCCAGACTTCACCTTCTCCTTCTCCTTCTTCTACTTCTTCTGATTCACCCTCCAGACTTCCCCTTCTCCTTCTCCTTCTTCTGCTTCTTCTGATTCACCCGCCAGACTTCACCTTCTCCTTCTCCTTCTTCTGCTTCTTCTGATTCACCCTCCAGACTACACCTTCTCCTTCTCCTTCTTCTACTTCTTCTGATTCACCCTCCAGACTTCACCTTCTCCTTCTCCTTCTTCTGCTTCTTCTGACTCACCCTCCAGACTTCACCTTCTCCTGCTACTTCTCCTGCTTCTTCTGATTCACCCTCCAGACTTCACCTTCTCCTTCTCCTTCTTCTACTTCTTCTGATTCACCCTCCAGACTTCACCTTCTCCTTCTCCTTCTTCTGCTTCTTCTGATTCACCCTCCAGACTTCACCTTCTCCTTCTCCTTCTTCTACTTCTTCTGATTCACCCTCCAGACTTCACCTTCTCCTTCTCCTACTTCTACTTCTTCTGATTCACCATCCAGACTTCACCTTCTCCTTCTCCTTCTTCTACTTCTTCTGCTTCTCCCTCCAGACTTCACCTTCTCCTTCTCCTTCTTCTGCTTCTTCTGATTCACCCTCCAGACTTCACCTTCTCCTTCTCCTTCTTCTACTTCTTCTGATTCACCCTCCAGACTTCACCTTCTCCTTCTCCTTCTTCTACTTCTTATGATTCACCCTCCTGACTTCACCTTCTTCTTCTCCTTCTTCTGCTCCTTCTGCTTCACCCTCCAGATTTCACCTTCTCCTTCTCTTTCTTCTGCTTCTTCTGATTCACCCTCCAGACTTCACCTTCTCCTTCTCCTTCTTCTGATTCTTTTGATTCACCCTCCAGACTTCACCTTCTCCTTCTCCTTCTTCTGCTTCTTCTGATTCACCCTCCTGACTTCACCTTCTCCTTCTCCTTCTTCTACTCCTTCTGATTCACCCTCCTGACTTCACCTTCTCCTTCTCCTTCTTCTACTTCTTCTGCTTCACCCTCCAGACTTCACCTTCTCCTTCTCCTTCTTCTACTTCTTCTGATTCACCCTCCAGACTTCCTCTTCTCCTTCTCCTTCTTCTGCTTCTTCTGATTCACCCGCCAGACTTCACCTTCTCCTTCTCCTTATTCTGCTTCTCCTGATTCACCCTGCAGACTTCACCTTCTCCTTCTCCTTCTTCTACTTCTTATGATTCACCCTCCTGACTTCACCTTCTCCTTCTCCTTCTTCTGCTCCTTCTGCTTCACCCTCCAGATTTCACCTTCTCCTTCTCTTTCTTCTGCTTCTTCTGATTCACCCTCCAGACTTCACCTTCTCCTTCTCCTTCTGCTGATTCTTTTGATTCACCCTCCAGACTTCACCTTCTCCTTCTCCTTCTTCTGCTTCTTCTGATTCACCCTCCTGACTTCACCTTCTCCTTCTCCTTCTTCTACTTCTTCTGATTCACCCTCCTGACTTCACCTTCTCCTTCTCCTTCTTCTACTTCTTCTGCTTCACCCTCCAGACTTCACCTTCTCCTTCTCCTTCTTCTACTTCTTCTGATTCACCCTCCAGACTTCCCCTTCTCCTTCTCCTTCTTCTGCTTCTTCTGATTCACCCGCCAGACTTCACCTTCTCCTTCTCCTTCTCCTTCTTCTGCTTCACCCTCCTGACTTCACCTTCTCCTTCTCCTTCTTCTGCTTCTTCTGATTCTCCCTCCTGACTTCACCTTCTCCTTCTCCTTCTTCTGCTTCTTCTGATTCACCCTCCAGACTTCACCTTCTCCTTCTCCTTCTTCTGCTTCTTCTGATTCACCCTCCAGACTTCACCTTCTCCTTCTCCTTCTTCTGCTTCTTCTGATTCACCCTCCAGACCTCACCTTCTCCTTCTCCTTCTTCTACTTCTTCTGATTCACCCTCCAGACTTCACCTTCTCCTTCTCCTTCTTCTGCTTCTTCTGATTCACCCTCCAGACCTCACCTTCTCCTTCTCCTTCTTCTACTTCTTCTGATTCACCCTCCAGACTTCATCTTCTCCTTCTCCTTCTTCTGCTTCTTCTGATTCACTCTCCAGACTTCACCTTCTCCTTCTCCTTCTTCTACTTCTTCTGATTCACCCTCCAGACTTCACCTTCACCTTCTCCTTCATCAACTTCTTCTGATTCACCCTCCAGACTTCATCTTCTCCTTCTCCCTCTTTTGCTTCTTCTGATTCACCCTCCAGACTTCACCTTCTCCTTCGCCTTCTTCTGCTTCTTCTGTTTCACCCTCCAGACTTCGCCTTCTCCTTCTCCTTCTTCTACTTCTTCTGATTCACCCTCCAGACTTCACCTTCTCCTTCTCCTTCTTCTACTTCTTCTGATTCACCCTCCAGTCTTCACCTTCTCCTTCTCCTTCTTCTGCGTCTTCTGATTCACCCTCCAGACTTCACCTTCTCCTTCTCCTTCTTCTGCTTCTCCTGATTCACCCTCCTGACTTCACCTTCTCCTTCTCCTTATTCTGCTTCTTCTGATTCACCCTCCAGACTTCACCTTCTCCTTCTCCTTCTTCTACTTCTTCTGATTCACCCTCCAGACTTCACCTTCTCCTTCTACTTCTTCTGCTTCTTCTGATTCACCCTCCAGACTTCACCTTCTCTTTTTCCTTCTTCTGCTTCTTCTGATTCACCCTCCAGATTTCACCTTCTCCTTCTCCTTCTTCTGCTTCTTCTGATTCACCCTCCAGACTTCACCTTCTCCTTCTCCTTCTTCTACTTCTTCTGATTCACCCTCCAGACTTCATCTTCTCCTTCTCCTTCTTCTGCTTCTTCTGATTCACCCTCCACACTTCACCTTCTCCTTCTCCTTCTTCTGCTTCTTCTGATTCACCCTCCAGACTACACCTTCTCCTTCTCCTTCTTCTACTTCTTCTGATTCACCCTCCAGACTTCACCTTCTCCTTCTCCTTCTTCTGCTTCTTCTGACTCACCCTCCAGACTTCACCTTCTCCTGCTACTTCTCCTGCTTCTTCTGATTCACCCTCCAGACTTCACCTTCTCCTTCTCCTTCTTCTACTTCTTCTGATTCACCCTCCAGACTTCACCTTCTCCTTCTCCTTCTTCTGCTTCTTCTGATTCACCCTCCAGACTTCACCTTCTCCTTCTCCTTCTTCTACTTCTTCTGATTCACCCTCCAGACTTCACCTTCTCCTTCTTCTACTTCTTCTGATTCACCATCCAGACTTCACCTTCTCCTTCTCCTTCTTCTACTTCTTCTGCTTCTCCCTCCAGACTTCTCCTTCTCCTTCTCCTTCTTCTGCTTCTTCTGATTCACCCTCCAGACTTCACCTTCTCCTTCTCCTTCTTCTACTTCTCCTGATTCACCCTCCAGACTTCACCTTCTCCTTCTCCTTCTTCTACTTCTTCTGATTCACCCTCCAGACTTCACCTTCTCCTTCTCCTTCTTCTACTTCTTATGATTCACCCTCCTGACTTCACCTTCTCCTTCTCCTTCTTCTGCTCCTTCTGCTTCACCCTCCAGATTTCACCTTCTCCTTCTCTTTCTTCTGCTTCTTCTGATTCACCCTCCAGACTTCACCTTCTCCTTCTCCTTCTTCTGATTCTTTTGATTCACCCTCCAGACTTCACCTTCTCCTTCTCCTTCTTCTGCTTCTTCTGATTCACCCTCCTGACTTCAACTTCTCCTTCTCCTTCTTCTACTTCTTCTGATTCACCCTCCTGACTTCACCTTCTCCTTCTCCTTCTTCTACTTCTTCTGCTTCACCCTCCAGACTTCACCTTCTCCTTCTCCTTCTTCTACTTCTTCTGATTCACCCTCCAGACTTCCCCTTCTCCTTCTCCTTCTTCTGCTTCTTCTGATTCACCCGCCAGACTTCTCCTTCTCCTTCTTCTTATTCTGCTTCTCCTGATTCACCCTCCAGACTTCACCTTCTCCTTCTCCTTCTTCTGCTTCTTTTGAATCACCCTCCTGACTTACCTTCTCCTTCTCCTTCTTCTGCTTCTTCTGATTCACCCTCCAGACTTCACCTTCTCCTTCTCCTTCATCTACTTCTTCTGATTCACCCTCCAGACTTCATCTTCTCCTTCTCCTTCTTCTGCTTCTTCTGATTTACCCTCCAGACTTCACCTTCTCCTTCTCCTTCTTCTGCTTTTTCTGATTCACCCTCCTGACTTCACCTTCTCCTTCTCCTTCTTCTACTTCTTCTGATTCACCCTCCAGACTTCACCTTCTCCTTCTCCTTCTTCTACTTCTTCTGATTCACCCACCAGACTTCACCTTCTCCTTCTCCTTCTTCTGCTTCTTCTGATTCACCCTCCAGACTTCACCTTCTCCTTCTCCTTCTTCTGCTTCTTCTGATTCACCCTCCAGACTTCACCTTCTCCTTCTCCTTCTTCTGCTTCTTTTGATTCACCCTTCAGACTTCAACTTCTCCTTCTCCTTCTTTTGCTTCTTCTGATTCACCCTGCAGACCTCACCTTCTCCTTCTCCTTCTTCTACTTCTTCTGATTCACCCTCCAGACTTCATCTTCTCCTTCTCCTTCTTTTGCTTCTTCTGATTGACCCTCCAGACTTCACCTTCTCCTTTTCCTTCTTCTGCTTCTTCTGATTCACCCTCCAGACTTCGCCTTCTCCTTCTCCTTCTTCTACTTCTTCTGATTCACCCTCCAGACTTCATCTTCTCCTTCTCCTTCTTTTGCTTCTTCTGATTGACCCTCCAGACTTCACCTTCTCCTTTTCCTTCTTCTGCTTCTTCTGATTCACCCTCCAGACTTCGCCTTCTCCTTCTCCTTCTTCTACTTCTTCTGATTCACCATCCAGACTTCACCTTCTCCTTCTCCTTCTTCTGCTTCTTCTGATTCACCCTCCAGACTTCACCTTCTCCTTCTCCTTCTTCTACTTCTTCTGATTCACCCTCCAGACTTCACCTTCTCCTGCTACTCCTTCTGCTTCATCTGATTCACCCTCCAGACTTCACCTTCTCCTTTTCCTTCTTCTGCTTCTTCTGATTCACCCTCCAGATTTCACCTTCTCCTTCTCCTTCTTCTGCTTCTTCTGATTCACCCTCCAGACTTCACCTTCTCCTTCTCCTTCTTCTGCTTCTTCTGATTCACCCTCCAGACTTCACCTTCTCCTTCACCTTCTTCTACTTCTTCTGATTCACCCTCCAGACTTCACCTTCTCCTTCTCCTTCTTCTGCTTCTTCTGATTCACCCTCCAGACTTCACCTTCTCCTACTCCTTCGTCTACTTCTTCTGATTCACCCTCCAGACTTCACCTTCTCCTTCTCCTTCGTCTACATCTTCTGATTCACCCTCCAGACTTCAACTTCTCCTTCTCCTTCTTCTGCTTCTTCTGATTCACCCTCCAGACTTCACCTTCTCCTTCACCTTCTTCTACTTCTTCTGATTCACCCTCCAGACTTCACCTTCTCCTTCTCCTTCTTCTGCTTCTTCTGATTCACCCTCCAGACTTCACCTTCTCCTTCTCCTTCTTCTGCTTCTTCTGATTCACCCTCCAGACTTCACCTTCTCCTTCTCCTTCTTCTGCTTCTTTTGATTCACCCTTCAGACTTCACCTTCTCCTTCTCCTTCTTTTGCTTCTTCTGATTCACCCTGCAGACCTCACCTTCTCCTTCTCCTTCTTCTACTTCTTCTGATTCACCCTCCAGACTTCATCTTCTCCTTCTCCTTCTTTTGCTTCTTCTGATTGACCCTCCAGACTTCACCTTCTCCTTTTCCTTCTTCTGCTTCTTCTGATTCACCCTCCAGACTTCGCCTTCTCCTTCTCCTTCTTCTACTTCTTCTGATTCACCCTCCAGACTTCATCTTCTCCTTCTCCTTCTTTTGCTTCTTCTGATTGACCCTCCAGACTTCACCTTCTCCTTTTCCTTCTTCTGCTTCTTCTGATTCACCCTCCAGACTTCGCCTTCTCCTTCTCCTTCTTCTACTTCTTCTGATTCACCCTCCAGACTTCACCTTCTCCTTCTCCTTCTTCTGCTTCTTCTGATTCACCCTCCAGACTTCACCTTCTCCTTCTCCTTCTTCTACTTCTTCTGATTCACCCTCCAGACTTCACCTTCTCCTGCTACTCCTTCTGCTTCATCTGATTCACCCTCCAGACTTCACCTTCTCCTTTTCCTTCTTCTGCTTCTTCTGATTCACCCTCCAGATTTCACCTTCTCCTTCTCCTTCTTCTGCTTCTTCTGATTCACCCTCCAGACTTCACCTTCTCCTTCTCCTTCTTCTGCTTCTTCTGATTCACCCTCCAGACTTCACCTTCTCCTTCACCTTCTTCTACTTCTTCTGATTCACCCTCCAGACTTCACCTTCTCCTTCTCCTTCTTCTGCTTCTTCTGATTCACCCTCCAGACTTCACCTTCTCCTACTCCTTCGTCTACTTCTTCTGATTCACCCTCCAGACTTCACCTTCTCCTTCTCCTTCGTCTACATCTTCTGATTCACCCTCCAGACTTCAACTTCTGCTTCTCCTTCTTCTGCTTCTTCTGATTCACCCTCCAGACTTCACCTTCTCCTTCACCTTCTTCTACTTCTTCTGATTCACCCTCCAGACTTCACCTTCTCCTTCTCCTTCTTCTGCTTCTTCTGATTCACCCTCCAGACTTCACCTTCTCCTTCTCCTTCGTCTACTTCTTCTGATTCACCCTCCAGACTTCACCTTCTCCTTCTACTTCTTCTGCTTCTTCTGATTCACCCTCCAGACTTCACCTTCTCTTTTTCCTTCTTCTGCTTCTTCTGATTCACCCTCCAGATTTCACCTTCTCCTTCTCCTTCTTCTGCTTCTTCTGATTCACCCTCCAGACTTCACCTTCTCCTTCTCCTTCTTCTACTTCTTCTGATTCACCCTCCAGACTTCATCTTCTCCTTCTCCTTCTTCTGCTTCTTCTGATTCACCCTCCACACTTCACCTTCTCCTTCTCCTTCTTCTGCTTCTTCTGATTCACCCTCCAGACTACACCTTCTCCTTCTCCTTCTTCTACTTCTTCTGATTCACCCTCCAGACTTCACCTTCTCCTTCTCCTTCTTCTGCTTCTTCTGATTCACCCTCCAGACTTCACCTTCTCCTTCTCCTTCGTCTACTTCTTCTGATTCACCCTCCAGACTTCACCTTCTCCTTCTACTTCTTCTGCTTCTTCTGATTCACCCTCCAGACTTCACCTTCTCTTTTTCCTTCTTCTGCTTCTTCTGATTCACCCTCCAGATTTCACCTTCTCCTTCTCCTTCTTCTGCTTCTTCTGATTCACCCTCCAGACTTCACCTTCTCCTTCTCCTTCTTCTACTTCTTCTGATTCACCCTCCAGACTTCATCTTCTCCTTCTCCTTCTTCTGCTTCTTCTGATTCACCCTCCACACTTCACCTTCTCCTTCTCCTTCTTCTGCTTCTTCTGATTCACCCTCCAGACTTCACCTTCTCCTTCACCTTCTTCTACTTCTTCTGATTCACCCTCCAGACTTCACCTTCTCCTTCTCCTTCTTCTGCTTCTTCTGATTCACCCTCCAGACTTCACCTTCTCCTTCTCCTTCGTCTACTTCTTCTGATTCACCCTCCAGACTTCACCTTCTCCTTCTACTTCTTCTGCTTCTTCTGATTCACCCTCCAGACTTTACCTTCTCTTTTTCCTTCTTCTGCTTCTTCTGATTCACCCTCCAGATTTCACCTTCTCCTTCTCCTTCTTCTGCTTCTTCTGATTCACCCTCCAGACTTCACCTTCTCCTTCTCCTTCTTCTACTTCTTCTGATTCACCCTCCAGACTTCATCTTCTCCTTCTCCTTCTTCTGCTTCTTCTGATTCACCCTCCACACTTCACCTTCTCCTTCTCCTTCTTCTGCTTCTTCTGATTCACCCTCCAGACCTCACCTTCTCCTTCTCCTTCTTCTACTTCTTCTGATTCACCCTCCAGACTTCACCTTCTCCTTCTCCTTCTTCTGCTTCTTCTGATTCACCCTCCAGACCTCACCTTCTCCTTCTCCTTCTTCTACTTCTTCTGATTCACCCTCCAGACTTCATCTTCTCCTTCTCCTTCTTCTGCTTCTTCTGATTCACTCTCCAGACTTCACCTTCTCCTTCTCCTTCTTCTACTTCTTCTGATTCACCCTCCAGACTTCACCTTCACCTTCTCCTTCATCAACTTCTTCTGATTCACCCTCCAGACTTCATCTTCTCCTTCTCCCTCTTTTGCTTCTTCTGATTCACCCTCCAGACTTCACCTTCTCCTTCGCCTTCTTCTGCTTCTTCTGTTTCACCCTCCAGACTTCGCCTTCTCCTTCTCCTTCTTCTACTTCTTCTGATTCACCCTCCAGACTTCACCTTCTCCTTCTCCTTCTTCTACTTCTTCTGATTCACCCTCCAGTCTTCACCTTCTCCTTCTCCTTCTTCTGCGTCTTCTGATTCACCCTCCAGACTTCACCTTCTCCTTCTCCTTCTTCTGCTTCTCCTGATTCACCCTCCTGACTTCACCTTCTCCTTCTCCTTATTCTGCTTCTTCTGATTCACCCTCCAGACTTCACCTTCTCCTTCTCCTTCTTCTACTTCTTCTGATTCACCCTCCATACTTCACCTTCTCCTTCTACTTCTTCTGCTTCTTCTGATTCACCCTGCAGACTTCACCTTCTCTTTTTCCTTCTTCTGCTTCTTCTGATTCACCCTCCAGATTTCACCTTCTCCTTCTCCTTCTTCTGCTTCTTCTGATTCACCCTCCAGACTTCACCTTCTCCTTCTCCTTCTTCTACTTCTTCTGATTCACCCTCCAGACTTCATCTTCTCCTTCTCCTTCTTCTGCTTCTTCTGATTCACCCTCCACACTTCACCTTCTCCTTCTCCTTCTTCTGCTTCTTCTGATTCACCCTCCAGACTACACCTTCTCCTTCTCCTTCTTCTACTTCTTCTGATTCACCCTCCAGACTTCACCTTCTCCTTCTCCTTCTTCTGCTTCTTCTGACTCACCCTCCAGACTTCACCTTCTCCTGCTACTTCTCCTGCTTCTTCTGATTCACCCTCCAGACTTCACCTTCTCCTTCTCCTTCTTCTACTTCTTCTGATTCACCCTCCAGACTTCACCTTCTCCTTCTCCTTCTTCTGCTTCTTCTGATTCACCCTCCAGACTTCACCTTCTCCTTCTCCTTCTTCTACTTCTTCTGATTCACCCTCCAGACTTCACCTTCTCCTTCTTCTACTTCTTCTGATTCACCATCCAGACTTCACCTTCTCCTTCTCCTTCTTCTACTTCTTCTGCTTCTCCCTCCAGACTTCTCCTTCTCCTTCTCCTTCTTCTGCTTCTTCTGATTCACCCTCCAGACTTCACCTTCTCCTTCTCCTTCTTCTACTTCTCCTGATTCACCCTCCAGACTTCACCTTCTCCTTCTCCTTCTTCTACTTCTTCTGATTCACCCTCCAGACTTCACCTTCTCCTTCTCCTTCTTCTACTTCTTATGATTCACCCTCCTGACTTCACCTTCTCCTTCTCCTTCTTCTGCTCCTTCTGCTTCACCCTCCAGATTTCACCTTCTCCTTCTCTTTCTTCTGCTTCTTCTGATTCACCCTCCAGACTTCACCTTCTCCTTCTCCTTCTTCTGATTCTTTTGATTCACCCTCCAGACTTCACCTTCTCCTTCTCCTTCTTCTGCTTCTTCTGATTCACCCTCCTGACTTCAACTTCTCCTTCTCCTTCTTCTACTTCTTCTGATTCACCCTCCTGACTTCACCTTCTCCTTCTCCTTCTTCTACTTCTTCTGCTTCACCCTCCAGACTTCACCTTCTCCTTCTCCTTCTTCTACTTCTTCTGATTCACCCTCCAGACTTCCCCTTCTCCTTCTCCTTCTTCTGCTTCTTCTGATTCACCCGCCAGACTTCTCCTTCTCCTTCTTCTTATTCTGCTTCTCCTGATTCACCCTCCAGACTTCACCTTCTCCTTCTCCTTCTTCTGCTTCTTTTGAATCACCCTCCTGACTTACCTTCTCCTTCTCCTTCTTCTGCTTCTTCTGATTCACCCTCCAGACTTCACCTTCTCCTTCTCCTTCATCTACTTCTTCTGATTCACCCTCCAGACTTCATCTTCTCCTTCTCCTTCTTCTGCTTCTTCTGATTTACCCTCCAGACTTCACCTTCTCCTTCTCCTTCTTCTGCTTTTTCTGATTCACCCTCCTGACTTCACCTTCTCCTTCTCCTTCTTCTACTTCTTCTGATTCACCCTCCAGACTTCACCTTCTCCTTCTCCTTCTTCTACTTCTTCTGATTCACCCACCAGACTTCACCTTCTCCTTCTCCTTCTTCTGCTTCTTCTGATTCACCCTCCAGACTTCACCTTCTCCTTCTCCTTCTTCTGCTTCTTCTGATTCACCCTCCAGACTTCACCTTCTCCTTCTCCTTCTTCTGCTTCTTTTGATTCACCCTTCAGACTTCAACTTCTCCTTCTCCTTCTTTTGCTTCTTCTGATTCACCCTGCAGACCTCACCTTCTCCTTCTCCTTCTTCTACTTCTTCTGATTCACCCTCCAGACTTCATCTTCTCCTTCTCCTTCTTTTGCTTCTTCTGATTGACCCTCCAGACTTCACCTTCTCCTTTTCCTTCTTCTGCTTCTTCTGATTCACCCTCCAGACTTCGCCTTCTCCTTCTCCTTCTTCTACTTCTTCTGATTCACCCTCCAGACTTCATCTTCTCCTTCTCCTTCTTTTGCTTCTTCTGATTGACCCTCCAGACTTCACCTTCTCCTTTTCCTTCTTCTGCTTCTTCTGATTCACCCTCCAGACTTCGCCTTCTCCTTCTCCTTCTTCTACTTCTTCTGATTCACCATCCAGACTTCACCTTCTCCTTCTCCTTCTTCTGCTTCTTCTGATTCACCCTCCAGACTTCACCTTCTCCTTCTCCTTCTTCTACTTCTTCTGATTCACCCTCCAGACTTCACCTTCTCCTGCTACTCCTTCTGCTTCATCTGATTCACCCTCCAGACTTCACCTTCTCCTTTTCCTTCTTCTGCTTCTTCTGATTCACCCTCCAGATTTCACCTTCTCCTTCTCCTTCTTCTGCTTCTTCTGATTCACCCTCCAGACTTCACCTTCTCCTTCTCCTTCTTCTGCTTCTTCTGATTCACCCTCCAGACTTCACCTTCTCCTTCACCTTCTTCTACTTCTTCTGATTCACCCTCCAGACTTCACCTTCTCCTTCTCCTTCTTCTGCTTCTTCTGATTCACCCTCCAGACTTCACCTTCTCCTACTCCTTCGTCTACTTCTTCTGATTCACCCTCCAGACTTCACCTTCTCCTTCTCCTTCGTCTACATCTTCTGATTCACCCTCCAGACTTCAACTTCTCCTTCTCCTTCTTCTGCTTCTTCTGATTCACCCTCCAGACTTCACCTTCTCCTTCACCTTCTTCTACTTCTTCTGATTCACCCTCCAGACTTCACCTTCTCCTTCTCCTTCTTCTGCTTCTTCTGATTCACCCTCCAGACTTCACCTTCTCCTTCTCCTTCTTCTGCTTCTTCTGATTCACCCTCCAGACTTCACCTTCTCCTTCTCCTTCTTCTGCTTCTTTTGATTCACCCTTCAGACTTCACCTTCTCCTTCTCCTTCTTTTGCTTCTTCTGATTCACCCTGCAGACCTCACCTTCTCCTTCTCCTTCTTCTACTTCTTCTGATTCACCCTCCAGACTTCATCTTCTCCTTCTCCTTCTTTTGCTTCTTCTGATTGACCCTCCAGACTTCACCTTCTCCTTTTCCTTCTTCTGCTTCTTCTGATTCACCCTCCAGACTTCGCCTTCTCCTTCTCCTTCTTCTACTTCTTCTGATTCACCCTCCAGACTTCATCTTCTCCTTCTCCTTCTTTTGCTTCTTCTGATTGACCCTCCAGACTTCACCTTCTCCTTTTCCTTCTTCTGCTTCTTCTGATTCACCCTCCAGACTTCGCCTTCTCCTTCTCCTTCTTCTACTTCTTCTGATTCACCCTCCAGACTTCACCTTCTCCTTCTCCTTCTTCTGCTTCTTCTGATTCACCCTCCAGACTTCACCTTCTCCTTCTCCTTCTTCTACTTCTTCTGATTCACCCTCCAGACTTCACCTTCTCCTGCTACTCCTTCTGCTTCATCTGATTCACCCTCCAGACTTCACCTTCTCCTTTTCCTTCTTCTGCTTCTTCTGATTCACCCTCCAGATTTCACCTTCTCCTTCTCCTTCTTCTGCTTCTTCTGATTCACCCTCCAGACTTCACCTTCTCCTTCTCCTTCTTCTGCTTCTTCTGATTCACCCTCCAGACTTCACCTTCTCCTTCACCTTCTTCTACTTCTTCTGATTCACCCTCCAGACTTCACCTTCTCCTTCTCCTTCTTCTGCTTCTTCTGATTCACCCTCCAGACTTCACCTTCTCCTACTCCTTCGTCTACTTCTTCTGATTCACCCTCCAGACTTCACCTTCTCCTTCTCCTTCGTCTACATCTTCTGATTCACCCTCCAGACTTCAACTTCTCCTTCTCCTTCTTCTGCTTCTTCTGATTCACCCTCCAGACTTCACCTTCTCCTTCACCTTCTTCTACTTCTTCTGATTCACCCTCCAGACTTCACCTTCTCCTTCTCCTTCTTCTGCTTCTTCTGATTCACCCTCCAGACTTCACCTTCTCCTTCTCCTTCGTCTACTTCTTCTGATTCACCCTCCAGACTTCACCTTCTCCTTCTACTTCTTCTGCTTCTTCTGATTCACCCTCCAGACTTCACCTTCTCTTTTTCCTTCTTCTGCTTCTTCTGATTCACCCTCCAGATTTCACCTTCTCCTTCTCCTTCTTCTGCTTCTTCTGATTCACCCTCCAGACTTCACCTTCTCCTTCTCCTTCTTCTACTTCTTCTGATTCACCCTCCAGACTTCATCTTCTCCTTCTCCTTCTTCTGCTTCTTCTGATTCACCCTCCACACTTCACCTTCTCCTTCTCCTTCTTCTGCTTCTTCTGATTCACCCTCCAGACTACACCTTCTCCTTCTCCTTCTTCTACTTCTTCTGATTCACCCTCCAGACTTCACCTTCTCCTTCTCCTTCTTCTGCTTCTTCTGATTCACCCTCCAGACTTCACCTTCTCCTTCTCCTTCGTCTACTTCTTCTGATTCACCCTCCAGACTTCACCTTCTCCTTCTACTTCTTCTGCTTCTTCTGATTCACCCTCCAGACTTCACCTTCTCTTTTTCCTTCTTCTGCTTCTTCTGATTCACCCTCCAGATTTCACCTTCTCCTTCTCCTTCTTCTGCTTCTTCTGATTCACCCTCCAGACTTCACCTTCTCCTTCTCCTTCTTCTACTTCTTCTGATTCACCCTCCAGACTTCATCTTCTCCTTCTCCTTCTTCTGCTTCTTCTGATTCACCCTCCACACTTCACCTTCTCCTTCTCCTTCTTCTGCTTCTTCTGATTCACCCTCCAGACTTCACCTTCTCCTTCACCTTCTTCTACTTCTTCTGATTCACCCTCCAGACTTCACCTTCTCCTTCTCCTTCTTCTGCTTCTTCTGATTCACCCTCCAGACTTCACCTTCTCCTTCTCCTTCGTCTACTTCTTCTGATTCACCCTCCAGACTTCACCTTCTCCTTCTACTTCTTCTGCTTCTTCTGATTCACCCTCCAGACTTTACCTTCTCTTTTTCCTTCTTCTGCTTCTTCTGATTCACCCTCCAGATTTCACCTTCTCCTTCTCCTTCTTCTGCTTCTTCTGATTCACCCTCCAGACTTCACCTTCTCCTTCTCCTTCTTCTACTTCTTCTGATTCACCCTCCAGACTTCATCTTCTCCTTCTCCTTCTTCTGCTTCTTCTGATTCACCCTCCACACTTCACCTTCTCCTTCTCCTTCTTCTGCTTCTTCTGATTCACCCTCCAGACTACACCTTCTCCTTCTCCTTCTTCTACTTCTTCTGATTCACCCTCCAGACTTCACCTTCTCCTTCTCCTTCTTCTGCTTCTTCTGACTCACCCTCCAGACTTCACCTTCTCCTGCTACTTCTCCTGCTTCTTCTGATTCACCCTCCAGACTTCACCTTCTCCTTCTCCTTCTTCTACTTCTTCTGATTCACCCTCCAGACTTCACCTTCTCCTTCTCCTTCTTCTGCTTCTTCTGATTCACCCTCCAGACTTCACCTTCTCCTTCTCCTTCTTCTACTTCTTCTGATTCACCCTCCAGACTTCACCTTCTCCTTCTTCTACTTCTTCTGATTCACCATCCAGACTTCACCTTCTCCTTCTCCTTCTTCTACTTCTTCTGCTTCTCCCTCCAGACTTCACCTTCTCGTTCTCCTTCTTCTGCTTCTTCTGATTCACCCTCCAGACTTCACCTTCTCCTTCTCCTTCTTCTACTTCTCCTGATTCACCCTCCAGACTTCACCTTCTCCTTCTCCTTCTTCTACTTCTTCTGATTCACCCTCCAGACTTCACCTTCTCCTTCTCCTTCTTCTACTTCTTATGATTCACCCTCCTGACTTCACCTTCTCCTTCTCCTTCTTCTGCTCCTTCTGCTTCACCCTCCAGATTTCACCTTCTCCTTCTCTTTCTTCTGCTTCTTCTGATTCACCCTCCAGACTTCACCTTCTCCTTCTCCTTCTTCTGATTCTTTTGATTCACCCTCCAGACTTCACCTTCTCCTTCTCCTTCTTCTGCTTCTTCTGATTCACCCTCCTGACTTCAACTTCTCCTTCTCCTTCTTCTACTTCTTCTGATTCACCCTCCTGACTTCACCTTCTCCTTCTCCTTCTTCTACTTCTTCTGCTTCACCCTCCAGACTTCACCTTCTCCTTCTCCTTCTTCTACTTCTTCGGATTCACCCTCCAGACTTCCCCTTCTCCTTCTCCTTCTTCTGCTTCTTCTGATTCACCCGCCAGACTTCTCCTTCTCCTTCTTCTTATTCTGCTTCTCCTGATTCACCCTCCAGACTTCACCTTCTCCTTCTCCTTCTTCTGCTTCTTTTGAATCACCCTCCTGACTTACCTTCTCCTTCTCCTTCTTCTGCTTCTTCTGATTCACCCTCCAGACTTCACCTTCTCCTTCTCCTTCATCTACTTCTTCTGATTCACCCTCCAGACTTCATCTTCTCCTTCTCCTTCTTCTGCTTCTTCTGATTTACCCTCCAGACTTCACCTTCTCCTTCTCCTTCTTCTGCTTTTTCTGATTCACCCTCCTGACTTCACCTTCTCCCTCTCCTTCTTCTACTTCTTCTGATTCACCCTCCAGACTTCACCTTCTCCTTCTCCTTCTTCTACTTCTTCTGATTCACCCACCAGACTTCACCTTCTCCTTCTCCTTCTTCTGATTCACCCTCCAGACTTCACCTTCTCCTTCTCCTTCTTCTGCTTCTTCTGATTCACCCTCCAGACTTCACCTTCTCCTTCTCCTTCTTCTGCTTCTTTTGATTCACCCTTCAGACTTCACCTTCTCCTTCTCCTTCTTTTGCTTCTTCTGATTCACCCTGCAGACCTCACCTTCTCCTTCTCCTTCTTCTACTTCTTCTGATTCACCCTCCAGACTTCATCTTCTCCTTCTCCTTCTTTTGCTTCTTCTGATTGACCCTCCAGACTTCACCTTCTCCTTTTCCTTCTTCTGCTTCTTCTGATTCACCCTCCAGACTTCGCCTTCTCCTTCTCCTTCTTCTACTTCTTCTGATTCACCCTCCAAACTTCACCTTCTCCTTCTCCTTCTTCTACTTCTTCTGATTCACCCTCCAGTCTTCATCTTCTCCTTCTCCTTCTTCTGCTTCTTCTGATTCACCCTCCAGACTTCACCTTCTCCTTCTCCTTCTTCTGCTTCTTCTGATTCACCCTCCAGACTTCACCTTCTCCTTCTCCTTCTTCTGCTTCTTCTGATTCACCCTCCAGACTTCACCTTCTCCTTCTCCTTCTTCTGCTTCTTTTGATTCACCCTTCAGACTTCACCTTCTCCTTCTCCTTCTTTTGCTTCTTCTGATTCACCCTGCAGACCTCACCTTCTCCTTCTCCTTCTTCTACTTCTTCTGATTCACCCTCCAGACTTCATCTTCTCCTTCTCCTTCTTTTGCTTCTTCTGATTGACCCTCCAGACTTCACCTTCTCCTTTTCCTTCTTCTGCTTCTTCTGATTCACCCTCCAGACTTCGCCTTCTCCTTCTCCTTCTTCTACTTCTTCTGATTCACCCTCCAAACTTCACCTTCTCCTTCTCCTTCTTCTACTTCTTCTGATTCACCCTCCAGTCTTCATCTTCTCCTTCTCCTTCTTCTGCTTCTTCTGATTCACCCTCCAGACTTCACCTTCTCCTTCTCCTTCTTCTGCTTCTTCTGATTCACCCTCCAGACTTCACCTTCTCCTTCTCCTTCTTCTGCTTCTTTTGATTCACCCTTCAGACTTCACCTTCTCCTTCTCCTTCTTTTGCTTCTTCTGATTCACCCTGCAGACCTCACCTTCTCCTTCTCCTTCTTCTACTTCTTCTGATTCACCCTCCAGACTTCATCTTCTCCTTCTCCTTCTTTTGCTTCTTCTGATTGACCCTCCAGACTTCACCTTCTCCTTTTCCTTCTTCTGCTTCTTCTGATTCACCCTCCAGACTTCGCCTTCTCCTTCTCCTTCTTCTACTTCTTCTGATTCACCCTCCAAACTTCACCTTCTCCTTCTCCTTCTTCTACTTCTTCTGATTCACCCTCCAGTCTTCATCTTCTCCTTCTCCTTCTTCTGCTTCTTCTGATTCACCCTCCAGACTTCACCTTCTCCTTCTCCTTCTTCTGCTTCTTCTGATTCACCCTCCAGACTTCACCTTCTCCTTCTTCTACTTCTTCGGATTCACCCTCCAGACTTCCCCTTCTCCTTCTCCTTCTTCTGCTTCTTCTGATTCACCCGCCAGACTTCTCCTTCTCCTTCTTCTTATTCTGCTTCTCCTGATTCACCCTCCAGACTTCACCTTCTCCTTCTCCTTCTTCTGCTTCTTTTGAATCACCCTCCTGACTTACCTTCTCCTTCTCCTTCTTCTGCTTCTTCTGATTCACCCTCCAGACTTCACCTTCTCCTTCTCCTTCATCTACTTCTTCTGATTCACCCTCCAGACTTCATCTTCTCCTTCTCCTTCTTCTGCTTCTTCTGATTTACCCTCCAGACTTCACCTTCTCCTTCTCCTTCTTCTGCTTTTTCTGATTCACCCTCCTGACTTCACCTTCTCCCTCTCCTTCTTCTACTTCTTCTGATTCACCCTCCAGACTTCACCTTCTCCTTCTCCTTCTTCTACTTCTTCTGATTCACCCACCAGACTTCACCTTCTCCTTCTCCTTCTTCTGATTCACCCTCCAGACTTCACCTTCTCCTTCTCCTTCTTCTGCTTCTTCTGATTCACCCTCCAGACTTCACCTTCTCCTTCTCCTTCTTCTGCTTCTTTTGATTCACCCTTCAGACTTCACCTTCTCCTTCTCCTTCTTTTGCTTCTTCTGATTCACCCTGCAGACCTCACCTTCTCCTTCTCCTTCTTCTACTTCTTCTGATTCACCCTCCAGACTTCATCTTCTCCTTCTCCTTCTTTTGCTTCTTCTGATTGACCCTCCAGACTTCACCTTCTCCTTTTCCTTCTTCTGCTTCTTCTGATTCACCCTCCAGACTTCGCCTTCTCCTTCTCCTTCTTCTACTTCTTCTGATTCACCCTCCAAACTTCACCTTCTCCTTCTCCTTCTTCTACTTCTTCTGATTCACCCTCCAGTCTTCATCTTCTCCTTCTCCTTCTTCTGCTTCTTCTGATTCACCCTCCAGACTTCACCTTCTCCTTCTCCTTCTTCTGCTTCTTCTGATTCACCCTCCAGACTTCACCTTCTCCTTCTTCTACTTCTTCTGATTCACCCTCCAGACTTCACCTTCTCCTTCTCCTTCGTCTACTTCTTCTGATTCACCCTCCAGACTTCACCTTCTCCTTCTCCTTCTTCTGCTTCTTCTGATTCACCCTCCAGACTTCGCCTTCTCCTTCTCCTTCTTCTACTTCTTCTGATTCACCCTCCAGACTTCACCTTCTCCTTCTCCTTCTTCTACTTCTTCTGATTCACCCTCCAGTCTTCATCTTCTCCTTCTCCTTCTTCTGCTTCTTCTGATTCACCCTCCAGACTTCACCTTCTCCTTCTCCTTCTTCTGCTTCTTCTGATTCACCCTCCAGACTTCACCTTCTCCTTCTTCTACTTCTTCTGATTCACCCTCCAGACTTCACCTTCTCCTTCTCCTTCGTCTACTTCTTCTGATTCACCCTCCAGACTTCACCTTCTCCTTCTCCTTCGTCTACTTCTTCTGATTCACCCTCCAGACTTCACCTTCTCCTTCTCCTTCTTCTGCTTCTTCTGATTCACCCTCCAGACTTCACCTTCTCCTTCTCCTTCGTCTACTTCTTCTGATTCACCCTCCAGACTACACCTTCTCCTTCTCCTTCTTCTACTTCTTCTGATTCATCCTCCAGACTTCACCTTCTCCTTCTCCTTCTTCTGCTTCTTCTGATTCACCCTCCAGACTTCACCTTCTCCTACTCCTTCGTCTACTTCTTCTGATTCACCCTCCAGACTTCACCTTCTCCTTCTCCTTCGTCTACATCTTCTGATTCACCCTCCAGACTTCACCTTCTCCTTCTCCTTCTTCTGCTTCTTCTGATTCACCCTCCAGACTTCACCTTCTCCTTCACCTTCTTCTACTTCTTCTGATTCACCCTCCAGACTTCACCTTCTCCTTCTCCTTCTTCTGCTTCTTCTGATTCACCCTCCAGACTTCACCTTCTCCTTCTCCTTCGTCTACTTCTTCTGATTCACCCTCCAGACTTCACCTTCTCCTTCTACTTCTTCTGCTTCTTCTGATTCACCCTCCAGACTTCACCTTCTCTTTTTCCTTCTTCTGCTTCTTCTGATTCACCCTCCAGATTTCACCTTCTCCTTCTCCTTCTTCTGCTTCTTCTGATTCACCCTCCAGACTTCACCTTCTCCTTCTCCTTCTTCTACTTCTTCTGATTCACCCTCCAGACTTCATCTTCTCCTTCTCCTTCTTCTGCTTCTTCTGATTCACCCTCCACACTTCACCTTCTCCTTCTCCTTCTTCTGCTTCTTCTGATTCACCCTCCAGACTACACCTTCTCCTTCTCCTTCTTCTACTTCTTCTGATTCACCCTCCAGACTTCACCTTCTCCTTCTCCATCTTCTGCTTCTTCTGACTCACCCTCCAGACTTCACCTTCTCCTGCTACTTCTCCTGCTTCTTCTGATTCACCCTCCAGACTTCACCTTCTCCTTCTCCTTCTTCTACTTCTTCTGATTCACCCTCCAGACTTCACCTTCTCCTTCTCCATCTTCTGCTTCTTCTGATTCACCCTCCAGACTTCACCTTCTCCTTCTCCTTCTTCTACTTCTTCTGATTCACCCTCCAGACTTCACCTTCTCCTTCTTCTACTTCTTCTGATTCACCATCCAGACTTCACCTTCTCCTTCTCCTTCTTCTACTTCTTCTGCTTCTCCCTCCAGACTTCACCTTCTCCTTCTCCTTCTTCTGCTTCTTCTGATTCACCCTCCAGACTTCACCTTCTCCTTCTCCTTCTTCTACTTCTCCTGATTCACCCTCCAGACTTCACCTTCTCCTTCTCCTTCTTCTACTTCTTCTGATTCACCCTCCAGACTTCACCTTCTCCTTCTCCTTCTTCTACTTCTTATGATTCACCCTCCTGACTTCACCTTCTCCTTCTCCTTCTTCTGCTCCTTCTGCTTCACCCTCCAGATTTCACCTTCTCCTTCTCTTTCTTCTGCTTCTTCTGATTCACCCTCCAGACTTCACCTTCTCCTTCTCCTTCTTCTGATTCTTTTGATTCACCCTCCAGACTTCACCTTCTCCTTCTCCTTCTTCTGCTTCTTCTGATTCACCCTCCTGACTTCAACTTCTCCTTCTCCGTCTTCTACTTCTTCTGATTCACCCTCCTGACTTCACCTTCTCCTTCTCCTTCTTTCTTACTTCTTCTGCTTCACCCTCCAGACTTCACCTTCTCCTTCTCCTTCTTCTACTTCTTCGGATTCACCCTCCAGACTTCCCCTTCTCCTTCTCCTTCTTCTGCTTCTTCTGATTCACCCGCCAGACTTCTCCTTCTCCTTCTTCTTATTCTGCTTCTCCTGATTCACCCTCCAGACTTCACCTTCTCCTTCTCCTTCTTCTGCTTCTTTTGAATCACCCTCCTGACTTACCTTCTCCTTCTCCTTCTTCTGCTTCTTCTGATTCACCCTCCAGACTTCACCTTCTCCTTCTCCTTCATCTACTTCTTCTGATTCACCCTCCAGACTTCATCTTCTCCTTCTCCTTCTTCTGCTTCTTCTGATTTACCCTACAGACTTCACCTTCTCCTTCTCCTTCTTCTGCTTTTTCTGATTCACCCTCCTGACTTCACCTTCTCCCTCTCCTTCTTCTACTTCTTCTGATTCACCCTCCAGACTTCACCTTCTCCTTCTCCTTCTTCTACTTCTTCTGATTCACCCACCAGACTTCACCTTCTCCTTCTCCTTCTTCTGCTTCTTCTGATTCACCCTCCAGACTTCACCTTCTCCTTCTCCTTCTTCTGCTTCTTCTGATTCACCCTCCAGACTTCACCTTCTCCTTCTCCTTCTTCTGCTTCTTTTGATTCACCCTTCAGACTTCACCTTCTCCTTCTCCTTCTTTTGCTTCTTCTGATTCACCCTGCAGACCTCACCTTCTCCTTCTCCTTCTTCTACTTCTTCTGATTCACCCTCCAGACTTCATCTTCTCCTTCTCCTTCTTTTGCTTCTTCTGATTGACCCTCCAGACTTCACCTTCTCCTTTTCCTTCTTCTGCTTCTTCTGATTCACCCTCCAGACTTCGCCTTCTCCTTCTCCTTCTTCTACTTCTTCTGATTCACCCTCCAGACTTCACCTTCTCCTTCTCCTTCTTCTACTTCTTCTGATTCACCCTCCAGTCTTCATCTTCTCCTTCTCCTTCTTCTGCTTCTTCTGATTCACCCTCCAGACTTCACCTTCTCCTTCTCCTTCTTCTGCTTCTTCTGATTCACCCTCCAGACTTCACCTTCTCCTTCACCTTCTTCTACTTCTTCTGATTCACCCTCCAGACTTCACCTTCTCCTTCTCCTTCGTCTACTTCTTCTGATTCACCCTCCAGACTTCACCTTCTCCTTCTCCTTCGTCTACTTCTTCTGATTCACCCTCCAGACTTCACCTTCTCCTTCTCCTTCTTCTGCTTCTTCTGATTCACCCTCCAGACTTCACCTTCTCCTTCACCTTCTTCTACTTCTTCTGATTCACCCTCCAGACTTCACCTTCTCCTTCTCCTTCTTCTGCTTCTTCTGATTCACCCTCCAGACTTCGCCTTCTCCTTCTCCTTCGTCTACTTCTTCTGATTCACCCTCCAGACTACACCTTCTCCTTCTCCTTCTTCTACTTCTTCTGATTCATCCTCCAGACTTCACCTTCTCCTTCTCCTTCTTCTGCTTCTTCTGATTCACCCTCCAGACTTCACCTTCTCCTTCTCCTTCTTCTACTTCTTCTGATTCACCCTCCAGACTTCACCTTCTCCTTCTCCTTCTTCTACTTCTTCTGATTCACCCTCCAGTCTTCACCTTCTCCTTCTCCTTCTTCTGCGTCTTCTGATTCACCCTCCAGACTTCACCTTCTCCTTCTCCTTCTTCTGCTTCTCCTGATTCACCCTCCTGACTTCACCTTCTCCTTCTCCTTATTCTGCTTCTTCTGATTCACCCTCCAGACTTCACCTTCACCTTCTCCTTCTTCTACTTCTTCTGATTCACCCTCCAGACTTCACCTTCTCCTTCTACTTCTTCTACTTCTTCTGATTCACCCTCCAGACTTCACCTTCTCTTTTTCCTTCTTCTGCTTCTTCTGATTCACCCTCCAGATTTCACCTTCTCCTTCTCCTTCTTCTGATTCTTCTGATTCACCCTCCAGACTTCACCTTCTCCTTCTCCTTCTTCTACTTCTTCTGATTCACCCTCCAGACTTCATCTTCTCCTTCTCCTTCTTCTGCTTCTTCTGATTCACCCTCCACACTTCACCTTCTCCTTCTCCTTCTTCTGCTTCTTCTGATTCACCCTCCAGACTACACCTTCTCCTTCTCCTTCTTCTACTTCTTCTGATTCACCCTCCAGACTTCACCTTCTCCTTCTCCTTCTTCTGCTTCTTCGGACTCACCCTCCAGACTTCACCTTCTCCTGCTACTTCTCCTGCTTCTTCTGATTCACCCTCCAGACTTCACCTTCTCCTTCTCCTTCTTCTACTTCTTCTGATTCACCCTCCAGACTTCACCTTCTCCTTCTCCTTCTTCTGCTTCTTCTGATTCACCCTCCAGACTTCACCTTCTCCTTCTCCTTCTTCTACTTCTTCTGATTCACCCTCCAGACTTCACCTTCTCCTTCTCCTTCTTCTACTTCTTCTGATTCACCATCCAGACTTCACCTTCTCCTTCTCCTTCTTCTACTTCTTCTGCTTCTCCCTCCAGACTTCACCTTCTCCTTCTCCTTCTTCTGCTTCTTCTGATTCACCCTCCAGACTTCACCTTCTCCTTCTCCTTCTTCTACTTCTCCTGATTCACCCTCCAGACTTCACCTTCTCCTTCTCCTTCTTCTACTTCTTCTGATTCACCCTCCAGACTTCACCTTCTCCTTCTCCTTCTTCTACTTCTTATGATTCACCCTCCTGACTTCACCTTCTCCTTCTCCTTCTTCTGCTCCTTCTGCTTCACCCTCCAGATTTCACCTTCTCCTTCTCTTTCTTCTGCTTCTTCTGATTCACCCTCCAGACTTCACCTTCTCCTTCTCCTTCTTCTGATTCTTTTGATTCACCCTCCAGACTTCACCTTCTCCTTCTCCTTCTTCTGCTTCTTCTGATTCACCCTCCTGACTTCACCTTCTCCTTCTCCTTCTTCTACTTCTTCTGATTCACCCTCCTGACTTCACCTTCTCCTTCTCCTTCTTCTACTTCTTCTGCTTCACCCTCCAGACTTCACCTTCTCCTTCTCCTTCTTCTACTTCTTCTGATTCACCCTCCAGACTTCCCCTTCTCCTTCTCCTTCTTCTGCTTCTTCTGATTCACCCGCCAGACTTCACCTTCTCCTTCTCCTTCTTCTGCTTCTTCTGATTCACCCTCCAGACTACACCTTCTCCTTCTCCTTCTTCTACTTCTTCTGATTCACCCTCCAGACTTCACCTTCTCCTTCTCCTTCTTCTGCTTCTTCTGACTCACCCTCCAGACTTCACCTTCTCCTGCTACTTCTCCTGCTTCTTCTGATTCACCCTCCAGACTTCACCTTCTCCTTCTCCTTCTTCTACTTCTTCTGATTCACCCTCCAGACTTCACCTTCTCCTTCTCCTTCTTCTGCTTCTTCTGATTCACCCTCCAGACTTCACCTTCTCCTTCTCCTTCTTCTACTTCTTCTGATTCACCCTCCAGACTTCACCTTCTCCTTCTCCTTCTTCTACTTCTTCTGATTCACCATCCAGACTTCACCTTCTCCTTCTCCTTCTTCTACTTCTTCTGCTTCTCCCTCCAGACTTCACCTTCTCCTTCTCCTTCTTCTGCTTCTTCTGATTCACCCTCCAGACTTCACCTTCTCCTTCTCCTTCTTCTACTTCTCCTGATTCACCCTCCAGACTTCACCTCCTCCTTCTCCTTCTTCTACTTCTTCTGATTCACCCTCCAGACTTCACCTTCTCCTTCTCCTTCTTCTACTTCTTATGATTCACCCTCCTGACTTCACCTTCTCCTTCTCCTTCTTCTGCTCCTTCTGCTTCACCCTCCAGATTTCACCTTCTCCTTCTCTTTCTTCTGCTTCTTCTGATTCACCCTCCAGACTTCACCTTCTCCTTCTCCTTCTTCTGATTCTTTTGATTCACCCTCCAGTCTTCACCTTCTCCTTCTCCTTCTTCTGCTTCTTCTGATTCACCCTCCTTACTTCACCTTCTCCTTCTCCTTCTTCTACTTCTTCTGATTCACCCTCCTGACTTCACCTTCTCCTTCTCCTTCTTCTACTTCTTCTGCTTCACCCTCCAGACTTCACCTTCTCCTTCTCCTTCTTCTACTTCTTCTGATTCACCCTCCAGACTTCCCCTTCTCATTCTCCTTCTTCTGCTTCTTCTGATTCACCCGCCAGACTTCACCTTCTCCTTCTCCTTATTCTGCTTCTCCTGATTCACCCTCCAGACTTCACCTTCTCCTTCTCCTTCTTCTGCTTCTTTTGAATCACCCTCCTGACTTACCTTCTCCTTCTCCTTTTTCTGCTTCTTCTGATTCACCCTCCAGACTTCACCTTCTCCTTCTCCTTCATCTACTTCTTCTGATTCACCCTCCAGACTTCATCTTCTCCTTCTCCTTCTTCTGCTTCTTCTGATTTACCCTCCAGACTTCACCTTCTCCTTCTTCTGCTTTTTCTGATTCACCCTCCTGACTTCACCTTCTCCTTCTCCTTCTTCTACTTCTTCTGATTCACCCTCCAGACTTCACCTTCTCCTTCTCCTTCTTCTACTTCTTCTGATTCACCCAACAGACTTCACCTTCTCCTTCTCCTTCTTCTGCTTCTTCTGATTCACCCTCCAGACTTCACCTTCTCCTTCTCCTTCTTCTGCTTCTTCTGATTCACCCTCCAGAATTCACCTTCTCCTTCTCCTTATTCTGCTTCTTTTGATTCACCCTTCAGACTTCACCTTCTCCTTCTCCTTCTTTTGCTTCTTCTGATTCACCCTCCAGACCTCACCTTCTCCTTCTCCTTCTTCTACTTCTTCTGATTCACCCTCCAGACTTCATCTTCTCCTTCTCCTTCTTTTGCTTCTTCTGATTGACCCTCCAGACTTCACCTTCTCCTTCTCCTTCTTCTGCTTCTTCTGATTCACCCTCCAGACTTCACCTTCTCCTTCTCCTTCTTCTGCTTCTCCTGATTCACCCTCCTGACTTCACCTTCTCCTTCTCCTTCTTCTGCTTCTTCTGATTCACCCTCCAGACTTCACCTTCTCCATCTCCTTCTTCTACTTCTTCTGATTCACCCTCCAGACTTCACCTTCTCCTGCTACTCCTTCTGCTTCGTCTGATTCACCCTCCAGACTTCACCTTCTCCTTTTCCTTCTTCTGCTTCTTCTGATTCACCCTCCAGACTTCACCTTCTCCTTCTCCTTCTTCTGCTTCTTCTGATTCACCCTCCAGACTTCACCTTCTCCTTCACCTTCTTCTACTTCTTCTGATTCACCCTCCAGACTTCACCTTCTCCTTCTCCTCCTTCTGCTTCTTCTGATTCACCCTCCAGACTTCACCTTCTCCTTCCCCTTCGTCTACTTCTTCTGATTCACCCTCCAGACTACACCTTCTCCTTCTCCTTCTTCTACTTCTTCTGATTCATCCTCCAGACTTCACCTTCTCCTTCTCCTTCTTCTGCTTCTTCTGATTCACCCTCCAGACTTCACCTTCTCCTTCACCTTCTTCTACTTCTTCTGATTCACCCTCCAGACTTCACCTTCTCCTTCTCCTTCTTCTACTTCTTCTGATTCACCCTCCAGACTTCACCTTCTCCTTCTCCTTCTTCTACTTCTTCTGCTTCTCCCTCCAGACTTCACCTTCTCCTTCTCCTTCTTCTGCTTCTTCTGATTCACCCTCCAGACTTCACCTTCCCCTTCTCCTTCTTCTACTTCTTCTGATTCACCCTCCAGACTTCACCTTCTCCTTCTCCTTCTTCTACTTCTTCTGATTCACCCTCCAGACTTCACCTTCTCCTTCTCCTTCTTCTACTACTTATGATTCACCCTCCTGACTTCACCTTCTCCTTCTCCTCCTTCTGCTTCTTCTGCTTCACCCTCCAGACTTCACCTTCTCCTTCTCCTTCTTCTGCTTCTTCTGCTTCACCCTCCAGACTTCACCTTCTCCTTCTCCTTCTTCTGCTTCTTCTGCTTCACCCTCCTGACTTCACCTTCTCCTTCTCCTTCTTCTTCTTCTTCTGATTCACCCTCCAGACTTCACCTTCTCCTTCTCCTTCTTCTGCTTCTTCTGCTTCACCCTCCTGACTTCACCTTCGCCTTCTCCTTCTTCTGCTTTTTCTGATTCACCCTCCTGACTTCACCTTCTCCTTCTCCTTCTTCTACTTCTTCTGATTCACCCAACAGACTTCACCTTCTCCTTCTCCTTTTTCTACTTCTTCTGATTCACCCAACAGACTTCACCTTCTCCTTCCCCTTCGTCTACTTCTTCTGATTCACCCTCCAGACTACACCTTCTCCTTCTCCATCTTCTACTTCTTCTGATTCATCCTCCAGACTTCACCTTCTCCTTCTCCTTCTTCTGCTTCTTCTGATTCACCCTCCAGACTTCACCTTCTCCTTCACCTTCTTCTACTTCTTCTGATTCACCCTCCAGACTTCACCTTCTCCTTCTCCTTCTTCTACTTCTTCTGATTCACCCTCCAGACTTCACCTTCTCCTTCTCCTTCTTCTACTTCTTCTGCTTCTCCCTCCAGACTTCACCTTTTCCTTCTCCTTCTTCTGCTTCTTCTGATTCACCCTCCAGACTTCACCTTCTCCTTCTCCTTCTTCTACTTCTTCTGATTCACCCTCCAGACTTCACCTTCTCCTTCTCCTTCTTCTACTTCTTCTGATTCACCCTCCAGACTTCACCTTCTCCTTCTCCTTCTTCTACTACTTATGATTCACCCTCCTGACTTCACCTTCTCCTTCTCCTCCTTCTGCTTCTTCTGCTTCACCCTCCAGACTTCACCTTCTCCTTCTCCTTCTTCTGCTTCTTCTGCTTCACCCTCCAGACTTCACCTTCTCCTTCTCCTTCTTCTGCTTCTTCTGCTTCACCCTCCTGACTTCACCTTCTCCTTCTCCTTCTTCTTCTTCTTCTGATTCACCCTCCAGACTTCACCTTCTCCTTCTCCTTCTTCTGCTTCTTCTGCTTCACCCTCCTGACTTCACCTTCGCCTTCTCCTTCTTCTGCTTTTTCTGATTCACCCTCCTGACTTCACCTTCTCCTTCTCCTTCTTCTACTTCTTCTGATTCACCCAACAGACTTCACCTTCTCCTTCTCCTTTTTCTACTTCTTCTGATTCACCCAACAGACTTCATCTTCTCCTTCTCCTTCTTCTGCTTCTTCTGATTCACCCTCCAGACTTCACCTCCTCCTTCTCCTTTTTCTACTTCTTCTGATTCACCCAACAGACTTCACCTTCTCCTTCTCCTTCTTCTGCTTCTTCTGATTCACCCTCCTGACTTCACCTTCTCCTTCTCCTTCTTCTGCTTCTTTTGATTCACCCTTCAGACTTCACCTTCACCTTCTCCTTTTCTGCTTCTTCTGATTCACCCTCCAGACCTCACCTTCTCCTTCTCCTTCTTCAACTTCTTCTGATTCACCCTCCAGACTTCATCTTCTCCTTCTCCTTCTTTTGCTTCTTCTGATTCACCCTCCAGACTTCACCTTCTCCTTCTCCTTCTTCTGCTTCTTCTAATTCACCCTCCAGACTTCGCCTTCTCCTTCTCCTTCTTCTCCTTCTTCTGATTCACCCTTCAGACTTCACCTTCTCCTTCTCCTTCTTTTGCTTCTTCTGATTCACCCTCCAGACTTCCCCTTCTCCTTCTCCTTCTTCTGCTTCTTCTGATTCACCCGCCAGACTTCACCTTCTCCTTCTCCTTCTTCTGCTTCTTCTGATTCACCCTCCAGACTTCACCTTCTCCTTCTCCTTCTTCTGCTTCTTTTGATTCACCCTTCAGACTTCACCTTCTCCTTCTCCTTCTTCTGCTTCTTTTGATTCACCCTTCAGACTTCACCTTCTCCTTCTCCTTCTTCTGCTTCTTCTGATTCACCCGCCAGACTTCACCTTCTCCTTCTCCTTCTTCTGCTTCTTTTGAATCACCCTCCTGACTTACCTTCTCCTTCTCCTTCTTCTGCTTCTTCTGATTCACCCTCCAGACTTCACCTTCTCCTTCTCCTTCATCTACTTCTTCTGATTCACCCTCCAGACTTCATCTTCTCCTTCTCCTTCTTCTGCTTCTTCTGATTTACCCTCCAGACTTCACCTTCTCCTTCTCCTTCTTCTACTTCTTCTGATTCACCCACCAGACTTCACCTTCTCCTTCTCCTTCTTCTGCTTCTTCTGATTCACCCTCCAGACTTCACCTTCTCCTTCCCCTTCTTCTGCTTCTTCTGATTCACCCTCCAGACTTCACCTTCTCCTTCTCCTTCTTCTGCTTCTTTTGATTCACCCTTCAGACTTCACCTTCTCCTTCTCCTTCTTTTGCTTCTTCTGATTCACCCTCCAGACCTCACCTTCTCCTTCTCCTTCTTCTACTTCTTCTGATTCACCCTCCAGACTTCATCTTCTCCTTCTCCTTCTTTTGCTTCTTCTGATTGACCCTTCAGACTTCACCTTCTCCTTCTCCTTTTTTTGCTTCTTCTGATTCACCCTCCAGATTCGCCTTCTCCTTCTCCTTCTTCTACTTCTTCTGATTCACCCTCCAGACTTCACCTTCTCCTTCTCCTTCTTCTACTTCTTCTGATTCACCCTCCAGTCTTCATCTTCTCCTTCTCCTTCTTCTGCTTCTTCTGATTCACCCTCCAGTCTTCACCTTCTCCTTCTCCTTCTTCTGCTTCTCCTGATTCACCCTCCTGACTTCACCTTCTCCTTCTCCTTCTTCTGCTTCTTCTGATTCACCCTCCAGACTTCACCTTCTCCTTCTCCTTCTTCTACTTCTTCTGATTCACCCTCCAGACTTCACCTTCTCCTGCTACTCCTTCTGCTTCATCTGATTCACCCTCCAGACTTCACCTTCTCCTTTTCCTTCTTCTGCTTCTTCTGATTCACCCTCCAGATTTCACCTTCTCCTTCTCCTTCTTCTGCTTCTTCTGATTCACCCTCCAGACTTCACCTTCTCCTTCTCCTTCTTCTGCTTCTTCTGATTCACCCTCCAGACTTCACCTTCTCCTTCACCTTCTTCTACTTCTTCTGATTCACCCTCCAGACTTCACCTTCTCCTTCTCCTTCTTCTGCTTCTTCTGATTCACCCTCCAGACTTCACCTTCTACTTCTCCTTCGTCTACTTCTTCTGATTCACCCTCCAGACTACACCTTCTCCTTCTCCTTCTTCTCCTTCTTCTGCTTCTTTTGATTCACCCTTCAGACTTCACCTTCTCCTTCTCCTTCTTTTGCTTCTTCTGATTCACCCTCCAGACCTCACCTTCTCCTTCTACTTCTTCTACTTCTTCTGATTCACCCTCCAGACTTCATCTTCTCCTTCTCCTTCTTTTGCTTCTTCTGCTTCACCCTCCAGACTTCACCTTCTCCTTCTCCTTCTTCTGCTTCTTCTGCTTCACCCTCCTGACTTCACCTTCTCCTTCTCCTTCTTCTTCTTCTTCTGATTCACCCTCCAGACTTCACCTTCTCCTTCTCCTTCTTCTGCTTCTTCTGCTTCACCCTCCTGACTTCACCTTCGCCTTCTCCTTCTTCTGCTTTTTCTGATTCACCCTCCTGACTTCACCTTCTCCTTCTCCTTCTTCTACTTCTTCTGATTCACCCAACAGACTTCACCTTCTCCTTCTCCTTTTTCTACTTCTTCTGATTCACCCAACAGACTTCACCTTCTCCTTCTCCTTCTTCTGCTTCTTCTGATTCACCCTCCAGACTTCACCTCCTCCTTCTCCTTTTTCTACTTCTTCTGATTCACCCAACAGACTTCACCTTCTCCTTCTCCTTCTTCTGCTTCTTCTGATTCACCCTCCTGACTTCACCTTCTCCTTCTCCTTCTTCTGCTTCTTTTGATTCACCCTTCAGACTTCACCATCACCTTCTCCTTTTCTGCTTCTTCTGATTCACCCTCCAGACCTCACCTTCTCCTTCTCCTTCTTCAACTTCTTCTGATTCACCCTCCAGACTTCATCTTCTCCTTCTCCTTCTTTTGCTTCTTCTGATTCACCCTCCAGACTTCACCTTCTCCTTCTCCTTCTTCTGCTTCTTCTGATTCACCCTCCAGACTTCGCCTTCTCCTTCTCCTTCTTCTCCTTCTTCTGATTCACCCTTCAGACTTCACCTTCTCCTTCTCCTTCTTTTGCTTCTTCTGATTCACCCTCCAGACTTCCCCTTCTCCTTCTCCTTCTTCTGCTTCTTCTGATTCACCCGCCAGACTTCACCTTCTCCTTCTCCTTCTTCTGCTTCTTCTGATTCACCCTCCAGACTTCACCTTCTCCTTCTCCTTCTTCTACTTCTTCTGATTCATCCTCCAGACTTCACCTTCTCCTTCTCCTTCTTCTGCTTCTTCTGATTCACCCTCCAGACTTCACCTTCTCCTTCACCTTCTTCTACTTCTTCTGATTCACCCTCCAGACTTCACCTTCTCCTTCTCCTTCTTCTACTTCTTCTGATTCACCCTCCAGACTTCACCTTCTCCTTCTCCTTCTTCTACTTCTTCTGCTTCTCCCTCCAGACTTCACCTTTTCCTTCTCCTTCTTCTGCTTCTTCTGATTCACCCTCCAGACTTCACCTTCTCCTTCTCCTTCTTCTACTTCTTCTGATTCACCCTCCAGACTTCACCTTCTCCTTCTCCTTCTTCTACTTCTTCTGATTCACCCTCCAGACTTCACCTTCTCCTTCTCCTTCTTCTACTACTTATGATTCACCCTCCTGACTTCACCTTCTCCTTCTCCTCCTTCTGCTTCTTCTGCTTCACCCTCCAGACTTCACCTTCTCCTTCTCCTTCTTCTGCTTCTTCTGCTTCACCCTCCAGACTTCACCTTCTCCTTCTCCTTCTTCTGCTTCTTCTGCTTCACCCTCCTGACTTCACCTTCTCCTTCTCCTTCTTCTTCTTCTTCTGATTCACCCTCCAGACTTCACCTTCTCCTTCTCCTTCTTCTGCTTCTTCTGCTTCACCCTCCTGACTTCACCTTCGCCTTCTCCTTCTTCTGCTTTTTCTGATTCACCCTCCTGACTTCACCTTCTCCTTCTCCTTCTTCTACTTCTTCTGATTCACCCAACAGACTTCACCTTCTCCTTCTCCTTTTTCTACTTCTTCTGATTCACCCAACAGACTTCACCTTCTCCTTCTCCTTCTTCTGCTTCTTCTGATTCACCCTCCAGACTTCACCTCCTCCTTCTCCTTTTTCTACTTCTTCTGATTCACCCAACAGACTTCACCTTCTCCTTCTCCTTCTTCTGCTTCTTCTGATTCACCCTCCTGACTTCACCTTCTCCTTCTCCTTCTTCTGCTTCTTTTGATTCACCCTTCAGACTTCACCTTCACCTTCTCCTTTTCTGCTTCTTCTGATTCACCCTCCAGACCTCACCTTCTCCTTCTCCTTCTTCAACTTCTTCTGATTCACCCTCCAGACTTCATCTTCTCCTTCTCCTTCTTTTGCTTCTTCTGATTCACCCTCCAGACTTCACCTTCTCCTTCTCCTTCTTCTGCTTCTTCTGATTCACCCTCCAGACTTCGCCTTCTCCTTCTCCTTCTTCTCCTTCTTCTGATTCACCCTTCAGACTTCACCTTCTCCTTCTCCTTCTTTTGCTTCTTCTGATTCACCCTCCAGACTTCCCCTTCTCCTTCTCATTCTTCTGCTTCTTCTGATTCACCCGCCAGACTTCACCTTCTCCTTCTCCTTCTTCTGCTTCTTCTGATTCACCCTCCAGACTTCACCTTCTCCTTCTCCTTCTTCTGCTTCTTTTGATTCACCCTTCAGACTTCACCTTCTCCTTCTCCTTCTTCTGCTTCTTCTGATTCACCCTCCAGACTTCACCTTCTCCTTCTCCTTATTCTGCTTTTCCTGATTCACCCTCCAGACTTCACCTTCTCCTTCTCCTTCTTCTGCTTCTTTTGAATCACCCTCCTGACTTACCTTCTCCTTCTCCTTCTTCTGCTTCTTCTGATTCACCCTCCAGACTTCACCTTCTCCTTCTCCTTCATCTACTTCTTCTGATTCACCCTCCAGACTTCATCTTCTCCTTCTCCTTCTTCTGCTTCTTCTGATTTACCCTCCAGACTTCACCTTCGCCTTCTCCTTCTTCTACTTCTTCTGATTCACCCACCAGACTTCACCTTCTCCTTCTCCTTCTTCTGCTTCTTCTGATTCACCCTCCAGACTTCACCTTCTCCTTCCCCTTCTTCTGCTTCTTCTGATTCACCCTCCAGACTTCACCTTCTCCTTCTCCTTCTTCTGCTTCTTTTGATTCACCCTTCAGACTTCACCTTCTCCTTCTCCTTCTTTTGCTTCTTCTGATTCACCCTCCAGACCTCACCTTCTCCTTCTCCTTCTTCTACTTCTTCTGATTCACCCTCCAGACTTCATCTTCTCCTTCTCCTTCTTTTGCTTCTTCTGATTGACCCTTCAGACTTCACCTTCTCCTTCTCCTTTTTTTGCTTCTTCTGATTCACCCTCCAGATTCGCCTTCTCCTTCTCCTTCTTCTACTTCTTCTGATTCACCCTCCAGACTTCACCTTCTCCTTCTCCTTCTTCTACTTCTTCTGATTCACCCTCCAGTCTTCATCTTCTCCTTCTCCTTCTTCTGCTTCTTCTGATTCACCCTCCAGTCTTCACCTTCTCCTTCTCCTTCTTCTGCTTCTCCTGATTCACCCTCCTGACTTCACCTTCTCCTTCTCCTTCTTCTGCTTCTTCTGATTCACCCTCCAGACTTCACCTTCTCCTTCTCCTTCTTCTACTTCTTCTGATTCACCCTCCAGACTTCACCTTCTCCTGCTACTCCTTCTGCTTCATCTGATTCACCCTCCAGACTTCACCTTCTCCTTTTCCTTCTTCTGCTTCTTCTGATTCACCCTCCAGATTTCACCTTCTCCTTCTCCTTCTTCTGCTTCTTCTGATTCACCCTCCAGACTTCACCTTCTCCTTCTCCTTCTTCTGCTTCTTCTGATTCACCCTCCAGACTTCACCTTCTCCTTCACCTTCTTCTACTTCTTCTGATTCACCCTCCAGACTTCACCTTCTCCTTCTCCTTCTTCTGCTTCTTCTGATTCACCCTCCAGACTTCACCTTCTACTTCTCCTTCGTCTACTTCTTCTGATTCACCCTCCAGACTACACCTTCTCCTTCTCCCTCTTCTACTTCTTCTGATTCATCCTCCAGACTTCACCTGCTCCTTCTCCTTCTTCTGCTTCTTCTGATTCACCCTCCAGACTTCACCTTCTCCTTCTCCTTCTTCTACTTCTTCTGATTCACCCTCCAGACTTCACCTTCTCCTTCTCCTTCTTCTACTTCTTCTGATTCACCCTCCAGACTTCACCTTCTCCTTCTCCTTCTTCTCCTTCTTCTGCTTCTTTTGATTCACCCTTCAGACTTCACCTTCTCCTTCTCCTTCTTTTGCTTCTTCTGATTCACCCTCCAGACCTCACCTTCTCCTTCTACTTCTTCTACTTCTTCTGATTCACCCTCCAGACTTCATCTTCTCCTTCTCCTTCTTTTGCTTCTTCTGATTGACCCTTCAGACTTCACCTTCTCCTTCTCCTTTTTTTGCTTCTTCTGATTCACCCTCCAGATTCGCCTTCTCCTTCTCCTTCTTCTACTTCTTCTGATTCACCCTCCAGACTTCACCTTCTCCTTCTCCTTCTTCTACTTCTTCTGATTCACCCTCCAGTCTTCATCTTCTCCTTCTCCTTCTTCTGCTTCTTCTGATTCACCCTCCAGACTTCACCTTCTCCTTCTCCTTCTTCTGCTTCTCCTGATTCACCCTCCTGACTTCATCTTCTCCTTCTCCTTCTTCTGCTTCTTCTGATTCACCCTCCAGACTTCACCTTCTCCTTCTCCTTCTTCTACTTCTTCTGATTCACCCTCCAGACTTCACCTTCTCCTGCTACTCCTTCTGCTTCATCTGATTCACCCTCCAGACTTCACCTTCTCCTTTTCCTTCTTCTGCTTCTTCTGATTCACCCTCCAGATTTCACCTTCTCCTTCTCCTTCTTCTGCTTCTTCTGATTCACCCTCCAGACTTCACCTTCTCCTTCTCCTTCTTCTGCTTCTTCTGATTCACCCTCCAGACTTCACCTTCTCCTTCACCTTCTTCTACTTCTTCTGATTCACCCTCCAGACTTCACCTTCTCCTTCTCCTTCTTCTGCTTCTTCTGATTCACCCTCCAGACTTCACCTTCTACTTCTCCTTCGTCTACGTCTTCTGATTCACCCTCCAGACTACACCTTCTCCTTCTCCCTCTTCTACTTCTTCTGATTCATCCTCCAGACTTCACCTGCTCCTTCTCCTTCTTCTGCTTCTTCTGATTCACCCTCCAGACTTCACCTTCTCCTTCTCCTTCTTCTACTTCTTCTGATTCACCCTCCAGACTTCACCTTCTCCTTCTCCTTCTTCTACTTCTTCTGATTCACCCTCCAGACTTCACCTTCTCCTTCTCCTTCTTCTACTTCTTCTGCTTCTCCCTCCAGACTTCACCTTCTCCTTCTCCTTCTTCTGATTCTTCTGATTCACCCTCCAGACTTCACCTTCTCCTTCTCCTTCTTCTACTTCTTCTGATTCACCCTCCAGACTTCACCTTCTCCTTCTCCTTCTTCTACTTCTTCTGATTCACCCTCCAGACTTCACCTTCTCCTTCTCCTTCTTCTACTACTTATGATTCACCCTCCTGACTTCACCTTCTCCTTCTCCTCCTTCTGCTTCTTCTGCTTCACCCTCCAGACTTCACCTTCTCCTTCTCCTTCTTCTGCTTCTTCTGCTTCACCCTCCAGACTTCACCTTCTCCTTCTCCTTCTTCTGCTTCTTCTGCTTCACCCTCCTGACTTCACCTTCTCCTTCTCCTTCTTCTTCTTCTTCTGATTCACCCTCCAGACTTCACCTTCTCCTTCTCCTTCTTCTGCTTCTTCTGCTTCACCCTCCTGACTTCACCTTCGCCTTCTCCTTCTTCTGCTTCTTCTGATTCACCCTCCTGACTTCACCTTCTCCTTCTCCTTCTTCTGATTCTTTTGATTCACCCTCCAGACTTCACCTTCTCCTTCTCCTTCTTCTACTTCTTCTGATTCACCCTCCAGACTTCACCTTCTCCTTCTCCTTCTTCTGCTTCTTCTGATTCACCCTCCAGACTTCACCTTCTACTTCTCCTTCGTCTACTTCTTCTGATTCACCCTCCAGACTACACCTTCTCCTTCTCCCTCTTCTACTTCTTCTGATTCATCCTCCAGACTTCACCTGCTCCTTCTCCTTCTTCTGCTTCTTCTGATTCACCCTCCAGACTTCACCTTCTCCTTCTCCTTCTTCTACTTCTTCTGATTCACCCTCCAGACTTCACCTTCTCCTTCTCCTTCTTCTACTTCTTCTGATTCACCCTCCAGACTTCACCTTCTCCTTCTCCTTCTTCTCCTTCTTCTGCTTCTTTTGATTCACCCTTCAGACTTCACCTTCTCCTTCTCCTTCTTTTGCTTCTTCTGATTCACCCTCCAGACCTCACCTTCTCCTTCTACTTCTTCTACTTCTTCTGATTCACCCTCCAGACTTCATCTTCTCCTTCTCCTTCTTTTGCTTCTTCTGATTGACCCTTCAGACTTCACCTTCTCCTTCTCCTTTTTTTGCTTCTTCTGATTCACCCTCCAGATTCGCCTTCTCCTTCTCCTTCTTCTACTTCTTCTGATTCACCCTCCAGACTTCACCTTCTCCTTCTCCTTCTTCTACTTCTTCTGATTCACCCTCCAGTCTTCATCTTCTCCTTCTCCTTCTTCTGCTTCTTCTGATTCACCCTCCAGACTTCACCTTCTCCTTCTCCTTCTTCTGCTTCTCCTGATTCACCCTCCTGACTTCATCTTCTCCTTCTCCTTCTTCTGCTTCTTCTGATTCACCCTCCAGACTTCACCTTCTCCTTCTCCTTCTTCTACTTCTTCTGATTCACCCTCCAGACTTCACCTTCTCCTGCTACTCCTTCTGCTTCATCTGATTCACCCTCCAGACTTCACCTTCTCCTTTTCCTTCTTCTGCTTCTTCTGATTCACCCTCCAGATTTCACCTTCTCCTTCTCCTTCTTCTGCTTCTTCTGATTCACCCTCCAGACTTCACCTTCTCCTTCTCCTTCTTCTGCTTCTTCTGATTCACCCTCCAGACTTCACCTTCTCCTTCACCTTCTTCTACTTCTTCTGATTCACCCTCCAGACTTCACCTTCTCCTTCTCCTTCTTCTGCTTCTTCTGATTCACCCTCCAGACTTCACCTTCTACTTCTCCTTCGTCTACGTCTTCTGATTCACCCTCCAGACTACACCTTCTCCTTCTCCCTCTTCTACTTCTTCTGATTCATCCTCCAGACTTCACCTGCTCCTTCTCCTTCTTCTGCTTCTTCTGATTCACCCTCCAGACTTCACCTTCTCCTTCTCCTTCTTCTACTTCTTCTGATTCACCCTCCAGACTTCACCTTCTCCTTCTCCTTCTTCTACTTCTTCTGATTCACCCTCCAGACTTCACCTTCTCCTTCTCCTTCTTCTACTTCTTCTGCTTCTCCCTCCAGACTTCACCTTCTCCTTCTCCTTCTTCTGATTCTTCTGATTCACCCTCCAGACTTCACCTTCTCCTTCTCCTTCTTCTACTTCTTCTGATTCACCCTCCAGACTTCACCTTCTCCTTCTCCTTCTTCTACTTCTTCTGATTCACCCTCCAGACTTCACCTTCTCCTTCTCCTTCTTCTACTACTTATGATTCACCCTCCTGACTTCACCTTCTCCTTCTCCTCCTTCTGCTTCTTCTGCTTCACCCTCCAGACTTCACCTTCTCCTTCTCCTTCTTCTGCTTCTTCTGCTTCACCCTCCAGACTTCACCTTCTCCTTCTCCTTCTTCTGCTTCTTCTGCTTCACCCTCCTGACTTCACCTTCTCCTTCTCCTTCTTCTTCTTCTTCTGATTCACCCTCCAGACTTCACCTTCTCCTTCTCCTTCTTCTGCTTCTTCTGCTTCACCCTCCTGACTTCACCTTCGCCTTCTCCTTCTTCTGCTTCTTCTGATTCACCCTCCTGACTTCACCTTCTCCTTCTCCTTCTTCTGATTCTTTTGATTCACCCTCCAGACTTCACCTTCTCCTTCTCCTTCTTCTGCTTCTTCTGATTCACCCTCCAGACTTCACCTTCTCCTTCTCCTTCTTCTACTTCTTCTGATTCACCCTCCTGACTTCACCTTCTCCTTCTCCTTCTTCTGATTCTTTTGATTCACCCTCCAGTCTTCACCTTCTCCTTCTCCTTCTTCTGCTTCTTCTGATTCACCCTCCAGACTTCACCTTCTCCTTCTCCTTCTTCTGATTCTTTTGATTCACCCTCCAGACTTCACCTTCTCCTTCTCCTTCTTCTGCTTCTTCTGATTCACCCTCCTGACTTCACCCTCTCCTTCTCCTTCTTCTACTTCTTCTGATTCACCCTCCTGACTTCACCTTCTCCTTCTCCTTCATCTACTTCTTCTGCTTCACCCTCCAGACTTCACCTTCTCCTTCTCCTTCTTCTACTTCTTCTGATTCACCCTCCAGACTTCACCTTCTCCTTCTCCTTCTTCTGCTTCTTCTGATTCACCCTCCAGACTTCACCTTCTCCTTCTCCTTATTCTGCTTCTTCTGATTCACCCGCCAGACTTCATCTTCTCCTTCTCCATATTCTGCTTCTTCTGATTCACCCTCCAGACTTCACCTTCTCCTTCTCCTTCTTCTGCTTCTTCTGATTCACCTTCAGACTTTACCTTCTCCTTCTCCTTCTTCTGCTTCTTCTGATTCACCCTCCAGACTTCACCTTCTCCTTCTCCTTCATCTACTTCTTCTGCTTCACCCTCCAGACTTCATCTTCTCCTTCTCCTTCTTCTGCTTCTTCTGATTCACCCTCCAGACTTCACCTTCTCCTTCTCCTTCTTCTGCTTTTTCTGATTCACCCTCCTGACTTCACCTTCTCCTTCTCCTTCTTCTACTTCTTCTGATTCACCCTCCAGACTTCACCTCCTCCTTCTCCTTTTTCTACTTCTTCTGATTCACCCACCAGACTTCACCTTCTCCTTCTCCTTCTTCTGCTTCTTCTGATTCACCCTCCAGACCTCACCTTCTCCTTCTCCTTCTTCTGCTTCTTCTCATTCACCCTCCAGACTTCACCTTCTCCTTCTCCTTCTTCTGCTTCTTTTGATTCACCCTTCAGACATCACCTTCTCCTTCTCCTTCTTCTGCTTCTTCTGATTCACCCTCCAGACCTCACCTTCTCCTTCTCCTTCTTCAACTTCTTCTGATTCACCCTCCAGACTTCATCTTCTCCTTCTCCTTCTTTTGCTTCTTCTGATTCACCCTCCAGACTTCACCTTCTCCTTCTCCTTCTTCTGCTTCTTCTGATTCACCCTCCAGACTTCACCTTCTCCTTCTCCTTCTTCTACTTCTTCTGATTCACCCTCCAGTCTTCACCTTCTCCTTCTCCTTCTTCTGCTTCTTCTGATTCACCCTCCAGACTTCACCTTCTCCTTCTCCTTCTTCTGCTTCTCCTGATTCACCCTCCAGACTTCACCTTCTCCTTCTACTTCTTCTGCTTCTTCTGATTCACCCTCCAGACTTCACCTTCTCCTTCTCCTTCTTCTGCTTCTTCTGATTCACCCTCCAGACTTCACCTTCTCCTTCTCCTTCTTCTACTTCTTCTGATTCACCCTCCAGACTTCACCTTCTCCTTCTCCTTCTTCTGCTTCTTCTGATTCACCCTCCAGACTTCACCTTCTCCTTCTCCTTCGTCTACTTCTTCTGATTCACCCTCCAGACTACACCTTCTCCTTCTCCTTCTTCTACTTCTTCTGATTCACCCTCCAGACTTCACCATCTCCTTCTCCTTCTTCTGCTTCCTCTGATTCACCCTCCAGACTTCACCTTCTCCTTCTCCTTCTTCTACTTCTTCTGATTCACCCTCCAGACTTCACCTTCTCCTTCTCCTTCTTCTACTTCTTCTGCTTTTCCCTCCAGACTTCACCTTCTCCTTCTCCTTCTTCTGCTTCTTCTGATTCACCCTCCAGACTTCACCTTCTCCTTCTCCTTCTTCTACTTCTTCTGATTCACCCTCCAGACTTCACCTTCTCCTTCTCCTTCTTCTACTTCTTCTGATTCACCCTCCAGACTTCACCATCTCCTTCTCCTTCTTCTACTTCTTATGATTCACCCTCCTGACTTCACCTTCTCCTTCTCCTTCTTCTGCTTCTTCCGCTTCAACCTCCAGACTTCACCTTCTCCTTCTCCTTCTTCTGCTTCTTCTGCTTCACCCTCCAGACTTCACCTTCTCCTTCTCCTTCTTCTGCTTCTTCTGCTTCACCCTCCTGACTTCACCTTCTCCTTCTCCGTCTTCTGCTTCTTCTGCTTCACCCTCCAGACTTCACCTTCTCCTTCTCCTTCTTCTGCTTCTTCTGCTTCACCCTCCAGAATTCACCTTCTCCTTCTCCTTCTTCTGCTTCTTCTGCTTCACCATCCAGACTTCACCTTCTCCTTCTCCTTCTTCTGCTTCTTCTGCTTCGCCCTCCAGACTTCACCTTCTCCTTCTCCTTCTTCTGCTTCTTCTGATTCACCCTCCAGACTTCACCTTCTCCTTCTCCTTCTTCTACTTCTTCTGATTCACCCTCCAGACTTCACCTTCTCGTTCTCCTTCTTCTGCTTCTTCTGCTGCGCCCTCCAGACTTCACCTTCTCCTTCTCCTTCTTCTGCTTCTTCTGCTTCACCCTCCTGACTTCATCTTCTCCTTCTCCTTCTTCTACTTCTTCTGCTTCACCCCCCTGACTTCACCTTCTCCTTCTCCTTCTTCTGCTTCTTCTGATTCACCCTCCTAACTTCACCTTCTCCTTCTCCTTCTTCTGCTTCTTCTGATTCACCCTCCTGACTTCACCTTCTCCTTCTCCTTCTTCTGCTTCTTCTGATTCACCCTCCAGACTTCACCTTCTCCTTCTCCTTCTTCTACTTCTTCTGATTCACCCTCCAGACTTCACCTTCTCGTTCTCCTTCTTCTGCTTCTTCTGCTGCGCCCTCCAGACTTCACCTTCTCCTTCTCCTTCTTCTGCTTCTTCTGCTTCACCCTCCTGACTTCATCTTCTCCTTCTCCTTCTTCTACTTCTTCTGCTTCACCCCCCTGACTTCACCTTCTCCTTCTCCTTCTTCTGCCTCTTCTGATTCACCCTCCTAACTTCACCTTCTTCTTCTCCTTCTTCTGCTTCTTCTGATTCACCCTCCAGACTTCACCTTCTCCTTCTCCTTCTTCTGCTTCTTCTGATTCACCCTCCTGACTTCACCTTCTCCTTCTCCTTCTTCTGCTTCTTCTGCTTCACCCTCCAGACTTCACCTTCTCCTTCTCCTTCTTCTGCTTCTTCTGCTTCACCCTCCAGACTTCACCTTCTCCTTCTCCTTCTTCTGCTTCTTCTGCTTCACCCTCCTGACTTCACCTTCTCCTTCTCCTTCTTCTACTTCTTATGATTCACCCTCCAGACTTCACCTTCTCCTTCTCCTTCTTCTGCTTCTTCTGATTCACCCTCCAGACTTCACATTCTCCTTCTCCTTCTTCTACTTCTTCTGATTCACCCTCGAGACTTCATCTTCTCCTTCTCCTTCTTCTGCTTCTTCTGATTCACCCTCCAGACTTCACCTTCTCCTTCTCCTTCTTCTGCTTCTTCTGATTCACCCTCCAGACTTCACCTTCTCCTTCTCCTTCTTCTACTTCTTCTGATTCACCCTCTAGTCTTCAACTTCTCCTTCTCCTTCTTCTGCTTCTTCTGCTTCACCCTCCAGACTTCACCTTCTCGTTCTCCTTCTTCTGCTTCTTCTGCTTCACCCTCCTGACTTCACCTTCTCCTTCTCCTTCTTCTACTTCTTCTGCTTCACCCCCCTGACTTCACCTTCTCCTTCTCCTTCTTCTGCTTCTTCTGATTCACCCTCCTAACTTCACCTTCTCCTTCTCCTTCTTCTACTTCTTCTGATTCACCCTCGAGACTTCATCTTCTCCTTCTCCTTCTTCTGCTTCTTCTGATTCACCCTCCAGACTTCACCTTCTCCTTCTCCTTCTTCTGCTTCTTCTGATTCACCCTCCAGACTTCACCTTCTCCTTCTCCTTCTTCTACTTCTTCTGATTCACCCTCTAGTCTTCAACTTCTCCTTCTCCTTCTTCTGCTTCTTCTGCTTCACCCTCCAGACTTCACCTTCTCGTTCTCCTTCTTCTGCTTCTTCTGCTTCACCCTCCTGACTTCACCTTCTCCTTCTCCTTCTTCTACTTCTTCTGCTTCACCCCCCTGACTTCACCTTCTCCTTCTCCTTCTTCTGCTTCTTCTGATTCACCCTCCTAACTTCACCTTCTCCTTCTCCTTCTTCTGCTTCTTCTGATTCACCCTCCTGACTTCACCTTCTCCTTCTCCTTCTTCTGCTTCTTCTGATTCACCCTCCAGACTTCACCTTCTCCTTCTCCTTCTTCTGCTTCTTCTGATTCACCCTCCAGACTTCAACTTCTCCTTTTCCTTCTTCTGCTTCTTCTGATTCACCCTCCAGACCGCACCTTCTCCTTCTCCTTCTTCTACTTCTTCTGATTCACCCTCCAGACTTCATCTTCTCCTTCTCCTTCTTCTGCTTCTTCTGATTCACCCTCCAGACTTCACCTTCTCCTTCTCCTTCTTCTGCTTCTTCTGATTCACCCTCCAGACTTCACCTTCTCCTTCTCCTTCTTCTACTTCTTCGGATTCACCCTCCAGACTTCACCTTCTCCTTCTCCTTCTTCTGCTTCTTCTGATTCACCCTCCAGTCTTCACCTCCTCCTTCTCCTTCTTCTGCTTCTTCTGATTCACCCTCCAGACTTCACCTTCTCCTTCTCCTTCTTCTGATTCTTTTGATTCACCCTCCAGACTTCACCTTCTCCTTCTCCTTCTTCTGCTTCTTCTGATTCACCCTTCTGACTTCACCCTCTCCTTCTCCTTCTTCTACTTCTTCTGATTCACCCTCCTGACTTCATCTTCTCCTTCTCCTTCTTCTACTTCTTCTGCTTCACCCTCCAGACTTCACCTTCTACTTCTCCTCCTTCTGCTTCTTCTGATTCACCCTCCTGACTTCACCCTCTCCTTCTCCTTCTTCTACTTCTTCTGATTCACCCTCCTGACTTCACCCTCTCCTTCTCCTTCTTCTACTTCTTCTGATTCACCCTCCTGACTTCACCTTCTCCTTCTCCTTCTTCTACTTCTTCTGCTTCACCCTCCAGACTTCACCTTCTCCTTCTCCTTCTTCTGCTTTTTCCGACTCACCCTCCTGACATCACCTTCTCCTTCTCCTTCTTCTACTTCTTCTGATTCACCCTCCAGACTTCACCTTCTCCTTCTCCTTCTTCTACTTCTTCTGATTCACCCACCAGACTTCACCTTCTCCTTCTCCTTCTTCTGCTTCTTCTGATTCACCCTCCAGACTTCACCTTCTCCTTCTCCTTCTTCTGCTTCTTCTGATTCACCCTCCAGACTTCAGCTTCTCCTTCTCCTTCTTCTGCTTCTTTTGATTCACCCTTCAGACTTCACCTTCTCCTTCTCCTTCTTCTGCTTCTTCTGATTCACCCTCCAGACCTCACCTTCACCTTCTCCTTCTTCAACTTCTTCTGATTCACCCTCCAGACTTCATCTTCTCCTTCTCCTTCTTTTGCTTCTTCTGATTCACCCTCCAGACTTCACCTTCTCCTTCTCCTTCTTCTGCTTCTTCTGATTCACCCTCCAGACTTCGCCTTCTCCTTCTTCTACTTCTTCTGATTCACCCTCCAGACTTCACCTTCTCCTTCTCCTTCTTCTACTTCTTCTGATTCACCCTCCAGTCTTCACCTTCTCCTTCTCCTTCTTCTGCGTCTTCTGATTCACCCTCCAGACTTCGCCTTCTCCTTCTCCTTCTTCTACTTCTTCTGATTCACCCTCTAGTCTTCAACTTCTCCTTCTCCTTCTTCTGCTTCTTCTGCTTCACCCTCCAGACTTCACCTTCTCGTTCTCCTTCTTCTGCTTCTTCTGCTTCACCCTCCTGACTTCACCTTCTCCTTCTCCTTCTTCTACTTCTTCTGCTTCACCCCCCTGACTTCACCTTCTCCTTCTCCTTCTTCTGCTTCTTCTGATTCACCCTCCTAACTTCACCTTCTCCTTCTCCTTCTTCTGCTTCTTCTGATTCACCCTCCTGACTTCACCTTCTCCTTCTCCTTCTTCTGCTTCTTCTGATTCACCCTCCAGACTTCACCTTCTCCTTCTCCTTCTTCTGCTTCTTCTGATTCACCCTCCAGACTTCAACTTCTCCTTTTCCTTCTTCTGCTTCTTCTGATTCACCCTCCAGACCTCACCTTCTCCTTCTCCTTCTTCTACTTCTTCTGATTCACCCTCCAGACTTCATCTTCTCCTTCTCCTTCTTCTGCTTCTTCTGATTCACCCTCCAGACTTCACCTTCTCCTTCTCCTTCTTCTGCTTCTTCTGATTCACCCTCCAGACTTCACCTTCTCCTTCTCCTTCTTCTACTTCTTCGGATTCACCCTCCAGACTTCACCTTCTCCTTCTCCTTCTTCTGCTTCTTCTGATTCACCCTCCAGTCTTCACCTCCTCCTTCTCCTTCTTCTGCTTCTTCTGATTCACCCTCCAGACTTCACCTTCTCCTTCTCCTTCTTCTGATTCTTTTGATTCACCCTCCAGACTTCACCTTCTCCTTCTCCTTCTTCTGCTTCTTCTGATTCACCCTTCTGACTTCACCCTCTCCTTCTCCTTCTTCTACTTCTTCTGATTCACCCTCCTGACTTCATCTTCTCCTTCTCCTTCTTCTACTTCTTCTGCTTCACCCTCCAGACTTCACCTTCTACTTCTCCTCCTTCTGCTTCTTCTGATTCACCCTCCTGACTTCACCCTCTCCTTCTCCTTCTTCTACTTCTTCTGATTCACCCTCCTGACTTCACCCTCTCCTTCTCCTTCTTCTACTTCTTCTGATTCACCCTCCTGACTTCACCTTCTCCTTCTCCTTCTTCTACTTCTTCTGCTTCACCCTCCAGACTTCACCTTCTCCTTCTCCTTCTTCTGCTTTTTCCGACTCACCCTCCTGACATCACCTTCTCCTTCTCCTTCTTCTACTTCTTCTGATTCACCCTCCAGACTTCACCTTCTCCTTCTCCTTCTTCTACTTCTTCTGATTCACCCACCAGACTTCACCTTCTCCTTCTCCTTCTTCTGCTTCTTCTGATTCACCCTCCAGACTTCACCTTCTCCTTCTCCTTCTTCTGCTTCTTCTGATTCACCCTCCAGACTTCAGCTTCTCCTTCTCCTTCTTCTGCTTCTTTTGATTCACCCTTCAGACTTCACCTTCTCCTTCTCCTTCTTCTGCTTCTTCTGATTCACCCTCCAGACCTCACCTTCACCTTCTCCTTCTTCAACTTCTTCTGATTCACCCTCCAGACTTCATCTTCTCCTTCTCCTTCTTTTGCTTCTTCTGATTCACCCTCCAGACTTCACCTTCTCCTTCTCCTTCTTCTGCTTCTTCTGATTCACCCTCCAGACTTCGCCTTCTCCTTCTCCTTCTTCTACTTCTTCTGATTCACCCTCCAGACTTCACCTTCTCCTTCTCCTTCTTCTACTTCTTCTGATTCACCCTCCAGTCTTCACCTTCTCCTTCTCCTTCTTCTGCGTCTTCTGATTCACCCTCCAGAATTCACCTTCTCCTTCTCCTTCTTCTGCTTCTCCTGATTCACCCTCCTGACTTCACCTTCTCCTTCTCCTTCTTCTGCTTCTTCTGATTCACCCTCCAGACTTCACCTTCTCCTTCTCCTTCTTGTACTTCTTCTAATTCACCCTCCAGACTTCACCTTCTCCTTCTCCTTCTTCTGCTTCTTCTGATTCACCCTCCAGACTTCACCTTCTCCTTCTCCTTCGTCTACTTCTTCTGATTCACCCTCCAGACTACACCTTCTCCTTCTCCTTCTCCTACTTCTTCTGATTCACCCTCCAAACTTCACCTTCTCCTTCTCCTTCTTCTGCTTCTTCTGCTTCACCCTCCTGACTTCACCTTCGCCTTCTCCTTCCTCTGCTTCTTCTGATTCACCCTCCTGACTTCACCTTCTCCTTCTCCTTCTTCTGATTCTTTTGATTCACCCTCCAGACTTCACCTTCTCCTTCTCCTTCTTCTGCTTCTTCTGATTCACCCTCCAGACTTCACCTTCTCCTTCTCCTTCTTCTACTTCTTCTGATTCACCCTCCTGACTTCACCTTCTCCTTCTCCTTCTTCTGATTCTTTTGATTCACCCTCCAGTCTTCACCTTCTCCTTCTCCTTCTTCTGCTTCTTCTGATTCACCCTCCAGACTTCACCTTGTCCTTCTCCTTCTTCTGATTCTTTTGATTCACCCTCCAGACTTCACCTTCTCCTTCTCCTTCTTCTGCTTCTTCTGATTCACCCTCCTGACTTCACCCTCTCCTTCTCCTTCTTCTACTTCTTCTGATTCACCCTCCTGACTTCACCTTCTCCTTCTCCTTCATCTACTTCTTCTGCTTCACCCTCCAGACTTCACCTTCTCCTTCTCCTTCTTCTACTTCTTCTGATTCACCCTCCAGACTTCACCTTCTCCTTCTCCTTCTTCTGCTTCTTCTGATTCACCCTCCAGACTTCACCTTCTCCTTCTCCTTATTCTGCTTCTTCTGATTCACCCGCCAGACTTCACCTTCTCCTTCTCCTTATTCTGCTTCTTCTGATTCACCCTCCAGACTTCACCTTCTCCTTCTCCTTCATCTGCTTCTTCTGATTCAGCTTCAGACTTTACCTTCTCCTTCTCCTTCTTCTGCTTCTTCTGATTCACCCTCCAGACTTCACCTTCTCCTTCTCCTTCATCTACTTCTTCTGATTCACCCTCCAGACTTCATCTTCTCCTTCTCCTTCTTCTGCTTCTTCTGATTCACCCTCCAGACTTCAGCTTCTCCTTCTCCTTCTTCTGCTTTTTCTGATTCACCCTCCTGACTTCACCTTCTCCTTCTCCTTCTTCTACTTCTTCTGATTCACCTTCCAGACTTCACCTCCTCCTTCTCCTTTTTCTACTTATTCTGATTCACCCACCAGACTTCACCTTCTCCTTCTCCTTCTTCTGCTTCTTCTGATTCACCCTCCAGACTTCACCTTCTCCTTCTCCTTCTTCTGCTTCTTCTGATTCACCCTCCAGACTTCACCTTCTCCTTCTCCTTCTTCTGCTTCTTTTGATTCACCCTTCAGACTTCACCTTCTCCTTCTCCTTCTTCTGCTTCTTCTGATTCACCCTCCAGACCTCACCTTCTCCTTCTCCTTCTTCAACTTCTTCTGATTCACCCTCCAGACTTCATCTTCTCCTTCTCCTTCTTTTGCTTCTTCTGATTCACCCTCCAGACTTCACCTTCTCCTTCTCCTTCTTCTGCTTCTTCTGATTCACCATCCAGACTTCGCCTTCTCCTTCTCCTTCTTCTCCTTCTTCTGATTCACCCTCCAGACTTCACCTTCTCCTTCTCCTTCTTCTACTTCTTCTGATTCACCCTCCAGTCTTCACCTTCTCCTTCTCCTTCTTCTGCTTCTTCTGATTCACCCTCCAGACTTCACCTTCTCCTTCTCCTTCTTCTGCTTCTCCTGATTCACCCTCCTGACTTCACCTTCTCCTTCTCCTACTTCTGCTTCTTCTGATTCAGCCTCCAGACTTCACCTTCTCCTTCTCCTTCTTCTACTTCTTCTGATTCACCCTCCAGACTTCACCTTCTCCTTCTACTTCTTCTGCTTCTTCTGATTCACCCTCCAGATTGCACCTTCTCCTTCTCCTTCTTCTGCTTCTTCTGATTCACCCTCCAGACTTCACCTTCTCCTTCTCCTGCTTCTTCTGATTCACCCTCCAGACTTCAGCTTCTCCTTCTCCTTCTTCTATTTCTTCTGATTCACCCTCCAGACTTCACCTTCTCCTTCTCCTTATCCTGCTTCTTCTGATTCACCCTCCAGACTTCACCTTCTCCTTCTCCTTCGTCTACTTCTTCTGATTCACCCTCCAGACTACACCTTCTCCTTCTCCTTCTTCTACTTCTTCTGATTCACCCTCCAGACTTCACCTTCTCCTTCTCCTTCTTCTGCTTCTTCTGATTCACCCTCCAGACTTCACCTTCTCCTTCTTCTTCTTCTACTTCTTCTGATTCACCCTCCAGACTTCACCTTCTCCTTCTCCTTCTTCTACTTCTTCTGCTTTTCCCTCCAGACTTCACCTTCTCCTTCTCCTTCTTCTGCTTCTTCTGATTCACCCTCCAGACTTCACCTTCTCCTTCTCCTTCTTCTACTTCTTCTGATTCACCCTCCAGACTTCACCTTCTCCTTCTCCTTCTTCTACTTCTTCTGATTCACCCTCCAGACTTCACCTTCTCCTTCTCCTTCTTCTACTTCTTATGATTCACCCTCCTGACTTCACCTTCTCCTTCTCCTTCTTCTGCTTCTTCTGCTTCAACCTCCAGACTTCACCTTCTCCTTCTCCTTCTTCTGCTTCTTCTGCTTCACCCTCCAGACTTCACCTTCTCCTTCTCCTTCTTCTGCTTCTTCTGCTTCACCCTCCTGACTTCACCTTCTCCTTCTCCTTGTTCTGCTTCTTCTGCTTCACCCTCCAGACTTCACCTTCTCCTTCTCCTTCTTCTGCTTCTTCTGCTTCACCCTCCAGACTTCACCTTCTCCTTCTCCTTCTTCTGCTTCTTCTGCTTCACCCTCCAGACTTCACCTTCTCCTTCTCCTTCTTCTGCGTCTTCTGCTTCGCCCTCCAGACTTCACCTTCTCCTTCTCCTTCTTCTGCTTCTTCTGCTTCACCCTCCAGACTTCACCTTCTCCTTCTCCTTCTTCTGCTTCTTCTGCTTCACCCTGCTGACTTCACCTTCTCCTTCTCCTTCCTCTACTTCTTCTGATTCACCCTCCAGACTTCACCTTCTCCTTCTCCTTCTTCTGCTTCTTCTGCTTCACCCTCCAGACTTCACCTTCTCGTTCTCCTTCTTCTGCTTCTTCTGCTGCGCCCTCCAGACTTCACCTTCTCCTTCTCCTTCTTCTGCTTCTTCTGCTTCACCCTCCTGACTTCATCTTCTCCTTCTCCTTCTTCTACTTCTTCTGCTTCACCCCCCTGACTTCACCTTCTCCTTCTCCTTCTTCTGCTTCTTCTGATTTACCCTCCTAACTTCACCTTCTCCTTCTCCTTCTTCTGCTTCTTCTGATTCACCCTCCTGACTTCACCTTCTCCTTCTCCTTCTTCTGCTTCTTCTGATTCACCCTCCAGACTTCACCTTCTCCTTCTCCTTCTTCTGCTTCTTCTGATTCACCCTCCTGACTTCACCTTCTCCTTCTCCTTCTTCTGCTTCTTCTGCTTCACCCTCCAGACTTCACCTTCTCCTTCTCCTTCTTCTGCTTCTTCTGCTTCACCCTCCAGACTTCACCTTCTCCTTCTCCTTCTTCTGCTTCTTCTGCTTCACCCTCCTGACTTCACCTTCTCCTTCTCCTTCTTCTACTTTTTCTGATTCACCCTCCAGACTTCAGCTTCTCCTTCTCCTTCTTCTGCTTCTTCTGATTCACCCTCCAGACTTCACATTCTCCTTCTCCTTCTTCTACTTCTTCTGATTCACCCTCGAGACTTCATCTTCTCCTTCTCCTTCTTCTTCTGATTCACCCTCCAGACTTCACCTTCTCCTTCTCCTTCTTCTGCTTCTTCTGATTCACCCCCCAGACTTCACCTTCTCCTTCTCCTTCTTCTACTTCTTCTGATTCACCCTCTAGACTTCAACTTCTCCTTCTCCTTCTTCTGCTTCTTCTGCTTCACCCTCCAGACTTCACCTTCTCGTTCTCCTTCTTCTGCTTCTTCTGATTCACACTCCTAACTTCACCTTCTCCTTCTCCTTCTTCTGCTTCTTCTGATTCACCCTCCTGACTTCACCTTCTCCTTCTCCTTCTTCTGCTTCTTCTGATTCACCCAACAGACTTCACCTTCTCCTTCTCCTTATTCTGCTTCTTCTGATTCACCCTCCAGACTTCACCTTCTCCTTCTCCTTCTTCTGCTTCTTCTGATTCACCTTCAGACTTTACCTTCTCCTTCTCCTTCTTCTGCTTCTTCTGATTCACCCTCCAGACTTCACCTTCTCCTTCTCCTTCATCTACTTCTTCTGATTCACCCTCCAGACTTCATCTTCTCCTTCTCCTTCTTCTGCTTCTTCTGATTCACCCTCCAGACTTCACCTTCTCCTTCTCCTTCTTCTGCTTTTTCTGATTCACCCTCCTGACTTCACCTTCTCCTTCTCCTTCTTCTACTTCTTCTGATTCACCATCCAGACTTCACCTCCTCCTTCTCCTTTTTCTACTTATTCTGATTCACCCACCAGACTTCACCTTCTCCTTCTCCTTCTTCTGCTTCTTCTGATTCACCCTCCAGACTTCACCTTCTCCTTCTCCTTCTTCTGCTTCTTCTGATTCACGCTCCAGACTTCACCTTCTCCTTCTCCTTCTTCTGCTTCTTTTGATTCACCCTTCAGACTTCACCTTCTCCTTCTCCTTCTTCTGCTTCTTCTGATTCACCCTCCAGACCTCACCTTCTCCTTCTCCTTCTTCAACTTCTTCTGATTCACCCTCCAGACTTCATCTTCTCCTTCTCCTTCTTTTGCTTCTTCTGATTCACCCTCCAGACTTCGCCTTCTCCTTCTCCTTCTTCTCCTTCTTCTGATTCACCCTCCAGACTTTACCTTCTCCTTCTCCTTCTTCTACTTCTTCTGATTCACCCTCCAGTCTTCACCTTCTCCTTCTCCTTCTTCTGCTTCTTCTGATTCACCCTCCAGACTTCACCTTCTCCTTCTCCTTCTTCTGCTTCTCCTGATTCACCCTCCTGACTTCACCTTCTCCTTCTCCTACTTCTGCTTCTTCTGATTCAGCCTCCAGACTTCAACTTCTCCTTCTCCTTCTTCTACTTCTTCTGATTCACCCTCCAGACTTCACCTTCTCCTTCTACTTCTTCTGCTTCTTCTGATTCACCCTCCAGATTGCACCTTCTCCTTCTCCTTCTTCTGCTTCTTCTGATTCACCCTCCAGACTTCACCTTCTCCTTCTCCTTCTTCTGCTTCTTCTGATTCACCCTCCAGACTTCAGCTTCTCCTTCTCCTTCTTCTACTTCTTCTGATTCACCCTCCAGACTTCACCTTCTCCTTCTCCTTCTCCTGCTTCTTCTGATTCACCCTCCAGACTTCACCTTCTCCTTCTCCTTCGTCTACTTCTTCTGATTCACCCTCCAGACTACACCTTCTCCTTCTCCTTCTTCTACTTCTTCTGATTCACCCTCCAGACTTCACCTTCTCCTTCTCCTTCTTCTGCTTCTTCTGATTCACCCTCCAGACTTCACCTTCTCCTTCTTCTTCTTCTACTTCTTCTGATTCACCCTCCAGACTTCACCTTCTCCTTCTCCTTCTTCTACTTCTTCTGCTTTTCCCTCCAGACTTCACCTTCTCCTTCTCCTTCTTCTGCTTCTTCTGATTCACCCTCCAGACTTCACCTTCTCCTTCTCCTTCTTCTACTTCTTCTGATTCACCCTCCAGACTTCACCTTCTCCTTCTCCTTCTTCTACTTCTTCTGATTCACCCTCCAGACTTCACCTTCTCCTTCTCCTTCTTCTACTTCTTATGATTCACCCTCCTGACTTCACCTTCTCCTTCTCCTTCTTCTGCTTCTTCTGCTTCAACCTCCAGACTTCACCTTCTCCTTCTCCTTCTTCTGCTTCTTCTGCTTCACCCTCCAGACTTCACCTTCTCCTTCTCCTTCTTCTGCTTCTTCTGCTTCACCCTCCTGACTTCACCTTCTCCTTCTCCTTGTTCTGCTTCTTCTGCTTCACCCTCCAGACTTCACCTTCTCCTTCTCCTTCTTCTGCTTCTTCTGCTTCACCCTCCAGACTTCACCTTCTCCTTCTCCTTCTTCTGCTTCTTCTGCTTCACCCTCCAGACTTCACCTTCTCCTTCTCCTTCTTCTGCGTCTTCTGCTTCGCCCTCCAGACTTCACCTTCTCCTTCTCCTTCTTCTGCTTTTTCTGCTTCACCCTCCAGACTTCACCTTCTCCTTCTCCTTCTTCTGCTTCTTCTGCTTCACCCTGCTGACTTCACCTTCTCCTTCTCCTTCCTCTACTTCTTCTGATTCACCCTCCAGACTTCACCTTCTCCTTCTCCTTCTTCTGCTTCTTCTGCTTCACCCTCCAGACTTCACCTTCTCGTTCTCCTTCTTCTGCTTCTTCTGCTGCGCCCTCCAGACTTCACCTTCTCCTTCTCCTTCTTCTGCTTCTTCTGCTTCACCCTCCTGACTTCATCTTCTCCTTCTCCTTCTTCTACTTCTTCTGCTTCACCCCCCTGACTTCACCTTCTCCTTCTCCTTCTTCTGCTTCTTCTGATTTACCCTCCTAACTTCACCTTCTCCTTCTCCTTCTTCTGCTTCTTCTGATTCACCCTCCTGACTTCACCTTCTCCTTCTCCTTCTTCTGCTTCTTCTGATTCACCCTCCAGACTTCACCTTCTCCTTCTCCTTCTTCTGCTTCTTCTGATTCACCCTCCTGACTTCACCTTCTCCTTCTCCTTCTTCTGCTTCTTCTGCTTCACCCTCCAGACTTCACCTTCTCCTTCTCCTTCTTCTGCTTCTTCTGCTTCACCCTCCAGACTTCACCTTCTCCTTCTCCTTCTTCTGCTTCTTCTGCTTCACCCTCCTGACTTCACCTTCTCCTTCTCCTTCTTCTACTTCTTCTGATTCACCCTCCAGACTTCAGCTTCTCCTTCTCCTTCTTCTGCTTCTTCTGATTCACCCTCCAGACTTCACATTCTCCTTCTCCTTCTTCTACTTCTTCTGATTCACCCTCGAGACTTCATCTTCTCCTTCTCCTTCTTCTTCTGATTCACCCTCCAGACTTCACCTTCTCCTTCTCCTTCTTCTGCTTCTTCTGATTCACCCCCCAGACTTCACCTTCTCCTTCTCCTTCTTCTACTTCTTCTGATTCACCCTCTAGACTTCAACTTCTCCTTCTCCTTCTTCTGCTTCTTCTGCTTCACCCTCCAGACTTCACCATCTCGTTCTCCTTCTTCTGCTTCTTCTGATTCACCCTCCTAACTTCACCTTCTCCTTCTCCTTCTTCTGCTTCTTCTGATTCACCCTCCTGACTTCACCTTCTCCTTCTCCTTCTTCTGCTTCTTCTGATTCACCCGCCAGACTTCACCTTCTCCTTCTCCTTATTCTGCTTCTTCTGATTCACCCTCCAGACTTCACCTTCTCCTTCTCCTTCTTCTGCTTCTTCTGATTCACCTTCAGACTTTACCTTCTCCTTCTCCTTCTTCTGCTTCTTCTGATTCACCCTCCAGACTTCACCTTCTCCTTCTCCTTCATCTACTTCTTCTGATTCACCCTCCAGACTTCATCTTCTCCTTCTCCTTCTTCTGCTTCTTCTGATTCACCCTCCAGACTTCACCTTCTCCTTCTCCTTCTTCTGCTTTTTCTGATTCACCCTCCTGACTTCACCTTCTCCTTCTCCTTCTTCTACTTCTTCTTATTCACCCTCCAGACTTCACCTCCTCCTTCTCCTTTTTCTACTTATTCTGATTCACCCACCAGACTTCACCTTCTCCTTCTCCTTCTTCTGCTTCTTCTGATTCACCCTCCAGACTTCACCTTCTCCTTCTCCTTCTTCTGCTTCTTCTGATTCACGCTCCAGACTTCACCTTCTCCTTCTCCTTCTTCTGCTTCTTTTGATTCACCCTTCAGACTTCACCTTCTCCTTCTCCTTCTTCTGCTTCTTCTGATTCACCCTCCAGACCTCACCTTCTCCTTCTCCTTCTTCAACTTCTTCTGATTCACCCTCCAGACTTCATCTTCTCCTTCTCCTTCTTTTGCTTCTTCTGATTCACCCTCCAGACTTCGCCTTCTCCTTCTCCTTCTTCTCCTTCTTCTGATTCACCCTCCAGACTTTACCTTCTCCTTCTCCTTCTTCTACTTCTTCTGATTCACCCTCCAGTCTTCACCTTCTCCTTCTCCTTCTTCTGCTTCTTCTGATTCACCCTCCAGACTTCACCTTCTCCTTCTCCTTCTTCTGCTTCTCCTGATTCACCCTCCTGACTTCACCTTCTCCTTCTCCTACTTCTGCTTCTTCTGATTCAGCCTCCAGACTTCACCTTCTCCTTCTCCTTCTTCTACTTCTTCTGATTCACCCTCCAGACTTCACCTTCTCCTTCTACTTCTTCTGCTTCTTCTGATTCACCCTCCAGATTGCACCTTCTCCTTCTCCTTCTTCTGCTTCTTCTGATTCACCCTCCAGACTTCACCTTCTCCTTCTCCTTCTTCTGCTTCTTCTGATTCACCCTCCAGACTTCAGCTTCTCCTTCTCCTTCTTTTCTTCTTCTGATTCACCCTCCAGACTTCACCTTCTCCTTCTCCTTCTTCTGCTTCTTCTGATTCACCCTCCAGACTTCACCTTCTCCTTCTCCTTCGTCTACTTCTTCTGATTCACCCTCCAGACTACACCTTCTCCTTCTCCTTCTTCTACTTCTTCTGATTCACCCTCCAGACTTCACCTTCTCCTTCTCCTTCTTCTGCTTCTTCTGATTCACCCTCCAGACTTCACCTTCTCCTTCTTCTTCTTCTACTTCTTCTGATTCACCCTCCAGACTTCACCTTCTCCTTCTCCTTCTTCTACTTCTTCTGCTTTTCCCTCCAGACTTCACCTTCTCCTTCTCCTTCTTCTGCTTCTTCTGATTCACCCTCCAGACTTCACCTTCTCCTTCTCCTTCTTCTACTTCTTCTGATTCACCCTACAGACTTCACCTTCTCCTTCTCCTTCTTCTACTTCTTCTGATTCACCCTCCAGACTTCACCTTCTCCTTCTCCTTCTTCTACTTCTTATGATTCACCCTCCTGACTTCACCTTCTCCTTCTCCTTCTTCTGCTTCTTCTGCTTCAACCTCCAGACTTCACCTTCTCCTTCTCCTTCTTCTGCTTCTTCTGCTTCACCCTCCAGACTTCACCTTCTCCTTCTCCTTCTTCTGCTTCTTCTGCTTCACCCTCCTGACTTCACCTTCTCCTTCTCCTTCTTCTGCTTCTTCTGCTTCACCCTCCAGACTTCACCTTCTCCTTCTCCTTCTTCTGCTTCTTCTGTTTCACCCTCCAGACTTCACCTTCTCCTTCTCCTTCTTCTGCTTCTTCTGCTTCACCCTCCAGACTTCACCTTCTCCTTCTCCTTCTTCTGCTTCTTCTGCTTCGCCCTCCAGACTTCACCTTCTCCTTCTCCTTCTTCTGCTTCTTCTGCTTCACCCTCCAGACTTCACCTTCTCCTTCTCCTTCTTCTGCTTCTTCTGCTTCACCCTGCTGACTTCACCTTCTCCTTCTCCTTCCTCTACTTCTTCTGATTCACCCTCCAGACTTCACCTTCTCCTTCTCCTTCTTCTGCTTCTTCTGCTTCACCCTCCAGACTTCACCTTCTCGTTCTCCTTCTTCTGCTTCTTCTGCTGCGCCCTCCAGACTTCACCTTCTCCTTCTCCTTCTTCTGCTTCTTCTGCTTCACCCTCCTGACTTCATCTTCTCCTTCTCCTTCTTCTACTTCTTCTGCTTCACCCCCCTGACTTCACCTTCTCCTTCTCCTTCTTCTGCTTCTTCTGATTCACCCTCCTAACTTCACCTTCTCCTTCTCCTTCTTCTGCTTCTTCTGATTCACCCTCCTGACTTCACCTTCTCCTTCTCCTTCTTCTGCTTCTTCTGATTCACCCTCCAGACTTCACCTTCTCCTTCTCCTTCTTCTGCTTCTTCTGATTCACCCTCCTGGCTTCACCTTCTCCTTCTCCTTCTTCTGCTTCTTCTGCTTCACCCTCCAGACTTCACCTTCTCCTTCTCCTTCTTCTGCTTCTTCTGCTTCACCCTCCAGACTTCACCTTCTCCTTCTCCTTCTTCTGCTTCTTCTGCTTCACCCTCCTGACTTCACCTTCTCCTTCTCCTTCTTCTACTTCTTCTGATTCACCCTCCAGACTTCACCTTCTCCTTCTCCTTCTTCTGCTTCTTCTGATTCACCCTCCAGACTTCACATTCTCCTTCTCCTTCTTCTACTTCTTCTGATTCACCCTCGAGACTTCATCTTCTCCTTCTCCTTCTTCTTCTGATTCACCCTCCAGACTTCACCTTCTCCTTCTCCTTCTTCTGCTTCTTCTGATTCACCCCCCAGACTTCACCTTCTCCTTCTCCTTCTTCTACTTCTTCTGATTCACCCTCTAGACTTCAACTTCTCCTTCTCCTTCTTCTTCTTCTTCTGCTTCACCCTCCAGACTTCACCTTCTCCTTCTCCTTCTCCTGCTTCTTCTGATTCACCCTCCAGACTTCACCTTCTCCTTCTCCTTCGTCTACTTCTTCTGATTCACCCTCCAGACTACACCTTCTCCTTCTCCTTCTTCTACTTCTTCTGATTCACCCTCCAGACTTCACCTTCTCCTTCTCCTTCTTCTGCTTCTTCTGATTCACCCTCCAGACTTCACCTTCTCCTTCTTCTTCTTCTACTTCTTCTGATTCACCCTCCAGACTTCACCTTCTCCTTCTCCTTCTTCTACTTCTTCTGCTTTTCCCTCCAGACTTCACCTTCTCCTTCTCCTTCTTCTGCTTCTTCTGATTCACCCTCCAGACTTCACCTTCTCCTTCTCCTTCTTCTACTTCTTCTGATTCACCCTCCAGACTTCACCTTCTCCTTCTCCTTCTTCTACTTCTTCTGATTCACCCTCCAGACTTCACCTTCTCCTTCTCCTTCTTCTACTTCTTATGATTCACCCTCCTGACTTCACCTTCTCCTTCTCCTTCTTCTGCTTCTTCTGCTTCAACCTCCAGACTTCACCTTCTCCTTCTCCTTCTTCTGCTTCTTCTGCTTCACCCTCCAGACTTCACCTTCTCCTTCTCCTTCTTCTGCTTCTTCTGCTTCACCCTCCTGACTTCACCTTCTCCTTCTCCTTGTTCTGCTTCTTCTGCTTCACCCTCCAGACTTCACCTTCTCCTTCTCCTTCTTCTGCTTCTTCTGCTTCACCCTCCAGACTTCACCTTCTCCTTCTCCTTCTTCTGCTTCTTCTGCTTCACCCTCCAGACTTCACCTTCTCCTTCTCCTTCTTCTGCGTCTTCTGCTTCGCCCTCCAGACTTCACCTTCTCCTTCTCCTTCTTCTGCTTCTTCTGCTTCACCCTCCAGACTTCACCTTCTCCTTCTCCTTCTTCTGCTTCTTCTGCTTCACCCTGCTGACTTCACCTTCTCCTTCTCCTTCCTCTACTTCTTCTGATTCACCCTCCAGACTTCACCTTCTCCTTCTCCTTCTTCTGCTTCTTCTGCTTCACCCTCCAGACTTCACCTTCTCGTTCTCCTTCTTCTGCTTCTTCTGCTGCGCCCTCCAGACTTCACCTTCTCCTTCTCCTTCTTCTGCTTCTTCTGCTTCACCCTCCTGACTTCATCTTCTCCTTCTCCTTCTTCTACTTCTTCTGCTTCACCCCCCTGACTTCACCTTCTCCTTCTCCTTCTTCTGCTTCTTCTGATTTACCCTCCTAACTTCACCTTCTCCTTCTCCTTCTTCTGCTTCTTCTGATTCACCCTCCTGACTTCACCTTCTCCTTCTCCTTCTTCTGCTTCTTCTGATTCACCCTCCAGACTTCACCTTCTCCTTCTCCTTCTTCTGCTTCTTCTGATTCACCCTCCTGACTTCACCTTCTCCTTCTCCTTCTTCTGCTTCTTCTGCTTCACCCTCCAGACTTCACCTTCTCCTTCTCCTTCTTCTGCTTCTTCTGCTTCACCCTCCAGACTTCACCTTCTCCTTCTCCTTCTTCTGCTTCTTCTGCTTCACCCTCCTGACTTCACCTTCTCCTTCTCCTTCTTCTACTTCTTCTGATTCACCCTCCAGACTTCAGCTTCTCCTTCTCCTTCTTCTGCTTCTTCTGATTCACCCTCCAGACTTCACATTCTCCTTCTCCTTCTTCTACTTCTTCTGATTCACCCTCGAGACTTCATCTTCTCCTTCTCCTTCTTCTTCTGATTCACCCTCCAGACTTCACCTTCTCCTTCTCCTTCTTCTGCTTCTTCTGATTCACCCCCCAGACTTCACCTTCTCCTTCTCCTTCTTCTACTTCTTCTGATTCACCCTCTAGACTTCAACTTCTCCTTCTCCTTCTTCTGCTTCTTCTGCTTCACCCTCCAGACTTCACCTTCTCGTTCTCCTTCTTCTGCTTCTTCTGATTCACCCTCCTAACTTCACCTTCTCCTTCTCCTTCTTCTGCTTCTTCTGATTCACCCTCCTGACTTCACCTTCTCCTTCTCCTTCTTCTGCTTCTTCTGATTCACCCGCCAGACTTCACCTTCTCCTTCTCCTTATTCTGCTTCTTCTGATTCACCCTCCAGACTTCACCTTCTCCTTCTCCTTCTTCTGCTTCTTCTGATTCACCTTCAGACTTTACCTTCTCCTTCTCCTTCTTCTGCTTCTTCTGATTCACCCTCCAGACTTCACCATCTCCTTCTCCTTCATCTACTTCTTCTGATTCACCCTCCAGACTTCATCTTCTCCTTCTCCTTCTTCTGCTTCTTCTGATTCACCCTCCAGACTTCACCTTCTCCTTCTCCTTCTTCTGCTTTTTCTGATTCATCCTCCTGACTTCACCTTCTCCTTCTCCTTCTTCTACTTCTTCTGATTCACCCTCCAGACTTCACCTCCTCCTTCTCCTTTTTCTACTTATTCTGATTCACCCACCAGACTTCACCTTCTCCTTCTCCTTCTTCTGCTTCTTCTGATTCACCCTCCAGACTTCACCTTCTCCTTCTCCTTCTTCTGCTTCTTCTGATTCACGCTCCAGACTTCACCTTCTCCTTCTCCTTCTTCTGCTTCTTTTGATTCACCCTTCAGACTTCACCTACTCCTTCTCCTTCTTCTGCTTCTTCTGATTCACCCTCCAGACCTCACCTTCTCCTTCTCCTTCTTCAACTTCTTCTGATTCACCCTCCAGACTTCATCTTCTCCTTCTCCTTCTTTTGCTTCTTCTGATTCACCCTCCAGACTTCGCCTTCTCCTTCTCCTTCTTCTCCTTCTTCTGATTCACCCTCCAGACTTTACCTTCTCCTTCTCCTTCTTCTACTTCTTCTGATTCACCCTCCAGTCTTCACCTTCTCCTTCTCCTTCTTCTGCTTCTTCTGATTCACCCTCCAGACTTCACCTTCTCCTTCTCCTTCTTCTGCTTCTCCTGATTCACCCTCCTGACTTCACCTTCTCCTTCTCCTACTTCCGCTTCTTCTGATTCAGCCTCCAGACTTCACCTTCTCCTTCTCCTTCTTCTACTTCTTCTGATTCACCCTCCAGACTTCACCTTCTCCTTCTACTTCTTCTGCTTCTTCTGATTCACCCTCCAGATTGCACCTTCTCCTTCTCCTTCTTCTGCTTCTTCTGATTCACCCTCCAGACTTCACCTTCTCCTTCTCCTTCTTCTGCTTCTTCTGATTCACCCTCCAGACTTCAGCTTCTCCTTCTCCTTCTTCTACTTCTTCTGATTCACCCTCCAGACTTCACCTTCTCCTTCTCCTTCTTCTGCTTCTTCTGATTCACCCTCCAGACTTCACCTTCTCCTTCTCCTTCGTCTACTTCTTCTGATTCACCCTCCAGACTACACCTTCTCCTTCTCCTTCTTCTACTTCTTCTGATTCACCCTCCAGACTTCACCTTCTCCTTCTCCTTCTTCTGCTTCTTCTGATTCACCCTCCAGACTTCACCTTCTCCTTCTTCTTCTTCTACTTCTTCTGATTCACCCTCCAGACTTCACCTTCTCCTTCTCCTTCTTCTACTTCTTCTGCTTTTCCCTCCAGACTTCACCTTCTCCTTCTCCTTCTTCTGCTTCTTCTGATTCACCCTCCAGACTTCACCTTCTCCTTCTCCTTCTTCTACTTCTTCTGATTCACCCTACAGACTTCACCTTCTCCTTCTCCTTCTTCTACTTCTTCTGATTCACCCTCCAGACTTCACCTTCTCCTTCTCCTTCTTCTACTTCTTATGATTCACCCTCCTGACTTCACCTTCTCCTTCTCCTTCTTCTGCTTCTTCTGCTTCAACCTCCAGACTTCACCTTCTCCTTCTCCTTCTTCTGCTTCTTCTGCTTCACCCTCCAGACTTCACCTTCTCCTTCTCCTTCTTCTGCTTCTTCTGCTTCACCCTCCTGACTTCACCTTCTCCTTCTCCTTCTTCTGCTTCTTCTGCTCACCCTCCAGACTTCACCTTCTCCTTCTCCTTCTTCTGCTTCTTCTGTTTCACCCTCCAGACTTCACCTTCTCCTTCTCCTTCTTCTGCTTCTTCTGCTTCACCCTCCAGACTTCACCTTCTCCTTCTCCTTCTTCTGCTTCTTCTGCTTCGCCCTCCAGACTTCACCTTCTCCTTCTCCTTCTTCTGCTTCTTCTGCTTCACCCTCCAGACTTCACCTTCTCCTTCTCCTTCTTCTGCTTCTTCTGCTTCACCCTGCTGACTTCACCTTCTCCTTCTCCTTCCTCTACTTCTTCTGATTCACCCTCCAGACTTCACCTTCTCCTTCTCCTTCTTCTGCTTCTTCTGCTTCACCCTCCAGACTTCACCTTCTCGTTCTCCTTCTTCTGCTTCTTCTGCTGCGCCCTCCAGACTTCACCTTCTCCTTCTCCTTCTTCTGCTTCTTCTGCTTCACCCTCCTGACTTCATCTTCTCCTTCTCCTTCTTCTACTTCTTCTGCTTCACCCCCCTGACTTCACCTTCTCCTTCTCCTTCTTCTGCTTCTTCTGATTCACCCTCCTAACTTCACCTTCTCCTTCTCCTTCTTCTGCTTCTTCTGATTCACCCTCCTGACTTCACCTTCTCCTTCTCCTTCTTCTGCTTCTTCTGATTCACCCTCCAGACTTCACCTTCTCCTTCTCCTTCTTCTGCTTCTTCTGATTCACCCTCCTGGCTTCACCTTCTCCTTCTCCTTCTTCTGCTTCTTCTGCTTCACCCTCCAGACTTCACCTTCTCCTTCTCCTTCTTCTGCTTCTTCTACTTCACCCTCCAGACTTCACCTTCTCCTTCTCCTTCTTCTGCTTCTTCTGCTTCACCCTCCTGACTTCACCTTCTCCTTCTCCTTCTTCTACTTCTTCTGATTCACCCTCCAGACTTCACCTTCTCCTTCTCCTTCTTCTGCTTCTTCTGATTCACCCTCCAGACTTCACATTCTCCTTCTCCTTCTTCTACTTCTTCGGATTCACCCTCGAGACTTCATCTTCTCCTTCTCCTTCTTCTTCTGATTCACCCTCCAGACTTCACCTTCTCCTTCTCCTTCTTCTGCTTCTTCTGATTCACCCCCCAGACTTCACCTTCTCCTTCTCATTCTTCTACTTCTTCTGATTCACCCTCTAGACTTCAACTTCTCCTTCTCCTTCTTCTGCTTCTTCTGCTTCACCCTCCAGACTTCACCTTCTCGTTCTCCTTCTTCTGCTTCTTCTGATTCACCCTCCTAACTTCACCTTCTCCTTCTCCTTCTTCTGCTTCTTCTGATTCACCCTCCTGACTTCACCTTCTCCTTCTCCTTCTTCTGCTTCTTCTGATTCACCCTCCAGACTTCACCTTCTCCTTCTCCTTCTTCTGCTTCTTCTGATTCACCCTCCAGACTTCACCTTCTCCTTTTCCTTCTTCTGCTTCTTCTGATTCACCCTCCAGACCTCACCTTCTCCTTCTCCTTCTTCTACTTCTTCTGATTCACCCTCCAGACTTCATCTTCTCCTTCTCCTTCTTCTGCTTCTTCTGATTCACCCTCCAGACTTCACCTTCTCCTTCTCCTTCTTCTGCTTCTTCTGATTCACCCTCCAGACTTCACCTTCTCCTTCTCCTTCTTCTCCTTCTTCTAAATCACCCTCCAGACTTCATCTTCTCCTTATCCTTCTTCTGCTTCTTCTGATTCACCCTCCAGACTTCACCTTCTCCTTCTCCTTCTTCTGCTTCTTCTGATTCACCCTCCAGACTTCACCTTCTCCTTCTCCTTCTTCTACTTCTTCTGATTCACCCTCTAGACTTCAACTTCTCCTTCTCCTTCTTCTGCTTCTTCTGCTTCACCCTCCAGACTTCACCTTCTCGTTCTCCTTCTTCTGCTTCTTCTCTTCACCCTCCTGACTTCACCTTCTCCTTCTCCTTCTTCTGCTTCTTCTGCTTCACCCTCCAGACTTCACCTTCTCCTTCTCCTTCTTCTGCTTCTTCTGCTTCGCCCTCCAGACTTCACCTTCTCCTTCTCCTTCTTCTGCTTCTTCTGCTTCACCCTCCAGACTTCACCTTCTCCTTCTCCTTCTTCTGCTTCTTCTGCTTCACCCTGCTGACTTCACCTTCTCCTTCTCCTTCCTCTACTTCTTCTGATTCACCCTCCAGACATCACCTTCTCCTTCTCCTTCTTCTGCTTCTTCTGCTTCACCCTCCAGACTTCACCTTCTCGTTCTCCTTCTTCTGCTTCTTCTGCTGCGCCCTCCAGACTTCACCTTCTCCTTCTCCTTCTTCTGCTTCTTCTGCTTCACCCTCCTGACTTCATCTTCTCCTTCTCCTTCTTCTACTTCTTCTGCTTCACCCCCCTGACTTCACCTTCTCCTTCTCCTTCTTCTGCTTCTTCTGATTCACCCTCCTAACTTCACCTTCTCCTTCTCCTTCTTCTGCTTCTTCTGATTCACCCTCCTGACTTCACCTTCTCCTTCTCCTTCTTCTGCTTCTTCTGATTCACCCTCCAGACTTCACCTTCTCCTTCTCCTTCTTCTGCTTCTTCTGATTCACCCTCCTGACTTCACCTTCTCCTTCTCCTTCTTCTGCTTCTTCTGCTTCACCCTCCAGACTTCACCTTCTCCTTCTCCTTCTTCTGCTTCTTCTGCTTCACCCTCCAGACTTCACCTTCTCCTTCTCCTTCTTCTGCTTCTTCTGCTTCACCCTCCTGACTTCACCTTCTCCTTCTCCTTCTTCTACTTCTTCTGATTCACCCTCGAGACTTCATCTTCTCCTTCTCCTTCTTCTTCTGATTCACCCTCCAGACTTCACCTTCTCCTTCTCCTTCTTCTGCTTCTTCTGATTCACCCCCCAGACTTCACCTTCTCCTTCTCCTTCTTCTACTTCTTCTGATTCACCCTCTAGACTTCAACTTCTCCTTCTCCTTCTTCTGCTTCTTCTGTTTCACCCTCCAGACTTCACCTTCTCGTTCTCCTTCTTCTGCTTCTTCTGATTCACCCTCCTAACTTCACCTTCTCCTTCTCCTTCTTCTGCTTCTTCTGATTCACCCTCCTGACTTCACCTTCTCCTTCTCCTTCTTCTGCTTCTTCTGATTCACCCGCCAGACTTCACCTTCTCCTTCTCCTTATTCTGCTTCTTCTGATTCACCCTCCAGACTTCACCTTCTCCTTCTCCTTCTTCTGCTTCTTCTGATTCACCTTCAGACTTTACCTTCTCCTTCTCCTTCTTCTGCTTCTTCTGATTCACCCTCCAGACTTCTCCTTCTCCTTCATCCACTTCTTCTGATTCACCCTCCAGACTTCATCTTCTCCTTCTCCTTCTTCTGCTTCTTCTGATTCACCCTCCAGACTTCACCTTCTCCTTCTCCTTCTTCTGCTTTTTCTGATTCACCCTCCTGACTTCACCTTCTCCTTCTCCTTCTTCTACTTCTTCTGATTCACCCTCCAGACTTCACCTCCTCCTTCTCCTTTTTCTACTTATTCTGATTCACCCACCAGACTTCACCTTCTCCTTCTCCTTCTTCTGCTTCTTCTGATTCACCCTCCAGACTTCACCTTCTCCTTCTCCTTCTTCTGCTTCTTCTGATTCACCCTCCAGACTTCACCTTCTCCTTCTCCTTCTTCTGCTTCTTTTGATTCACCCTTCAGACTTCACCTTCTCCTTCTCCTTCTTCTGCTTCTTCTGATTCACCCTCCAGACCTCACCTTCTCCTTCTCCTTCTTCAACTTCTTCTGATTCACCCTCCAGACTTCATCTTCTCCTTCCCTTCTTTTGCTTCTTCTGATTCACCCTCCAGACTTCACCTTCTCCTTCTCCTTCTTCTGCTTCTTCTGATTCACCATCCAGACTTCGCCTTCTCCTTCTCCTTCTTCTCCTTCTTCTGATTCACCCTCCAGACTTCACCTTCTCCTTCTCCTTCTTCTACTTCTTCTGATTCACCCTCCAGTCCTTCACCTTCTCCTTCTCCTTCTTCTGCTTCTTCTGATTCACCCTCCAGACTTCACCTTCTCCTTCTCCTTTCTTCTGCTTCTCCTGATTCACCCTCCTGACTTCACCTTCTCCTTCTCCTACTTCTGCTTCTTCTGATTCAGCCTCCAGACTTCACCTTCTCCTTCTCCTTCTTCTACTTCTTCTGATTCACCCTCCAGACTTCACCTTCTCCTTCTACTTCTTCTGCTTCTTCTGATTCAACCTCCAGATTGCACCTTCTCCTTCTCCTTCTTCTGCTTCTTCTGATTCACCCTCCAGACTTCACCTTCTCCTTCTCCTTCTTCTGCTTCTTCTGATTCACCCTCCAGACTTCAGCTTCTCCTTCTCCTTCTTCTACTTCTTCTGATTCACCCTCCAGACTTCACCTTCTCCTTCTCCTTCTTCTGCTTCTTCTGATTCACCCTCCAGACTTCACCTTCTCCTTCTCCTTCGTCTACTTCTTCTGATTCACCCTCCAGACTACACCTTCTCCTTCTCCTTCTTCTACTTCTTCTGATTCACCCTCCAGACTTCACCTTCTCCTTCTCCTTCTTCTGCTTCTTCTGATTCACCCTCCAGACTTCACCTTCTCCTTCTTCTTCTTCTACTTCTTCTGATTCACCCTCCAGACTTCACCTTCTCCTTCTCCTTCTTCTACTTCTTCTGCTTTTCCCTCCAGACTTCACCTTCTCCTTCTCCTTCTTCTGCTTCTTCTGATTCACCCTCCAGACTTCACCTTCTCCTTCTCCTTCTTCTACTTCTTCTGATTCACCCTCCAGACTTCACCTTCTCCTTCTCCTTCTTCTACTTCTTCTGATTCACCCTCCAGACTTCACCTTCTCCTTCTCCTTCTTCTACTTCTTATGATTCACCCTCCTGACTTCACCTTCTCCTTCTCCTTCTTCTGCTTCTTCTGCTTCACCCTCCAGACTTCACCTTCTCCTTCTCCTTCTTCTGCTTCTTCTGCTTCACCCTCCAGACTTCACCTTCTCCTTCTCCTTCTTCTGCTTCTTCTGCTTCACCCTCCTGACTTCACCTTCTCCTTCTCCTTCTTCTACTTCTTCTGATTCACCCTCCAGACTTCAGCTTCTCCTTCTCCTTCTTCTGCTTCTTCTGATTCACCCTCCAGACTTCACATTCTCCTTCTCCTTCTTCTACTTCTTCTGATTCACCCTCGAGACTTCATCTTCTCCTTCTCCTTCTTCTTCTGATTCACCCTCCAGACTTCACCTTCTCCTTCTCCTTCTTCTACTTCTTCTGATTCACCCTCTAGACTTCAACTTCTCCTTCTCCTTCTTCTGCTTCTTCTGCTTCACCCTCCAGACTTCACCTTCTCGTTCTCCTTCTTCTGCTTCTTCTGATTCACCCTCCTAACTTCACCTTCTCCTTCTCCTTCTTCTGCTTCTTCTGATTCACCCTCCTGACTTCACCTTCTCCTTCTCCTTCTTCTGCTTCTTCTGATTTACCCGCCAGACTTCACCTTCTCCTTCTCCTTATTCTGCTTCTTCTGATTCACCCTCCAGACTTCACCTTCTCCTTCTCCTTCTTCTGCTTCTTCTGATTCACCTTCAGACTGTACCTTCTCCTTCTCCTTCTTCTGCTTCTTCTGATTCACCCTCCAGACTTCACCTTCTCCTTCTCCTTCATCTACTTCTTCTGATTCACCCTCCAGACTTCATCTTCTCCTTCTCCTTCTTCTGCTTCTTCTGATTCACCCTCCAGACTTCACCTTCTCCTTCTCCTTCTTCTGCTTTTTCTGATTCACCCTCCTGACTTCACCTTCTCCTTCTCCTTCTTCTACTTCTTCTGATTCACCCTCCAGACTTCACCTCCTCCTTCTCCTTTTTCTACTTATTCTGATTCACCCACCAGACTTCACCTTCTCCTTCTCCTTCTTCTGCTTCTTCTGATTCACCCTCCAGACTTCACCTTCTCCTTCTCCTTCTTCTGCTTCTTCTGATTCACCCTCCAGACTTCACCTTCTCCTTCTCCTTCTTCTGCTTCTTTTGATTCACCCTTCAGACTTCACCTTCTCCTTCTCCTTCTTCTGCTTCTTCTGATTCACCCTCCAGACCTCACCTTCTCCTTCTCCTTCTTCAACTTCTTCTGATTCACCCTCCAGACTTCATCTTCTCCTTCTCCTTCTTTTGCTTCTTCTGATTCACCCTCCAGACTTCACCTTCTCCTTCTCCTTCTTCTGCTTCTTCTGATTCACCATCCAGACTTCGCCTTCTCCTTCTCCTTCTTCTCCTTCTTCTGATTCACCCTCCAGACTTCACCTTCTCCTTCTCCTTCTTCTACTTCTTCTGATTCACCCTCCAGTCTTCACCTTCTCCTTCTCCTTCTTCTGCTTCTTCTGATTCACCCTCCAGACTTCACCTTCTCCTTCTCCTTCTTCTGCTTCTCCTGATTCACCCTCCTGACTTCACCTTCTCCTTCTCCTACTTCTGCTTCTTCTGATTCAGCCTCCAGACTTCACCTTCTCCTTCTCCTTCTTCTACTTCTTCTGATTCACCCTCCAGACTTCACCTTCTCCTTCTACTTCTTCTGCTTCTTCTGATTCACCCTCCAGATTGCACCTTCTCCTTCTCCTTCTTCTGCTTCTTCTGATTCACCCTCCAGACTTCACCTTCTCCTTCTCCTTCTTCTGCTTCTTCTGATTCACCCTCCAGACTTCAGCTTCTCCTTCTCCTTCTTCTACTTCTTCTGATTCACCCTCCAGACTTCACCTTCTCCTTCTCCTTCTTCTGCTTCTTCTGATTCACCCTCCAGACTTCACCTTCTCCTTCTCCTTCGTCTACTTCTTCTGATTCACCCTCCAGACTACACCTTCTCCTTCTCCGTCTTCTACTTCTTCTGATTCACCCTCCAGACTTCACCTTCTCCTTCTCCTTCTTCTGCTTCTTCTGATTCACCCTCCAGACTTCACCTTCTCCTTCTTCTTCTTCTACTTCTTCTGATTCACCCTCCAGACTTCACCTTCTCCTTCTCCTTCTTCTACTTCTTCTGCTTTTCCCTCCAGACTTCACCTTCTCCTTCTCCTTCTTCTGCTTCTTCTAATTCACCCTCCAGACTTCACCTTCTCCTTCTCCTTCTTCTACTTCTTCTGATTCACCCTCCAGACTTCACCTTCTCCTTCTCCTTCTTCTACTTCTTCTGATTCACCCTCCAGACTTCACCTTCTCCTTCTTCTACTTCTTATGATTCACCCTCCTGACTTCACCTTCTCCTTCTCCTTCTTCTGCTTCTTCTGCTTCAACCTCCAGACTTCACCTTCTCCTTCTCCTTCTTCTGCTTCTTCTGCTTCACCCTCCAGACTTCACCTTCTCCTTCTCCTTCTTCTGCTTCTTCTGCTTCACCCTCCTGACTTCACCTTCTCCTTCTCCTTCTTCTGCTTCTTCTGCTTCACCCTCCAGACTTCACCTTCTCCTTCTCCTTCTTCTGCTTCTTCTGCTTCACCCTCCAGACTTCACCTTCTCCTTCTCCTTCTTCTGCTTCTTCTGCTTCACCCTCCAGACTTCACCTTCTCCTTCTCCTTCTTCTGCTTCTTCTGCTTCGCCCTCCAGACTTCACCTTCTCCTTCTCCTTCTTCTGCTTCTTCTGCTTCACCCTCCAGACTTCACCTTCTCCTTCTCCTTCTTCTGCTTCTTCTGCTTCACCCTGCTGACTTCACCTTCTCCTTCTCCTTCCTCTACTTCTTCTGATTCACCCTCCAGACTTCACCTTCTCCTTCTCCTTCTTCTGCTTCTTCTGCTTCACCCTCCAGACTTCACCTTCTCGTTCTCCTTCTTCTGCTTCTTCTGCTGCGCCCTCCAGACTTCACCTTCTCCTTCTCCTTCTTCTGCTTCTTCTGCTTCAACCTCCTGACTTCATCTTCTCCTTCTCCTTCTTCTACTTCTTCTGCTTCACCCCCCTGACTTCACCTTCTCCTTCTCCTTCTTCTGCTTCTTCTGATTCACCCTCCTAACTTCACCTTCTCCTTCTCCTTCTTCTGCTTCTTCTGATTCACCCTCCTGACTTCACCTTCTCCTTCTCCTTCTTCTGCTTCTTCTGATTCACCCTCCAGACTTCACCTTCTCCTTCTCCTTCTTCTGCTTCTTCTGATTCACCCTCCTGACTTCACCTTCTCCTTCTCCTTCTTCTGCTTCTTCTGCTTCACCCTCCAGACTTCACCTTCTCCTTCTCCTTCTTCTGCTTCTTCTGCTTCACCCTCCAGACTTCACCTTCTCCTTCTCCTTCTTCTGCTTCTTCTGCTTCACCCTCCTGACTTCACCTTCTCCTTCTCCTTCTTCTACTTCTTCTGATTCACCCTCCAGACTTCACCTTCTCCTTCTCCTTCTTCTGCTTCTTCTGATTTACCCTCCAGACTTCACATTCTCCTTCTCCTTCTTCTACTTCTTCTGATTCACCCTCGAGACTTCATCTTCTCCTTCTCCTTCTTCTTCTGATTCACCCTCCAGACTTCACCTTCTCCTTCTCCTTCTTCTGCTTCTTCTGATTCACCCCCCAGACTTCACCTTCTCCTTCTCCTTCTTCTACTTCTTCTGATTCACCCTCTAGACTTCAACTTCTCCTTCTCCTTCTTCTGCTTCTTCTGCTTCACCCTCCAGACTTCACCTTCTCGTTCTCCTTCTTCTGCTTCTTCTGATTCACCCTCCTAACTTCACCTTCTCCTTCTCCTTCTTCTGCTTCTTCTGATTCACCCTCCTGACTTCACCTTCTCCTTCTCCTTCTTCTGCTTCTTCTGATTCACCCTCCAGACTTCACCTTCTCCTTCTCCTTCTTCTGCTTCTTCTGATTCACCCTCCAGACTTCACCTTCTCCTTTTCCTTCTTCTGCTTCTTCTGATTCACCCTCCAGACCTCACCTTCTCCTTCTCCTTCTTCTACTTCTTCTGATTCACCCTCCAGACTTAATCTTCTCCTTCTCCTTCTTCTGCTTCTTCTGATTCACCCTCCAGACTTCACCTTCTCCTTCTCCTTCTTCTGCTTCTTCTGATTCACCCTCCAGACTTCACCTTCTCCTTCTCCTTCTTCTCCTTCTTCTGAATCACCCTCCAGACTTCATCTTCTCCTTATCCTTCTTCTGCTTCTTCTGATTCACCCTCCAGACTTCACCTTCTCCTTCTCCTTCTTCTGCTTCTTCTGATTCACCCTCCAGACTTCACCTTCTCCTTCTCCTTCTTCTACTTCTTCTGATTCACCCTCTAGACTTCAACTTCTCCTTCTCCTTCTTCTGCTTCTTCTGCTTCACCCTCCAGACTTCACCTTCTCGTTCTCCTTCTTCTGCTTCTTCTCTTCACCCTCCTGACTTCACTTTCTCCTTCTCCTTCTTCTGCTTCTTCTGCTTCACCCCCCTGACTTCACCTTCTCCTTCTCCTTCTTCTGCTTCTTCTGATTCACCCTCCTAACTTCACCTTCTCCTTCTCCTTCTTCTGCTTCTTCTGATTCACCCTCCTGACTTCACCTTCTCCTTCTCCTTCTTCTGCTTCTTCTGATTCACCCTCCAGACTTCACCTTCTCCTTCTCCTTCTTCTGCTTCTTCTGATTCACCCTCCAGACTTCACCTTCTCCTTTTCCTTCTTCTGCTTCTTCTGATTCACCCTCCAGACCTCACCTTCTCCTTCTCCTTCTTCTACTTCTTCTGATTCACCCTCCAGACGTCATCTTCTCCTTCTCCTTCTTCTGCTTCTTCTGATTCACCCTCCAGACTTCACCTTCTCCTTCTCCTTCTTCTGCTTCTTCTGATTCACCCTTCAGACTTCACCTTCTCCTTCTCCTTCTTCTACTTCTCCTGATTCACCCTCCAGACTTCACCTTCTCCTTCTCCTTCTTCTGCTTCTTCTGATTCACCCTCCAGTCTTCACCTCCTCCTTCTCCTTCTTCTGCTTCTTCTGATTCACCCTCCAGACTTCACCTTCTCCTTCTCCTTCTTCTGATTCTTTTGATTCACCCTCCAGACTTCACCTTCTCCTTCTCCTTCTTCTGCTTCTTCTGATTCACCCTTCTGACTTCACCCTCTCCTTCTCCTTCTTCTACTTCTTCTGATTCACCCTCCTGACTTCATCTTCTCCTTCTCCTTCTTCTACTTCTTCTGCTTCACCCTCCAGACTTCACCTTCTCCTTCTCCTCCTTCTGCTTCTTCTGATTCACCCTCCTGACTTCACCCTCTCCTTCTCCTTCTTCTACTTCTTCTGATTCACCCTCCTGACTTCACCCTCTCCTTCTCCTTCTTCTACTTCTTCTGCTTCACCCTCCTGACTTCACGTTCTCCTTCTCCTTCTTCTACTTCTTCTGCTTCACCCTCCAGACTTCACCTTCTCCTTCTCCTTCTTCTGCTTTTTCTGACTCACCCTCCTGACATCACCTTCTCCTTCTCCTTCTTCTACATCTTCTGATTCACCCTCCAGACTTCACCTCTTCCTTCTCCTTCTTCTGCGTCTTCTGATTCACCCTCCAGAATTCACCTTCTCCTTCTCCTTCTTCTGCTTCTCCTGATTCACCCTCCTGACTTCACCTTCTCCTTCTCCTTCTTCTGCTTCTTCTGATTCACCCTCCAGACTTCACCTTCTCCTTCTCCTTCTTGTACTTCTTCTAATTCACCCTCCAGACTTCACCTTCTCCTTCTCCTTCTTCTGCTTCTTCTGATTCACCCTCCAGACTTCACCTTCTCCTTCTCCTTCGTCTACTTCTTCTGATTCACCCTCCAGACTACACCTTCTCCTTCTCCTTCTTCTACTTCTTCTGATTCACCCTCCAAACTTCACCTTCTCCTTCTCCTTCTTCTGCTTCTTCTGATTCACCCTCCTGACTTCACCTTCTCCTTCTCCTTCTTCTGATTCTTTTGATTCACCCTCCAGACTTCACCTTCTCCTTCTCCTTCTTCTGCTTCTTCTGATTCACCCTCCAGACTTCACCTTCTCCTTCTCCTTCTTCTACTTCTTCTGATTCACCCTCCTGACTTCACCTTCTCCTTCTCCTTCTTCTGATTCTTTTGATTCACCCTCCAGTCTTCACCTTCTCCTTCTCCTTCTTCTGCTTCTTCTGATTCACCCTCCAGACTTCACCTTCTCCTTCTCCTTCTTCTGATTCTTTTGATTCACCCTCCAGACTTCACCTTCTCCTTCTCCTTCTTCTGCTTCTTCTGATTCAGCCTCCTGACTTCACCCTCTCCTTCTCCTTCTTCTACTTCTTCTGATTCACCCTCCTGACTTCACCTTCTCCTTCTCCTTCATCTACTTCTTCTGCTTCACCCTCCAGACTTCACCCTCTCCTTCTCCTTCTTCTACTTCTTCTGATTCACCCTCCTGACTTCACCGTCTCCTTCTCCTTCTTCTACTTCTTCTGCTTCACCCTCCTGACTTCACCTTCTCCTTCTCCTTCTTCTACTTCTTCTGCTTCACCCTCCAGACTTCACCTTCTCCTTCTCCTTCTTCTGCTTTTTCTGACTCACCCTCCTGACATCACCTTCTCCTTCTCCTTCTTCTACTTCTTCTGATTCACCCTCCAGACTTCACCTTCTCCTTCTCCTTCTTCTACTTCTTCTGATTCACCCACCAGACTTCACCTTCTCCTTCTCCTTCTTCTGCTTCTTCTGATTCACCCTCCAGACTTCACCTTCTCCTTCTCCTTCTTCTGCTTCTTCTGATTCACCCTCCAGACTTCACCTTCTCCTTCTCCTTCTTCGGCTTCTTTTGATTCACCCTTCAGACTTCACCTTCTCCTTCTCCTTCTTCTGCTTCTTCTGATTCACCCTCCAGACCTCACCTTCTCCTTCTCCTTCTTCAACTTCTTCTGATTCACCCTCCAGACTTCATCTTCTCCTTCTCCTTCTTCTGCTTCTTCTGATTCACCCTCCAGACTTCGCCTTCTCCTTCTCCTTCTTCTACTTCTTCTGATTCACCCTCCAGACTTCACCTTCTCCTTCTCCTTCGTCTACTTCTTCTGATTCACCCTCCAGACTACACCTTCTCCTTCTCCTTCTTCTACTTCTTCTGATTCACCCTCCAAACTTCACGTTCTCCTTCTCCTTCTTCTGCTTCTTCTGATTCACCCTCCTGACTTCACCTTCTCCTTCTCCTTCTTCTGATTCTTTTGATTCACCCTCCAGACTTCACCTTCTCCTTCTCCTTCTTCTGCTTCTTCTGATTCACCCTCCAGACTTCACCTTCTCCTTCTCCTTCTTCTACTTCTTCTGATTCACCCTCCTGACTTCACCTTCTCCTTCTCCTTCTTCTGATTCTTTTGATTCACCCTCCAGTCTTCACCTTCTCCTTCTCCTTCTTCTGCTTCTTCTGATTCACCCTCCAGACTTCACCTTCTCCTTCTCCTTCTTCTGCTTCTTCTGATTCACCCTCCAGACTTCACCTTCTCCTTCTCCTTCTTCTGCTTCTTCTGATTCAGCCTCCTGACTTCACCCTCTCCTTCTCCTTCTTCTACTTCTTCTGATTCACCCTCCTGACTTCACCTTCTCCTTCTCCTTCTTCTGCTTCTTCTGATTCACCCTCCAGACTTCACCTTCTCCTTCTCCTTCTTCTGCTTCTTCTGATTCACCCTCCAGACGTCACCTTCTCCTTTTCCTTCTTCTGCTTCTTCTGATTCACCCTCCAGACCTCACCTTCTCCTTCTCCTTCTTCTACTTCTTCTGATTCACCCTCCAGACTTAATCTTCTCCTTCTCCTTCTTCTGCTTCTTCTGATTCACCCTCCAGACTTCACCTTCTCCTTCTCCTTCTTCTGCTTCTTCTGATTCACCCTCCAGACTTCACCTTCTCCTTCTCCTTCTTCTCCTTCTTCTGAATCACCCTCCAGACTTCATCTTCTCCTTATCCTTCTTCTGCTTCTTCTGATTCACCCTCCAGACTTCACCTTCTCCTTCTCCTTCTTCTGCTTCTTCTGATTCACCCTCCAGACTTCACCTTCTCCTTCTCCTTCTTCTACTTCTTCTGATTCACCCTCTAGACTTCAACTTCTCCTTCTCCTTCTTCTGCTTCTTCTGCTTCACCCTCCAGACTTCACCTTCTCGTTCTCCTTCTTCTGCTTCTTCTCTTCACCCTCCTGACTTCACTTTCTCCTTCTCCTTCTTCTGCTTCTTCTGCTTCACCCCCCTGACTTCACCTTCTCCTTCTCCTTCTTCTGCTTCTTCTGATTCACCCTCCTAACTTCACCTTCTCCTTCTCCTTCTTCTGCTTCTTCTGATTCACCCTCCTGACTTCACCTTCTCCTTCTCCTTCTTCTGCTTCTTCTGATTCACCCTCCAGACTTCACCTTCTCCTTCTCCTTCTTCTGCTTCTTCTGATTCACCCTCCAGACTTCACCTTCTCCTTTTCCTTCTTCTGCTTCTTCTGATTCACCCTCCAGACCTCACCTTCTCCTTCTCCTTCTTCTACTTCTTCTGATTCACCCTCCAGACGTCATCTTCTCCTTCTCCTTCTTCTGCTTCTTCTGATTCACCCTCCAGACTTCACCTTCTCCTTCTCCTTCTTCTGCTTCTTCTGATTCACCCTTCAGACTTCACCTTCTCCTTCTCCTTCTTCTACTTCTCCTGATTCACCCTCCAGACTTCACCTTCTCCTTCTCCTTCTTCTGCTTCTTCTGATTCACCCTCCAGTCTTCACCTCCTCCTTCTCCTTCTTCTGCTTCTTCTGATTCACCCTCCAGACTTCACCTTCTCCTTCTCCTTCTTCTGATTCTTTTGATTCACCCTCCAGACTTCACCTTCTCCTTCTCCTTCTTCTGCTTCTTCTGATTCACCCTTCTGACTTCACCCTCTCCTTCTCCTTCTTCTACTTCTTCTGATTCACCCTCCTGACTTCATCTTCTCCTTCTCCTTCTTCTACTTCTTCTGCTTCACCCTCCAGACTTCACCTTCTCCTTCTCCTCCTTCTGCTTCTTCTGATTCACCCTCCTGACTTCACCCTCTCCTTCTCCTTCTTCTACTTCTTCTGATTCACCCTCCTGACTTCACCCTCTCCTTCTCCTTCTTCTACTTCTTCTGCTTCACCCTCCTGACTTCACGTTCTCCTTCTCCTTCTTCTACTTCTTCTGCTTCACCCTCCAGACTTCACCTTCTCCTTCTCCTTCTTCTGCTTTTTCTGACTCACCCTCCTGACATCACCTTCTCCTTCTCCTTCTTCTACATCTTCTGATTCACCCTCCAGACTTCACCTCTTCCTTCTCCTTCTTCTGCGTCTTCTGATTCACCCTCCAGAATTCACCTTCTCCTTCTCCTTCTTCTGCTTCTCCTGATTCACCCTCCTGACTTCACCTTCTCCTTCTCCTTCTTCTGCTTCTTCTGATTCACCCTCCAGACTTCACCTTCTCCTTCTCCTTCTTGTACTTCTTCTAATTCACCCTCCAGACTTCACCTTCTCCTTCTCCTTCTTCTGCTTCTTCTGATTCACCCTCCAGACTTCACCTTCTCCTTCTCCTTCGTCTACTTCTTCTGATTCACCCTCCAGACTACACCTTCTCCTTCTCCTTCTTCTACTTCTTCTGATTCACCCTCCAAACTTCACCTTCTCCTTCTCCTTCTTCTGCTTCTTCTGATTCACCCTCCTGACTTCACCTTCTCCTTCTCCTTCTTCTGATTCTTTTGATTCACCCTCCAGACTTCACCTTCTCCTTCTCCTTCTTCTGCTTCTTCTGATTCACCCTCCAGACTTCACCTTCTCCTTCTCCTTCTTCTACTTCTTCTGATTCACCCTCCTGACTTCACCTTCTCCTTCTCCTTCTTCTGATTCTTTTGATTCACCCTCCAGTCTTCACCTTCTCCTTCTCCTTCTTCTGCTTCTTCTGATTCACCCTCCAGACTTCACCTTCTCCTTCTCCTTCTTCTGATTCTTTTGATTCACCCTCCAGACTTCACCTTCTCCTTCTCCTTCTTCTGCTTCTTCTGATTCAGCCTCCTGACTTCACCCTCTCCTTCTCCTTCTTCTACTTCTTCTGATTCACCCTCCTGACTTCACCTTCTCCTTCTCCTTCATCTACTTCTTCTGCTTCACCCTCCAGACTTCACCCTCTCCTTCTCCTTCTTCTACTTCTTCTGATTCACCCTCCTGACTTCACCGTCTCCTTCTCCTCCTTCTACTTCTTCTGCTTCACCCTCCTGACTTCACCTTCTCCTTCTCCTTCTTCTACTTCTTCTGCTTCACCCTCCAGACTTCACCTTCTCCTTCTCCTTCTTCTGCTTTTTCTGACTCACCCTCCTGACATCACCTTCTCCTTCTCCTTCTTCTACTTCTTCTGATTCACCCTCCAGACTTCACCTTCTCCTTCTCCTTCTTCTACTTCTTCTGATTCACCCACCAGACTTCACCTTCTCCTTCTCCTTCTTCTGCTTCTTCTGATTCACCCTCCAGACTTCACCTTCTCCTTCTCCTTCTTCTGCTTCTTCTGATTCACCCTCCAGACTTCACCTTCTCCTTCTCCTTCTTCGGCTTCTTTTGATTCACCCTTCAGACTTCACCTTCTCCTTCTCCTTCTTCTGCTTCTTCTGATTCACCCTCCAGACCTCACCTTCTCCTTCTCCTTCTTCAACTTCTTCTGATTCACCCTCCAGACTTCATCTTCTCCTTCTCCTTCTTCTGCTTCTTCTGATTCACCCTCCAGACTTCGCCTTCTCCTTCTCCTTCTTCTACTTCTTCTGATTCACCCTCCAGACTTCACCTTCTCCTTCTCCTTCGTCTACTTCTTCTGATTCACCCTCCAGACTACACCTTCTCCTTCTCCTTCTTCTACTTCTTCTGATTCACCCTCCAAACTTCACCTTCTCCTTCTCCTTCTTCTGCTTCTTCTGATTCACCCTCCTGACTTCACCTTCTCCTTCTCCTTCTTCTGATTCTTTTGATTCACCCTCCAGACTTCACCTTCTCCTTCTCCTTCTTCTGCTTCTTCTGATTCACCCTCCAGACTTCACCTTCTCCTTCTCCTTCTTCTACTTCTTCTGATTCACCCTCCTGACTTCACCTTCTCCTTCTCCTTCTTCTGATTCTTTTGATTCACCCTCCAGTCTTCACCTTCTCCTTCTCCTTCTTCTGCTTCTTCTGATTCACCCTCCAGACTTCACCTTCTCCTTCTCCTTCTTCTGCTTCTTCTGATTCACCCTCCAGACTTCACCTTCTCCTTCTCCTTCTTCTGCTTCTTCTGATTCAGCCTCCTGACTTCACCCTCTCCTTCTCCTTCTTCTACTTCTTCTGATTCACCCTCCTGACTTCACCTTCTCCTTCTCCTTCATCTACTTCTTCTGCTTCACCCTCCAGACTTCACCCTCTCCTTCTCCTTCTTCTACTTCTTCTGATTCACCCTCCTGACTTCACCGTCTCCTTCTCCTTCTTCTACTTCTTCTGCTTCACCCTCCTGACTTCACCTTCTCCTTCTCCTTCTTCTACTTCTTCTGCTTCACCCTCCAGACTTCACCTTCTCCTTCTCCTTCTTCTGCTTTTTCTGACTCACCCTCCTGACATCACCTTCTCCTTCTCCTTCTTCTACTTCTTCTGATTCACCCTCCAGACTTCACCTTCTCCTTCTCCTTCTTCTACTTCTTCTGATTCACCCACCAGACTTCACCTTCTCCTTCTCCTTCTTCTGCTTCTTCTGATTCACCCTCCAGACTTCACCTTCTCCTTCTCCTTCTTCTGCTTCTTCTGATTCACCCTCCAGACTTCACCTTCTCCTTCTCCTTCTTCGGCTTCTTTTGATTCACCCTTCAGACTTCACCTTCTCCTTCTCCTTCTTCTGCTTCTTCTGATTCACCCTCCAGACCTCACCTTCTCCTTCTCCTTCTTCAACTTCTTCTGATTCACCCTCCAGACTTCATCTTCTCCTTCTCCTTCTTCTGCTTCTTCTGATTCACCCTCCAGACTTCGCCTTCTCCTTCTCCTTCTTCTACTTCTTCTGATTCACCCTCCAGACTTCACCTTCTCCTTCTCCTTCTTCTACTTCTTCTGATTCACCCTCCAGTCTTCACCTTCTCCTTCTCCTTCTTCTGCGTCTTCTGATTCACCCTCCAGAATTCACCTTCTCCTTCTCCTTCTTCTGCTTCTCCTGATTCACCCTCCTGACTTCACCTTCTCCTTCTCCTTCTTCTTCTTCTTCTGATTCACCCTCCAGACTTCACCTTCTCCTTCTCCTTCTTGTACTTCTTCTAATTCACCCTCCAGACTTCACCTTCTCCTTCTCCTTCTTCTGCTTCTTCTGATTCACCCTCCAGACTTCACCTTCTCCTTCTCCTTCGTCTACTTCTTCTGATTCACCCTCCAGACTACACCTTCTCCTTCTCCTTCTTCTACTTCTTCTGATTCACACTCCAAACTTCACCTTCTCCTTCTCCTTCTTCTGCTTCTTCTGCTTCACCCTCCTGACTTCACCTTCGCCTTCTCCTTCTCCTGCTTCTTCTGATTCACCCTCCTGACTTCACCTTCTCCTTCTCCTTCTTCTGATTCTTTTGATTCACCCTCCAGACTCACCTTCTCCTTCTTCTGCTTCTTCTGATTCACCCTCCAGACTTCACCTTCTCCTTCTCCTTCTTCTACTTCTTCTGATTCACCCTCCTGACTTCAACTTCTCCTTCTCCTTCTTCTGATTCTTTTGATTCACCCTCCAGTCTTCACCTTCTCCTTCTCCTTCTTCTGCTTCTTCTGATTCACCCTCCAGACTTCACCTTCTCCTTCTCCTTCTTCTGATTCTTTTGATTCACCCTCCAGACTTCACCTTCTCCTTCTCCTTCTTCTGCTTCTTCTGATTCTCCCTCCTGACTTCACCCTCTCCTTCTCCTTCTTCTACTTCTTCTGATTCACCCTCCTGACTTCACCTTCTCCTTCTCCTTCATCTAATTCTTCTGCTTCACCCTCCAGACTTCACCTTCTCCTTCTCCTTCTTCTACTTCTTCTGATTCACCCTCCAGACTTCACCTTCTCCTTCTCCTTCTTCTGCTTCTTCAGATTCACCCTCCAGACTTCACCTTCTCCTTCTCCTTATTCTGCTTCTTCCGATTCACCCGCCAGACTTCACCTTCTCCTTCTCCTTATTCTGCTTCTTCTGATTCACCCTCCAGACTTCACCTTCTCCTTCTCCTTCTTCTGCTTCTTCTGATTCACCTTCAGACTTTACCTTCTCCTTCTCCTTCTTCTGCTTCTTCTGATTCACCCTCCAGACTTCACCTTCTCCTTCTCCTTCATCTACTTCTTCTGATTCACCCTCCGGACTTCATCTTCTCCTTCTCCTTCTTCTGCTTCTTCTGATTCACCCTCCAGACTTCACCTTCTCCTTCTCCTTCTTCTGCTTTTTCTGATTCACCCTCCTGACTTCACCTTCTCCTTCTCCTTCTTCTACTTCTTCTGATTCACCCTCCAGACTTCACCTCCTCCTTCTCCTTTTTCTACTTCTTCTGATTCACCCACCAGACTTCACCTTCTCCTTCTCCTTCTTCTGCTTCTTCTGATTCACCCTCCAGACTTCACCTTCTCCTTCTCCTTCTTCTGCTTCTTCTGATTCACCCTCCAGACTTCACCTTCTCCTTCTCCTTCTTCTGCTTCTTTTGATTCACCCTTCAGACTTCACCTTCTCCTTCTCCTTCTTCTGCTTCTTCTGATTCACCCTCCAGACCTCACCTTCTCCTTCTCCTTCTTCAACTTCTTCTGATTCACCCTCCAGACTTCATCTTCTCCTTCTCCTTCTTTTGCTTCTTCTGATTCACCCTCCAGACTTCACCTTCTCCTTCTCCTTCTTCTGCTTCTTCTGATTCACCCTCCAGACTTCGCCTTCTCCTTCTCCTTCTTCTCCTTCTTCTGATTCACCCTCCAGACTTCACCTTCTCCTTCTCCTTCTTCTACTTCTTCTGATTCACCCTCCAGTCTTCACCTTCTCCTTCTCCTTCTTCTGTTTCTTCTGATTCACCCTCCAGACTTCACCTTCTCCTTCTCCTTCTTCTGCTTCTCCTGATTCACCCTCCTGACTTCACCTTCTCCTTCTCCTACTTCTGCTTCTTCTGATTCACCCTCCAGACTTCACCTTCTCCTTCTCCTTCTTCTACTTCTTCTGATTCACCCTCCAGACTTCACCTTCTCCTTCTACTTCTTCTGCTTCTTCTGATTCACCCTTCGGATTTCACCTTCTCCTTCTCCTTCTTCTGCTTCTTCTGATTCACCCTCCAGACTTCACCTTCTCCTTCTCCTTCTTCTGCTTCTTCTGATTCACCCTCCAGACTTCACCTTCTCCTTCTCCTTCTTCTACTTCTTCTGATTCACCCTCCAGACTTCACCTTCTCCTTCTCCTTCTTCTGCTTCTTCTGATTCACCCTCCAGACTTCACCTTCTCCTTCTCCTTCGTCTACTTCTTCTGATTCACCCTCCAGACTACACCTTCTCCTTCTCCTTCTTCTACTTCTTCTGATTCACCCTCCAGACTTCACCTTCTCCTTCTCCTTCTTCTGCTTCTTCTGATTAACCCTCCAGACTTCACCTTCTCCTTCTCCTTCTTCTACTTCTTCTGATTCACCCTCCAGACTTCACCTTCTCCTTCTCCTTCTTCTACTTCATCTGCTTTTCCCTCCAGACTTCACCTTCTCCTTCTCCTTCTTCTGCTTCTTCTGATTCACCCTCCAGACTTCACCTTCTCCTTCTCCTTCTTCTACTTCTTCTGATTCACCCTCCAGACTTCACCTTCTCCTTCTTCTACTTCTTCTGATTCACCCTCCAGACTTCACCTTCTCCTTCTCCTTCTTCTACTTCTTATGATTCACCCTCCTGACTTCACCTTCTCCTTCTCCTTCTTCTGCTTCTTCTGCTTCAACCTCCAGACTTCACCTTCTCCTTCTCCTTCTTCTGCTTCTTCTGCTTCACCCTCCAGACTTCACCTTCTCCTTCTCCTTCTTCTGCTTCTTCTGCTTCACCCTCCTGACTTCACCTTCTCCTTCTCCTTCTTCTGCTTCTTCTGCTTCACCCTCCAGACTTCACCTTCTCCTTCTCCTTCTTATGCTTCTTCTGCTTCACCCTCCAGACTTCACCTTCTCCTTCTCCTTCTTCTGCTTCTTCTGCTTCACCCTCCAGACTTCACCTTCTCCTTCTCCTTCTTCTGCTTCTTCTGCTTCACCCTCCAGACTTCACCTTCTCGTTCTCCTTCTTCTGCTGCTTCTCCTGCGCCCTCCAGACTTCACCTTCTCCTTCTCCTTCTTCTGCTTCTTCTGCTTCACCCTCCTGACTTCATCTTCTCCTTCTCCTTCTTCTACTTCTTCTGCTTCACCCCCCTGACTTCACCTTCTCCTTCTCCTTCTTCTGCTTCTTCTGATTCACCCTCCTAACTTCACCTTCTCCTTCTCCTTCTTCTGCTTCTTCTGATTCACCCTCCTGACTTCACCTTCTCCTTCTCCTTCTTCTGCTTCTTCTGATTCACCCTCCAGACTTCACCTTCTCCTTCTCCTTCTTCTGCTTCTTCTGATTCACCCTCCTGACTTCACCTTCTCCTTCTCCTTCTTCTGCTTCTTCTGCTTCACCCTCCAGACTTCACCTTCTCCTTCTCCTTCTTCTGCTTCTTCTGCTTCACCCTCCAGACTTCACCTTCTCCTTCTCCTTCTTCTGCTTCTTCTGCTTCACCCTCCTGACTTCACCTTCTCCTTCTCCTTCTTCTACTTCTTCTGATTCACCCTCCAGACTTCACCTTCTCCTTCTCCTTCTTCTGCTTCTTCTGATTCACCCTCCAGACTTCACATTCTCCTTCTCCTTCTTCTACTTCTTCTGATTCACCCTCGAGACTTCATCTTCTCCTTCTCCTTCTTCTGCTTCTTCTGATTCACCCTCCAGACTTCACCTTCTCCTTCTCCTTCTTCTGCTTCTTCTGATTCACCCCCCAGACTTCTCCTTCTCCTTCTCCTTCTACTTCTTCTGATTCACCCTCTAGACTTCAACTTCTCCTTCTCCTTCTTCTGCTTCTTCTGCTTCACCCTCCAGACTTCACCTTCTCGTTCTCCTTCTTCTGCTTCTTCTGATTCACCCTCCTAACTTCACCTTCTCCTTCTCCTTCTTCTGCTTCTTCTGATTCACCCTCCTGACTTCACCTTCTCCTTCTTCTGCTTCTTCTGATTCACCCTCCAGACTTCACCTTCTCCTTCTCCTTCTTCTGCTTCTTCTGATTCACCCTCCAGACTTCACCTTCTCCTTTTCCTTCTTCTGCTTCTTCTGATTCACCCTCCAGACCTCACCTTCTCCTTCTCCTTCTTCTACTTCTTCTGATTCACCCTCCAGACTTCATCTTCTCCTTCTCCTTCTTCTGCTTCTTCTGATTCACCCTCCAGACTTCACCTTCTCCTTCTCCTTCTTCTGCTTCTTCTGATTCACCCTCCAGACTTCACCTTCTCCTTCTCCTTCTTCTACTTCTTCTGATTCACCCTCCAGACTTCACCTTCTCCTTCTCCTTCTTCTGCTTCTTCTGATTCACCCTCCAGTCTTCACCTCCTCCTTCTCCTTCTTCTGCTTCTTCTGATTCACCCTCCAGACTTCACCTTCTCCTTCTCCTTCTTCTGATTCTTTTGATTCACCCTCCAGACTTCACCTTCTCCTTCTCCTTCTTCTGCTTCTTCTGATTCACCCTTCTGACTTCACCTTCTCCTTCTCCTTCTTCTGATTCTTTTGATTCACCCTCCAGACTTCACCTTCTCCTTCTCCTTCTTCTGCTTCTTCTGCTTCACCCTCCAGACTTCACCTTCTCCTTCTCCTCCTTCTGCTTCTTCTGATTCACCCTCCTGACTTCACCCTCTCCTTCTCCTTCTTCTGCTTCTTCTGATTCACCCTCCTGAATTCACCCTCTCCTTCTCCTTCTTCTACTTCTTCTGCTTCACCCTCCTGACTTCACCTTCTCCTTCTCCTTCTTCTACTTCTTCTGCTTCACCCTCCAGACTTCACCTTCTCCTTCTCCTTCTTATGCTTTTTCTGATTCACCCTCCTGACATCACCTTCTCCTTCTCCTTCTTCTACTTCTTCTGATTCACCCTCCAGACTTCACCTTCTCCTTCTCCTTCTTCTACTCCTTCTGATTCACCCACCAGACTTCACCTTCTCCTTCTCCTTCTTCTGCTTCTTCTGATTCACCCTCCAGACTTCACCTTCTCCTTCTCCTTCTTCTGCTTCTTCTGATTCACCCTCCAGACTTCACCTTCTCCTTCTCCTTCTTCTGCTTCTTTTGATTCACCCTTCAGACTTCACCTTCTCCTTCTCCTTCTTCAGCTTCTTCTGATTCACCCTCCAGACCTCACCTTCTCCTTCTCCTTCTTCAACTTCTTCTGATTCACCCTCCAGACTTCATCTTCTCCTTCTCCTTCTTTTGCTTCTTCTGATTCACCCTCCAGACTTCACCTTCTCCTTCTCCTTCTTCTGCTTCTTTTGCTTCACCCTTCAGACTTCACCTTCTCCTTCTCCTTCTTCTGCTTCTTCTGATTCACCCTCCAGACTTCACCTTCTCCTTCTCCTTCTTCTGCTTCTTCTGATTCACCCTCCAGACTTCACCTTCTCCTTCTCCTTCTTCTGCTTCTTTTGATTCACCCTTCAGACTTCACCTTCTCCTTCTCCTTCTTCTGCTTCTTCTGATTCACCCTCCAGACCTCACCTTCTCCTTCTCCTTCTTCAACTTCTTCTGATTCACCCTCCAGACTTCATCTTCTCCTTCTCCTTCTTTTGCTTCTTCTGATTCACCCTCCAGACCTCGCAGTCTCCTTCTCCTTCTTCTACTTCTTCTGATTCTCCCTCCAGACTTCACCTTCTCCTTCTCCTTCTTCTACTTCTTCTGATTCACCCTCCAGTCTTCACCTTCTCCTTCTCCTTCTTCTGCGTCTTCTGATTCACCCTCCAGACTTCACCTTCTCCTTCTCCTTCTTCTGCTTCTCCTGATTCACCCTCCTGACTTCACCTTCTCCTTCTCCTTCTTCTGCTTCTTCTGATTCACCCTCCAGACTTCACCTTCTCCTTCTCCTTCTTGTACTTCTTCTAATTCACCCTCCAGACTTCACCTTCTCCTTCTCCTTCTTCTGCTTCTTCTGATTCACCCTCCAGACATCACCTTCTCCTTCTCCTTCGTCTACTTCTTCTGATTCACCCTCCAGAATACACCTTCTCCTTCTCCTTCTTCTACTTCTTCTGATTCACCCTCCAGACTTCATCTTCTCCTTCTCCTTCTTTTGCTTCTTCTGATTCACCCTCCAGACCTCGCAGTCTCCTTCTCCTTCTTCTACTTCTTCTGATTCTCCCTCCAGACTTCACCTTCTCCTTCTCCTTCTTCTACTTCTTCTGATTCACCCTCCAGTCTTCACCTTCTCCTTCTCCTTCTTCTGCGTCTTCTGATTCACCCTCCAGACTTCACCTTCTCCTTCTCCTTCTTCTGCTTCTCCTGATTCACCCTCCTGACTTCACCTTCTCCTTCTCCTTCTTCTGCTTCTTCTGATTCACCCTCCAGACTTCACCTTCTCCTTCTCCTTCTTGTACTTCTTCTAATTCACCCTCCAGACTTCACCTTCTCCTTCTCCTTCTTCTGCTTCTTCTGATTCACCCTCCAGACATCACCTTCTCCTGCTCCTTCGTCTACTTCTTCTGATTCACCCTCCAGAATACACCTTCTCCTTCTCCTTCTTCTACTTCTTCTGATTCACCCTCCAAACTTCACCTTCTCCTTCTTCTTTTTCTGCTTCTTCTGATTCACCCTCCAGACTTCACCTTCTCCTTCTCCTTCTTCTACTTCTTCTGATACACCCTCCAGACTTCACCTTCTCCTTCTCCTTCTTCTACTTCTTCTGATTCACCCTCCAGACTTCACCTTCTCCTTCTCCTTCTTCTACTTCTTCTGCTTCTCCCTCCAGACTTCACCTTCTCCTTCTCCTTCTTCTGCTTCTTCTGATTCATCCTCCAGACTTCACCTTCTCCTTCTCCTTCTTCTACTTCTTCTGATTCACCCTCCAGACTTCAGCTTCTCCTTCTCCTTCTTCTACTTCTTCTGATTCACCCTCCAGACTTCACCTTCTTCTTCTCCTTCTTCTACTTCTTATGATTCACCCTCCTGACTTCACCTTCTCCTTCTCCTTCTTCTGCTTCTTCTGCTTCACCCTCCAGAGTTCACCTTCTCCTTCTCCTTCTGCTTCTTCTGCTTCACCCTCCAGACTTCACCTTCTCCTTCTCCTTCTTCTGCTTCTTCTGCTTCACCCTCCTGACTTCACCTTCGCCTTCTCCTTCTTCTACTTCTTCTGATTCACCCTCCAGACTTCACCTTCTCCTTCTCCTTCTTCTGCTTCTTCTGCTTCACCCTCCAGACTTCACCTTCTCCTTCTCCTTCTTCTGCTTCTTCTGCTTCGCCCTCCAGACTTCACCTTCTCCTTCTCCTTCTTCTGCTTCTTCTGCTTTACCCTCCAGACATCACCTTCTCCTTCTCCTTCTTCTGCTTCTTCTGCTTCACCCTCCTGACTTCACCTTCTCCTTCTCTTTCTTCTACTTCTTCTGATTCACCCTCCAGACTTCACCTTCTCCTTCTCCTTCTTCTGCTTCTTCTGCTTCACCCTCCAGACTTCACCTTCTCGTTCTCCTTCTTCTGCTTCTTCTGCTGCGCCCTCCAGACTTCACCTTCTCCTTCTCCTTCTTCTCCTTCTTCTGCTTCACCCTCCTGACTTCACCTTCTCCTTCTCCTTCTTCTACTTCTTCTGCTTCACCCCCCTGACTTCACCTTCTCCTTCTCCTTCTTCTGCTTCTTCTGATTCACCCTCCTAACTTCACCTTCTCCTTCTCCTTCTTCTGCTTCTTCTGATTCACCCTCCTGACTTCATCTTCTCCTTCTCCTTCTTCTGCTTCTTCTGATTCACCCTCCAGACTTCACCTTCTCCTTCTCCTTCTTCTGCTTCTTCTGATTCACCCTCCAGACTTCACCTTCTCCTTCTCCTTCTTCTGCTTCTTCTGATTCACCCTCCAGACCTCACCTTCTCCTTTTCCTTCTTCTACTTCTTCTGATTCACCCTCCAGACTTCATCTTCTCCTTCACCTTCTTCTGCTTCTTCTGATTCACCCTCCAGACTTCACCTTCTCCTTCTCCTTTTCTCCTTCTTCTGATTCAGCCTCCAGACTTCACCTTCTCTTTCTCCTTCTTCTACTTCTTCTGAATCACCCTCCAGACTTCACCTTCTTCTTCTCCTTCTTCTACTTCTTCTGATTCACCCTCCAGTCTTCACCTTCTCCTTCTCCTTCTTCTGCTTCTTCTGATTCACCCTCCAGACTTCACCTTCTCCTTCTCCTTCTTCTGATTCTTTTGATTCACCCTCCAGACTTCACCTTCTCCTTCTCCTTCTTCTGCTTCTTCTGATTCACCCTCCTGACTTCACCCTCTCCTTCTCCTTCTTCTTCTTCTTCTGATTCACCCTCCTGACTTCACATTCTCCTTCTCCTTCTTCTACTTCTTCTGCTTCACCCTCCAGACTTCACCTTCTCCTTCTCCTTCTTCTACTTCTTCTGATTCACCCTCCAGACTTCACCTTCTCCTTCTCCTTCTTCTGCTTCTTCTGATTCACCCTCCAGACTTCACCTTCTCCTTCTCCTTATTCTGCTTCTTCTGATTCACCCTCCAGACTTCACCTTCTCATTCTCCTTCTTCTGCTTCTTCTGATTCACCCTCCAGACTTCACCTTCTCCTTCTCCTTCTTCTGCTTCTTCTGATTCACCCTCCAGACTTCACCTTCTCCTTCTCCTTCTTCTACTTCTTCTGATTCACCCTCCAGACTTCACCTTCTCCTTCTCCTTCTTCAACTTCTTCTGATTCACCCTCCAGACTTCACCTTCTACTTCTCCTTCTTCAACTTCTTCTGATTCACCCTCCAGACTTCATCTTCTCCTTCTCCTTCTTCTGCTTCTTCTGATTCACCCTCCAGGCTTCACCTTCTCCTTCTCCTTCTTCTGCTTCTTCTGATTCACCCTCCAGACTTCACCTTCTCCTTCTCCTTCTTCTACTTCTTCTGATTCACCCTCCAGACTTCACCTTCTCCTTCTCCTTCTTCAACTTCTTCTGATTCACCCTCCAGACTTCACCTTCTACTTCTCCTTCTTCTGCTTCTTCTGATTCACCCTCCAGACTTCATCTTCTCCTTCTCCTTCTTCTGCTTCTTCTGATTCACCCTCCAGGCTTCACCTTCTCCTTCTCCTTCTTCTGCTTCTTCTGATTCACCCTCCAGACTTCACCTTCTCCTTCTCCTTCTTCTACTTCTTCTGATTCACCCTCCAGACTTCACCTTCTCCTTCTCCTTCTTCCACTTCTTCTGATTCACCCTCCAGACTTCACCTTCTACTTCTCCTTCTTCAACTTCTTCTGATTCACCCTCCAGACTTCACCCTCTCCTTCTCCTTCTTCTACTTCTTCTGCTTCACCCTCCTAACTTCACCTTCTCCTTCTCCTTCTGCTACTTCTTCTGCTTCACCCTTCAGACTTCACCTTCTCCTTCTCCTTCTTCTGCTTCTTCTGATTCACCCTCCAGACCTCATCTTCTCCTTCTCCTTCTTCAACTTCTTCTGATTCACCCCCCAGACTTCATCTTCTCCTTCTCCTTCTTTTGCTTCTTCTGATTCACCCTCCAGACTTCACCTTCTCCTTCTCCTTCTTCTGCTTCTTCTGATTCACCCTCCAGACTTCACCTTCTCCTTCTCCTTCTTCTACTTCTTCTGATTCACCCTCCAGTCTTCACCTTCTCCTTCTCCTTCTTCTGCGTCTTCTGATTCACCCTCCAAACTTCACCTTCTCCTTCTCCTTCTTCTGCTTCTCCTGATTCACCCTCCTGACTTCACCTTCTCCTTCTCCTTCTTCTGCTTCTTCTGATTCACCCTCCAGACTTCACCTTCTCCTTCTCCTTCTTGTACTTCTTCTAATTCACCCTCCAGACTTCACCTTCTCCTTCTCCTTCTTCTGCTTCTTCTGATTCACCCTCCAGACTTCACCTTCTCCTTCTCCTTCGTCTGCTTCTTCTGATTCACCCTCCAGACTACACCTTCTCCTTCTCCTTCTTCCACTTCTTCTGATTCACCCTCCAAACTTCACCTTCTCCTTCTCCTTCTTCTGCTTCTTCTGATTCACCCTCCAGACTTCACCTTCTCCTTCTCCTTCTTCTACTTCTTCTGATTCACCCTCCAGACTTCACCTTCTGCTTCTCCTTCTTCTACTTCTTCTGATTCACCCTCCAGACTTCACCTTCTCCTTCTCCTTCTTCTACTTCTTCTGCTTCTCCCTCCAGACTTCACCTTCTCCTTCTCCTTCTTCTGCTTCTTCTGATTCACCCTCCAGACTTCACCTTCTCCTTCTCCTTCTTCTACTTCTTCTGATTCACCCTCCAGACATCAGCTTCTCCTTCTCCTTCTTCTACTTCTTCTGATTCACCCTCCAGACTTCACCTTCTCCTTCTCCTTCTTCTACTTCTTATGATTCACCCTCCTGACTTCACCTTCTCCTTCTCCTTCTTCTGCTTCTTCTGCTTCACCCTCCAGACTTCACCTTCTCCTTCTCCTTCTTCTGCTTCTTCTGCTTCACCCTCCAGACTTCACCTTCTCCTTCTCCTTCTTCTGCTTCTTCTGCTTCACCCTCCTGACTTCACCTTCTCTCCTTCTCCTTCTTCTACTTCTTCTGATTCACCCTCCAGACTTCACCTTCTCCTTCTCCTTCTTCTGCTTCTTCTGATTCACCCTCCAGACTTCACCTTCTCCTTCTCCTTATTCTGCTTCTTCTGATTCACCCTCCAGACTTCACCTTCTCCTTCTCCTTATTCTGCTTCTTCTGATTCTCCCTCCAGACTTCACCTTCTCCTTCTCCTTCCTCTGCTTCTTCTGATTCACCCTCCAGACTTCACCTTCTCCTTCTCCTTCTTCTGATTCTTCTGATTCACCCTCCAGACTTCTCCTTCTCCTTCTCCATCTTCTGCTTCTTCTGATTCACCCTCCTGACTTCACCTTCTCCTTCTCCTTCTTCTACTTCTTCTGATTCACCCTCCTGACTTCACCTTCTCCTTCTCCATCTTCTAATTCTCCTGCTTCACCCTCCAGACTTCAACTTCTCCTTCTCCTTCTTCTACCTCTTCTGATTCACCCTCCAGACTTCACCTTCTCCTTCTCCTTCTTCTGCTTCTTCTGATTCACCCTCCAGACTTCACCTTCTCCTTCTCCTTATTCTGCTTCTTCTGATTCACCCTCCAGACTTCACCTTCTCCTTCTCCTTCTTCTGCTTCTTCTGATTCACCTGCAGACTTCACCTTCTCCTTCTCCTTCTTCTGCTTCTTCTGATTCACCCTCCAGACTTCACCTTCTCCTTCTCCTTCTTCTGCTTCTTCTGATTCACCCTCCAGACCTCACCTTCTCCCTCTCCTTCTTCTACTTCTTCTGATTCACCCTCCAGACTTCATCTTCTCCTTCTCCTTCTTCTGCTTCTTCTGATTCACCCTCCAGACTTCACCTTCTCCTTCTCCTTTTCTGCTTCTTCTGATTCACCCTCCAGACTTCACCTTCTCTTTCTCCTTCTTCTACTTCTTCTGAATAACCCTCCAGACTTCACCTTCTTCTTCTCCTTCTTCTCCTTCTTCTGATTCACCCTCCAGTCTTCACCTTCTCCTTCTCCTTCTTCTGCTTCTTCTGATTCACCCTCCAGACTTCACCTTCTCCTTCTCCTTCTTCTGATTCTTTTGATTCACCCTCCAGACTTCACCTTCTCCTTCTCCTTCTTCTGCTTCTTCTGATTCACCCTCCTGACTTCACCCTCTCCTTCTCCTTCTTCTACTTCTTCTGATTCACCCTCCTGACTTCACATTCTCCTTCTCCTTCTTCTACTTCTTCTGCTTCACCCTCCAGACTTCACCTTCTCCTTCTCCTTCTTCTACTTCTTCTGATTCACCCTCCAGACTTCACCTTCTCCTTCTCCTTCTTCTGCTTCTTCTGATTCACCCTCCAGACTTCACCTTCTCCTTCTCCTTATTCTGCTTCTTCTGATTCACCCTCCAGACTTCACCTTCTCCTTCTCCTTCTTCTGCTTCTTCTGATTCACCCTCCAGACTTCACCTTCTCCTTCTCCTTCTTCTGCTTCTTCTGATTCACCCTCCAGACTTCACCTTCTCCTTCTCCTTCTTCTGCTTCTTCTGATTCACCCTCCAGACTTCACATTCTCCTTCTCCTTCTTCTACTTCTTCTGATTCACCCTCCAGACTTCATCTTCTCCTTCTCCTTCTTCTGCTTCTTCTGATTCACCCTCCAGGCTTCACCTTCTCCTTCTCCTTCTTCTGCTTCTTCTGATTCACCCTCCAGACTTCACCTTCTCCTTCTCCTTCTTCTACTTCTTCTGATTCACCCTCCAGACTTCACCTTCTCCTTCTCCTTCTTCAACTTCTTCTGATTCACCCTCCAGATTTCACCTTCTACTTCTCCTTCTTCTGCTTCTTCTAATTCACCCTCCAGACTTCACCTTCTCCTTCTCCTTCTTCTGCTTCTTCTGATTCACCCTCCAGACTTCACCTTCTCCTTCTCCTTTTTCTGCTTCTTCTGATTCACCCTTCAGACTTCACCTTCTCCTTCTCCTTCTTCTGCTTCTTCTGATTCACCCTCCAGACCTCACCTTCTCCTTCTCCTTCTTCTACTTCTTCTGATTCACCCTCCAGACTTCATCTTCTCCTTCTCCTTCTTCTGCTTCTTCTGATTCACCCTCCAGACTTCACCTTCTCCTTCTCCTTCTTCTGCTTCTTCTGATTCACCCTCCAGACTTCGCCTTCTCCTTCTCCTTCTTCTACTTCTTCTGATTCACCCTCCAGACTTCACCTTCTCCTTCTCCTTCTTCTACTTCTTCTGATTCACCCTCCAGTCTTCACCTTCTCCTTCTCCTTCTTCTGCTTCTTCTGATTCACCCTCCAGACTTCACCTTCTCCTTCTCCTTCTTCTGCTTCTTCTGATTCACCCTCCTGACTTCACCTTCTCCTTCTCCTTCTTCTGCTTCTTCTGATTCACCCTCCAGACTTCACCTTCTCCTTCTCCTTCTTCTACTTCTTCTGATTCACCCTCCAGACCTCACCTTCTCCTTCTACTTCTTCTCCTTCTTCTGATTCACCCTCCAGACTTCACCTTCTCCTTCTCCTTCTTCTGCTTCTTCTGATTCACCCTCCAGACTTCACCTTCTCCCTCTCCTTCTTCTGCTTCTTCTGATGCACCCTCCAGACTTCACCTTCTCCTTCTCCTTCTTCTGCTTCTTCTGATTCACCCTCCAGACTTCACCTTCTCCTTCTCCTTCTTCTACTTCTTCTGATTCACCCTCCAGACTTTACCTTCTCCTTCTACTTCTTCTGCTTCTTCTGATTCACCCTCCAGACTTCACCTTCTCATTCTCCTTCGTCTACTTCTTCTGATTCAGCCTCCAGACTTCACCTTCTACTTCTCCTTCTTCTGCTTCTTCTGATTCACCCTCCAGACTTCACCTTCTCCTTCTCCTTCTTCTGCTTCTTCTGATTCACCCTCCAGACTTCACCTTCTCCTTCTCCTTCTTCTGCTTCTTCTGATTCACCCTTCAGACTTCACCTTCTCCTTCTACTTCTTCTGCTTCTTCTGATTCACCTCCAGACTTCACCTTCTCATTCTCCTTCGTCTACTTCTTCTGATTCAGCCTCCAGACTTCACCTTCTACTTCTCCTTCTTCTGCTTCTTCTGATTCAACCTCCAGACCTCACCTTCTCCTTCTCCTTCTTCTACTTCTTCTGATTCACCCTCCAGACTTCATCTTCTCCTTCTCCTTCTTCTGCTTCTTCTGATTCACCCTCCAGACTTCACCTTCTCCTTCTCCTTCTTCTGCTTCTTCTGATTCACCCTCCAGACTTCGCCTACTCCTTCTCCTTCTTCTACTCCTTCTGATTCACCCTCCAGACTTCACCTTCTCCTTCTCCTTCTTCTACTTCTTCTGATTTACCCTCCAGTCTTCACCTTCTCCTTCTCCTTCTTCTGCTTCTTCTGATTCACCCTCCAGACTTCACCTTCTCCTTCTCCTTCTTCTGCTTCTTCTGATTCACCCTCCTGACTTCACCTTCTCCTTCTCCTTCTTCTGCTTCTTCTGATTCACCCTCCTGACTTCACCTTCTCCTTCTCCTTCTTCTACTTCTTCTGCTTCACCCTCCAGACTTCACCTTCTCCTTCTCCTTCTTCTACTTCTTCTGATTCACCCTCCAGACTTCACCTTCTCCTTTTCCTTCTTCTGCTTCTTTTGATTCACCCTCCAGACTTCACCTTCTCCTTCTCCTTATTCTGCTTCTTCTGATTCACCCTCCAGACTTCACCTTCTGCTTCTCCTTCTTCTGCTTCTTCTGATTCACCCTCCAGACTTCACCTTCTCCTTCTCCTTCTTCTGCTTCTTCTGATTCACCCTCCAGACTTCACCTTCTCCTTCTCCTTCTTCTACTTCTTCTGATTCACCCTCCAGACTTCATCTTCTCCTTCTCCTTCTTCTGCTTCTTCTGATTCACCCTCCAGACTTCACCTTCTCCTTCTCCTTCTTCTGCTTCTTCTGATTCACCCTCCAGCATTCACCTTCTCCTTCTCCTTCTTCTACTTCTTCTGATTCACCCTCCAGACTTCACCTTCTCCTTCTCCTTCTTCAACTTCTTCTGATTCACCCTCCAGACTTCACCTTCTACTTCTCCTTCTTCTGCTTCTCCTGATTCACCCTCCAAACTTCACCTTCTCCTTCTCCTTCTTCTGCTTCTTCTGATTCACCCTCCAGACTTCACCTTCTCCTTCTCCTTCTTCTGCTTCTTCTGATTCACCCTTCAGACTTCACCTTCTCCTTCTCCTTCTTCTGCTTCTTCTGATTCACCCTCCAGACTTCGCCTACTCCTTCTCCTTCTTCTACTTCTTCTGATTCACCCTCCAGACTTCACCTTCTCCTTCTCCTTCTTCTACTTCTTCTGATTTACCCTTCAGTCTTCACCTTCTCCTTCTCCTTCTTCTGCTTCTTCTGATTCACCCTCCAGACTTCACCTTCTCCTTCTCCTTCTTCTGCTTCTTCTGATTCACCCTCCTGACTTCACCTTCTCCTTCTCCTTCTTCTGCTTCTTCTGATTCACCATCCTGACTTCACCTTCTCCTTCTCCTTCTTCTACTTCTTCTGCTTCACCCTCCAGACTTCACCTTCTCCTTCTCCTTCTTCTGCTTCTTCTGATTCACCCTCCAGACTTCGCCTACTCCTTCTCCTTCTTCTACTTCTTCTGATTCACCCTCCAGACTTCACCTTCTCCTTCTCCTTCTTCTACTTCTTCTGATTTACCCTCCAGTCTTCACCTTCTCCTTCTCCTTCTTCTGCTTCTTCTGATTCACCCTCCAGACTTCACCTTCTCCTTCTCCTTCTTCTGCTTCTTCTGATTCACCCTCCTGACTTCACCTTCTCCTTCTCCTTCTTCTGCTTCTTCTGATTCACCCTCCTGACTTCACCTTCTCCTTCTCCTTCTTCTGCTTCTTCTGATTCACCATCCTGACTTCACCTTCTCCTTCTCCTTCTTCTACTTCTTCTGCTTCACCCTCCAGACTTCACCTTCTCCTTCTCCTTCTTCTGCTTCTTCTGATTCACCCTCCAGACTTCACCTTCTCCTTCTCCTTATTCTGCTGCTTCTGATTCACCCTCCAGACTTCACCTTCTGCTTCTCCTTCTTCTGCTTCTTCTGATTCACCCTCCAGACTTCATCTTCTCCTTCTCCTTCTTCTGCTTCTTCTGATTCACCCTCCAGACTTCACCTTCTCCTTCTCCTTCTTCTACTTCTTCTGATTCACCCTCCAGACTTCATTTTCTCCTTCTCCTTGTTCTGCTTCTTCTGATTCACCCTCCAGACTTCACCTTCTCCTTCTCCTTCTTCTGCTTCTTCTGATTCACCCTCCAGACTTCACCTTCTCCTTCTCCTTCTTCTACTTCTTCTGATTCACCCTCCAGACTTCACCTTCTCCTTCTCCTTTTTCATCTTCTTCTGATTTACCCTCCAGACTTCACCTTCTACTTCTCCTTCTTCTGCTTCTCCTGATTCACCCTCCAGACTTCACCTTCTCCTTCTCCTTCTTCTGCTTCTTCTGATTCACCCTCCAGACTTCACCTTCTCCTTCTCCTTCTTCTGCTTCTTCTGATTCACCCTTCAGACTTCACCTTCTCCTTCTCCTTCTTCTGCTTCTTCTGATTCACCCTCCAGACCTCACCTTCTCCTTCTCCTTCTTCTACTTCTTCTGATTCACCCTCCAGACTTCACCTTCTCCTTCTCCTTCTTCTGCTTCTTCTGATTCACCCTCCAGACTTCACCTTCACCTTCTCCTTATTCTGCTTCTTCTGAATCACCCTCCAGACTTCACCTTCTACTTCTCCTTCTTCTGCTTCTTCTGATTCACCCTCCAGACTTCACCTTCTCCTTCTCCTTCTTCTGCTTCTTCTGATTCACCCTCCAGACTTCACCTTCTCCTTCTCCTTCGTCTACTTCTTCTGATTCACCCTCCAGACTACACCATCTTCTTCTCCTTCTTCTACTTCTTCTGATTCACCCTCCAGACTTCACCTTCTCCTTCTCCTTCTTCTGTTTCTTCTGATTCACCCTCCAGACTTCACCTTCTCCTTCTCCTTCTTCTACTACTTCTGATTCACCCTCCAGACTTCACCTTCTCCTTCTCCTTCTTCTACTTCTTCTGATTCACCCTCCAGACTTCATCTTCTCCTTCTCCTTCTTCTGCTTCTTCTGATTCACCCTCCAGACTTCACCTTCTCCTTCTCCTTCTTCTGCTTCTTCTGATTCACCCTCCAGACTTCACCTTCTCCTTCTCCTTCTTCTACTTCTTCTGATTCACCCTCCAGACTTCACCTTCTCCTTCTCCTTCTTCTACTTCTTCTGATTCACCCTCCAGTCTTCACCTTCTCCTTCTCCTTCTTCTGTTTCTTCTGCTTCACCCTCCAGACTTCACCTTCTCCTTCTCTTTCTTCTGCTTCTTCTGATTCACCCTCCAGACTTCACCTTCTCCTTCTCCTTCTTCTGATTCTTCTGATTCACCCTCCAGACTTCACCTTCTCCTTCTCCTTCTTCTGCTTCTTCTGATTCACCCTCCTGACTTCACCTTCTCCTTCTCCTTCTTCTACTTCTTCTGATTCACCCAACTGACTTCACCTTCTCCTTCTCCTTCTTCTACTTCTTCTGCTTCACCCTCCAGACTTCACCTTCTCCTTCTCCTTCTTCTACTTCTTCTGATTCACCCTCCAGACTTCACCTTCTCCTTCTCCTTCTTCTGCTTCTTCTGATTCACCCTCCAGACTTCACCTTCTCCTTCTCCTTATTCTGCTTCTTCTGATTCACCCTCCAGACTTCACCTTCTCCTTCTCCTTATTCTGCTTCTTCTGATTCTCCCTCCAGACTTCACCTTCTCCTTCTCCTTCCTCTGCTTCTTCTGATTCACCCTCCAGACTTCACCTTCTCCTTCTCCTTCTTCTGATTCTTCTGATTCACCCTCCAGACTTCTCCTTCTCCTTCTCCATCTTCTGCTTCTTCTGATTCACCCTCCTGACTTCACCTTCTCCTTCTCCTTCTTCTACTTCTTCTGATTCACCCTCCTGACTTCACCTTCTCCTTCTCCATCTTCTAATTCTCCTGCTTCACCCTCCAGACTTCAACTTCTCCTTCTCCTTCTTCTACCTCTTCTGATTCACCCTCCAGACTTCACCTTCTCCTTCTCCTTCTTCTGCTTCTTCTGATTCACCCTCCAGACTTCACCTTCTCCTTCTCCTTATTCTGCTTCTTCTGATTCACCCTCCAGACTTCACCTTCTCCTTCTCCTTCTTCTGCTTCTTCTGATTCACCTGCAGACTTCACCTTCTCCTTCTCCTTCTTCTGCTTCTTCTGATTCACCCTCCAGACTTCACCTTCTCCTTCTCCTTCTTCTGCTTCTTCTGATTCACCCTCCAGACTTCACCTTCTCCTTCTCCTTCTTCTACTTCTTCTGATTCACCCTCCAGACTTCACCTTCTCCTTCTCTTTCTTCTGCTTCTTCTGATTCACCCTCCAGACTTCACCTTCTCCTTCTCCTTCTTCTGATTCTTCTGATTCACCCTCCAGACTTCACCTTCTCCTTCTCCTTCTTCTGCTTCTTCTGATTCACCCTCCTGACTTCACCTTCTCCTTCTCCTTCTTCTACTTCTTCTGATTCACCATCCTGACTTCACCTTCTCCTTCTCCTTCTTCTACTTCTTCTGCTTCACCCTCCAGACTTCACCTTCTCCTTCTCCTTCTTCTACTTCTTCTGATTCACCCTCCAGACTTGACCTTCTCCTTTTCCTTCTTCTACTTCTTCTGATTCACCCTCCAGACTTCACCTTCTCCTTCTCCTTCTTCTGCTTCTTCTGCTTCACCGTCCTGACTTCACCTTCTCCTTCTCTTTCTTCTGCTTCTTCTGATTCACCCTCCAGACTTCACCTTCTCCTTCTCCTTCTTCTGATTCTTCTGATTCACCCTCCAGACTTCACCTTCTCCTTCTCCTTCTTCTGCTTCTTCTGATTCACCCTCCTGACTTCACCTTCTCCCTCTCCTTCTTTTCCTTCTTCTGATTCACCATCCTGACTTCACCTTCTCCTTCTCCTTCTTCTACTTATTCTGCTTCATCCCCCTGACATCACCTGCTCCTTCTCCTTCTTCTGCTTCTTCTGATTCACCCTCCTAACTTCACCTTCTCCTTCTCCTTCTTCTGCTTCTTCTGATTCACCCGCCTGACTTCACCTTCTCCTTCTCCTTCTTCTGCTTCTTCTGATTCACCCTCCAGACTTCACCTTCTCCTTCTCCTTCTTCTGCTTCTTCTGATTCACCCTCCAGACTTCACCTTCTCCTTCTCCTTCTTCTGCTTCTTCTGATTCACCCTCCAGACTACACCTTCTCCTTCTCCTTCTTCTACTTCTTCTGATTCACCCTCCAGACTTCACCTTCTCCTTCTCCTTCTTCTGTTTCTTCTGATTCACCCTCCAGACTTCACCTTCTCCTTCTCCTTCTTCTGCTTCTTCTGATTCACCCTCCAGACTTCACCTTCTCCTTCTCCTTCTTCTGCTTCTTCTGATTCACCCTCCAGACCTCACCTTCTCCTTCTCCTTCTTCTACTTCTTCTGATTCACCCTCCAGACTTCATCTTCTCCTTCTCCTTCTTCTGCTTCTTCTGATTCACCCTCCAGACTTCACCTTCTCCTTCTCCTTCTTCTGCTTCTTCTGATTCACCCTCCAGACTTCACCTTCTCCTTCTCCTTCTTCTACTTCTTCTGATTCACCCTCCAGACTTCACCTTCTCCTTCTCCTTCTTCTGTTTCTTCTGCATCACCCTCCAGACTTCACCTTCTCCTTCTCTTTCTTCTGCTTCTTCTGATTCACCCTCCAGACTTCACCTTCTCCTTCTCCTTCTTCTGATTCTTCTGATTCACCCTACAGACTTCACCTTCTCCTTCTCCTTCTTCTGCTTCTTCTGATTCACCCTCCTGATTTTACCTTCTCCTTCTCCTTCTTCTACTTCTTCTGATTCACCCTCCTGACTTCACCTTCTCCTTCTCCTTCTTCTGCTTCACCCTCCAGACTTCACCTTCTCCTTCTCCTTCTTCTACTTCTTCTGATTCACCCTCCAGACTTCACCTACTCCTTCTCCTTCTTCTGCTTCTTCTGATTCACCCTCCAGACTTCACCTTCTCCTTCTCCTTATTCTGCTTCTTCTCATTCACCCTCCAGACTTCACCTTCTCCTTCTCCTTCTTCTGCTTCTTCTGATTCACCCTCCAGACTTCACCTTCTCCTTCTACTTCTTCTGCTTCTTCTGATTCACCCTCCAGACTTCACCTTCTCCTTCTCCTTCCTCTGCTTCTTCTGATTCACCCTCCAGACTTCACCTTCTCCTTCTCCTTCTTTTACTTCTTCTGATTCACCCTCCAGACTTCACCATCTCCTTCTCTTTCTTCTGCTTCTTCTGATTCACCCTCCAGACTTCACCTTCTCCTTCTCCTTCTTCTGATTCTTCTGATTCACGCTCCAGACTTCACCTTCTCCTTCTCCTTCTTCTGCTTCTTCTGATTCACCCTCCTGACTTCACCTTCTCCTTCTCCTTCTTCTACTTCTTCTGATTCACCCTCCTGACTTCACCTTCTCCTTCTCCTTCTTCTACTTCTTCTGCTTCACCCTCCAGACTTCACCTTCTCCTTCTCCTTCTTCTACTTCTTCTGATTCAACCTCCAGACTTCACCTTCTCCTTCTCCTTCTTCTACTTCTTCTGATTCTCCCTCCAGACTTCACCTTCTCCTTCTCCTTCTTCTATTTCTTCTGATTCACCCTCCAGACTTCACCTTCTCCTTCTCCTTCTTCTGCTTCTTCTGATTCACCCTCCAGACTTCACCTTCTCCTTCTCCTTCTTCTGCTTCTTCTGATTCACCCTCCAGACTTCACCTTCTCCTTCTCCTTCTTCTACTTCTTCTGATTCACCCTCCAGACTTCACCTTCTCCATCTCCTTCTTCTGCTTCTTCTGATTCACCCTCCAGACTTCACCTTCTCCTTCTCCTTCGTCTACTTCTTCTGATTCACCCTCCAGACTACACCTTCTCCTTCTCCTTCTTCTACTTCTTCTGATTCACCCTCCAGACTTCACCTTCTCCTTCTCCTTCTTCTGTTTCTTCTGATACACCGTCCAGACTTCACCTTCTCCTTCTCCTTCTTCTACTACTTCTGATTCACCCTCCAGACTTCACCTTCTCCTTCTCCTTCTTCTACTTCTTCTGATTCACCCTCCAGACTTCATCTTCTCCTTCTCCTTCTTCTGCTTCTTCTGATTCACCCTCCAGACTTCACCTTCTCCTTCTCCTTCTTCTCCTTCTTCTGATTCACCCTCCAGACTTCACCTTCTCCTTCTCCTTCTTCTACTTCTTCTGATTCACCCTCCAGACTTCACCTTCTCCTTCTCCTTCTTCCACTTCTTCTGATTCACCCTCCAGTCTTCACCTTCTCCTTCTCCTTCTTCTGTTTCTTCTGCTTCACCCTCCAGACTTCAACTTCTCCTTCTCTTTCTTCTGCTTCTTCTGATTCACCCTCCAGACTTCACCTTCTCCTTCTCCTTCTTCTGATTCTTCTGATTCACCCTCCAGACTTCACCTTCTCCTTCTCCTTCTTCTGCTTCTTCTGATTCACCCTCCTGACTTCACCTTCTCCTTCTCCTTCTTCTACTTCTTCTGATTCACCCTCCTGACTTCACCTTCTCCTTCTCCTTCTTCTACTTCTTCTGCTTCACCCTCCAGACTTCACCTTCTCCTTCTCCTTCTTCTACTTCTTCTGATTCACCCTCCAGACTTCATCTTCTCCTTCTCCTTCTTCTGCTTCTTCTGTTTCACCCTCCAGACTTCACCTTCTCCTTCTCCTTATTCTGCTTCTTCTGATTCACCCTCCAGACTTCACCTTCTCCTTCTCCTTATTCTGCTTCTTCTGATTCACCCTCCAGACTTCACCTTCTCCTTCTCCTTCTTCTGCTTCTTCTGATTCACCCTCCTGACTTCACCTTCTCCTTCTCCTTCTTCTACTTCTTCTGATTCACCCTCCTGACTTCACCTTCTCCTTCTCCTTCTTCTACTTCTTCTGCTTCACCCTCCAGACTTCACCTTCTCCTTCTCCTTCTTCTACTTTTTCTGATTCACCCTCCAGACTTCACCTTCTCCTTCTCCTTCTTATGCTTCTTCTGATTCACCCTCCATACTTCACCTTCACTTCTCCTTATTCTGCTTCTTCTGATTCACCCTCCAGACTTCAACTTCTCCTTCTCCTTCTTCTGCTTCTTCTGATTCACCCTCCAGACTTCACCTTTTCCTTCTCCTTCTTCTGCTTCTTCTGATTCACCCTCCAGACTTCACCTTCTCCTTCTCCTTCTTCTACTTCTTCTGATTCACCCTCCAGACTTCACCTTCTCCTTCTCTTTCTTCTGCTTCTTCTGATTCACCCTCCAGACTTCACCTTCTCCTTCTCCTTCTTCTACTTCTTCTGATTCACCCTCCAGACTTCATCTTCTCCTTCTCCTTCTTCTGCTTCTTCTGATTCACCCTCCAGACTTCACCTTCTCCTTCTCCTTCTTCTACTTCTTCTGATTCACCCTCCAGACTTCACCTTCTCCTTCTCCTTCTTCCACTTCTTCTGATTCACCCTCCAGTCTTCACCTTCTCCTTCTCCTTCTTCTGTTTCTTCTGCTTCACCCTCCAGACTTCACCTTCTCCTTCTCTTTCTTCTGCTTCTTCTGATTCACCCTCCAGACTTCACCTTCTCCTTTTCCTTCTTCTGATTCTTCTGATTCACCCTCCAGACTTCACCTTCTCCTTCTCCTTCTTCTGCTTCTTCTGATTCACCCTCCTGACTTCACCTTCTCCTTCTCCTTCTTCTACTTCTTCTGATTCACCCTCCTGACTTCACCTCCTTCTCCTTCTTCTACTTCTTCTGCTTCACCCGCCAGACTTCACCTTCTCCTTCTCCTTCTTCTACTTCTTCTGATTCACCCTCCAGACTTCATCTTCTCCTTCTCCTTCTTCTGCTTCTTCTGATTCACCCTCCAGACTTCACCTTCTCCTTCTCCTTATTCTGCTTCTTCTGATTCACCCTCCAGACTTCACCTTCTCCTTCTCCTTATTCTGCTTCTTCTGATTCACCCTCCAGACTTCACCTTCTCCTTCTCCTTCTTCTGCTTCTTCTGATTCACCCTCCTGACTTCACCTTCTCCTTCTCCTTCTTCTGCTTCTTCTGTTTCACCCTCCAGACTTCACCTTCTCCTTCTTCTACTTCTTCTGATTCACCCTCCAGACCTCACCTTCTCCTTCTCCTTCTTCTACTTCTTCTGATTCACCCTCCAGATTTCATCTTCTCCTTCTCCTTCTTCTACTTCTTCTGCTTCATCCCCCTGACATCACCTGCTCCTTCTCCTTCTTCTGCTTCTTCTGATTCACCCTCCTAACTTCACCTTCTCCTTCTCCTTCTTCTGCTTCTTCTGATTCACCCTCCTGACTTCACCTTCTCCTTCTCCTTCTTCTGCTTCTTCTGATTCACCCTCCAGACTTCACCTTCTCCTTCTCTTTCTTCTGCTTCTTCTGATTCACCCTCCAGACTTCACCTTCTCCTTCTCCTTCTTCTGATTCTTCTGATTCACCCTCCAGACTTCACCTTCTCCTTCTCCTTCTTCTGCTTCTTCTGATTCACCCTCCTGACTTCACCTTCTCCTTCTCCTTCTTCTACTTCTTCTGATTCACCCTCCAGACTTGACCTTCTCCTTCTCCTTCTTCTACTTATTCTGATTCACCCTCCAGACTTCACCTTCTCCTTCTCCTTCTTCTGCTTCTTCTGCTTCACCGTCCTGACTTCACCTTCTCCTTCTCCTTCTTCTACTTCTTCTGCTTCATCCCGCTGACATCACCTGCTCCTTCTCCTTCTTCTGCTTCTTCTGATTCACCCTCCTAACTTCACCTTCTCCTTCTCCTTCTTCTGCTTCTTCTGATTCACCCTCCTGACTTCACCTTCTCCTTCTCCTTCTTCTGCTTCTTCTGATTCACCCTCCAGACTTCACCTTCTCCTTCTCCTTCTTCTGCTTCTTCTGATTCACCCTCCAGACTTCACCTTCTCCTTCTCCTTCTTCTGATTCTTCTGATTCACCCTCCAGACTTAACCTTCTCCTTCTCCTTCTTCTGCTTCTTCTGATTCACCCTCCTGACTTCACCTTCTCCTTCTCCTTCTTCTACTTCTTCTGCTTCACCCTCCAGACTTCACCTTCTCCTTCTCCTTCTTCTGCTTCTTCTGATTCACCCTCCAGACTTCTCCTTCTCCTTCTCCTTCGTCTACTTCTTCTGATTCACCCTCCAGACTACACCTTCTCCTTCTCCTTCTTCTACTTCTTCTGATTCACCCTCCAGACTTCACCTTCTCCTTCTACTTCTTCTGTTTCTTCTGATTCACCGTCCAGACTTCACCTTCTCCTTCTCCTTCTTCTACTACTTCTGATTCACCCTCCAGACTTCACGTTCTCCTTCTCCTTCTTCTACTTCTTCTGATTCACCCTCCAGACTTCATCTTCTCCTTCTCCTTCTTCTGCTTCTTCTGATTCACCCTCCAGACTTCACCTTCTCCTTCTCCTTCTTCTGCTTCTTCTGATTCTCCCTCCAGACTTCACCTTCTCCTTCTCCTTCTTCTACTACTTCTGATTCACCCTCCAGACTTCACGTTCTCCTTCTCCTTCTTCTACTTCTTCTGATTCACCCTCCAGACTTCATCTTCTCCTTCTCCTTCTTCTGCTTCTTCTGATTCACCCTCCAGTCTTCACCTTCTCCTTCTCCTTCTTCTGTTTCTTCTGCTTCACCCTCCAGACTTCACCTTCTCCTTCTCTTTCTTCTGCTTCTTCTGATTCACCCTCCAGACTTCACCTTCTCCTTCTCCTTCTTCTGATTCTTCTGATTCACCCTCCAGACTTCACCTTCTCCTTCTCCTTCTTCTGCTTCTTCTGATTCACCCTCCTGACTTCACCTTCTCCTTCTCCTTCTTCTACTTCTTCTGCTTCACCCTCCAGACTTCACCTCCTCCTTCTCCTTCTTCTACTTCTTCTGATTCACCCTCCAGACTTCATCTTCTCCTTCTCCTTCTTCTGCTTCTTCTGATTCACCCTCCAGACTTCACCTTCTCCTTCTCCTTATTCTGCTTCTTCTGATTCACCCTTCAGACTTCACCTTCTCCTTCTCCTTATTCTGCTTCTTCTGATTCACCCTCCAGACTTCACCTTCTCCTTCTCCTTCCTCTGCTTCTTCTGATTCACCCTCCAGACTTCACCTTCTCCTTCTCCTTCTTCTGATTCTTCTGATTCACCCTCCAGACTTCACCTTCTCCTTCTCCTTCTTCTGCTTCTTCTGATTCACCCTCCTGACTTCACCTTCTCCTTCTCCTTCTTCTACTTCTTCTGATTCACCCTCCTGACTTCACCTTCTCCTTCTCCTTCTTCTACTTCTTCTGCTTCACCCTCCAGACTTCACCTTCTCCTTCTCCTTCTTCTACTTCTTCTGATTCACCCTCCAGACTTCACCTTCTCCTTCTTCTGCTTCTTCTGATTCACCCTCCAGACTTCACCTTCTCCTTCTCCTTATTCTGCTTCTTCTGATTCACCCTCCAGACTTCACCTTCTCCTTCTCCTTCTTCTGCTTCTTCTGATTCACACTCCAGACTTCACCTTCTCCTTCTCCTTCTTCTACTTCTTCTGATTCACCCTCCAGACTTCACCGTCTCCTTCTCTTTCTTCTGCTTCTTCTGATTCACCCTCCAGACTTAACCTTCTCCTTCTCCTTCTTCTGATTCTTCTGATTCACCCTCCAGACTTCACCTTCTTCTTCTCCTTCTTCTGCTTCTTCTGATTCACCCTCCTGACTTCACCTTCTCCTTCTCCTTCTTCTACTTCTTCTGATTCACCCTCCTGACTTCACCTTCTCCTTCTCCTTCTTCTACTTCTTCTGCTTCACCCTCCAGACTTCACCTTCTCCTTCTCCTTCTTCTACTTCTTCTGCTTCATCCCCCTGACATCACCTGCTCCTTCTCCTTCTTCTGCTTCTTCTGATTCACCCTCCTAACTTCACCTTCTCCTTCTCCTTCTTCTGCTTCTTCTGATTCACCCTCCTGACTTCACCTTCTCCTTCTCCTTCTTCTGCTTCTTCTGATTCACCCTCCAGACTTCACCTTCTCCTTCTCCTTCTTCTGCTTCTTCTGATTCACCCTCCAGACTTCACCTTCTCCTTCTCCTTCTTCTGCTTCTTCTGATTCATCCTCCAGACTTCACCTTCTCCTTCTCCTTCTTCTGCTTCTTCTGATTCACCCTCCAGACTTCACCTTCTCCTTCTCCTTCTTCTACTTCTTCTGATTCACCCTCCAGACTTCACCTTCTCCTTCTCCTTCTTCTGCTTCTTCTGATTCACCCTCCAGACTTCACCTTCTCCTTCTCCTTCTTCTGCTTCTTCTGATTCACCCTCCAGACTTCACCATCTCCTTCTCCTTCTTCTGCTTCTTCTGATTCACCCTTCAGACTTCACCTTCTCCTTCTCCTTCTTCTGCTTCTTCTGATTCACCCTCCAGACCTCACCTTCTCCTTCTCCTTCTTCTGCTTCTTCTGATTCACCCTCCAGACTTCACCTTCTCCTTCTCCTTCTTCTACTTCTTCTGATTCACCCTCCAGACTTCATCTTCTCCTTCTCATTCTTTTGCTTCTTCTGATTCACCCTCCAGACTTCACCTTCTCCTTCTCCTTCTTCTACTTCTTCTGATTCACCCTCCAGACTTCACCTTCTCCTTCTCCTTCTTCTACTTCTTCTGATTCACCCTCCAGACTTCACCTTCTCCTTCTGCTTCTTCTACTTCTTCTGATTCACCCTCCAGACTTCACCTTCTCCTTCTCCTTCTTCTGCTTCTTCTGATTCACCCTCCAGACTTCACCTTCTCCTTCTCCTTCTTCTGCTTCTTCTGATTCACCCTCCAGACTTCAACATCTCCTTCTCCTTCTTCTGCTTCTTCTGATTCACCCTCCAGACTTCACCTTCTCCTTCTCCTTCTTCTACTTCTTCTGATTCACCCTCCAGACTTCACCTTCTCCTTCTCCTTCTTCTACTTCTTCTGCTTCTCCCTCCAGACTTCACCTTCTCCTTCTCCTTCTTCTGCTTCTTCTGATTCACCCTCCAGACTTCACCTTCTCCTTCTCCTTCTTCTACTTCTTCTGATTCACCCTCCAGACTTCACCTTCTCCTACTCCTTCTTCCAGTTCTTCTGATTCACCCTCCTGACTTCACCTTCTCCTTCTCCTTCTTCTGCTTCTTCTGCTTCACCCTCCAGACTTCACCTTCTCCTTCTCCTTCTTCTGCTTCTTCTGCTTCACCCTCCAGACTTCACCTTCTCCTTCTCCTTCTTCTGCTTCTTCTGCTTCACCCTCCTGACTTCACCTTCTCCTTCTCCTTCTTCTACTTCTTCTGATTCACCCTCCAGACTTCACCTTCTCCTTCTCCTTCTTCTGCTTCTTCTGCTTCACCCTCCAGACTTCACCTTCACCTTCTCCTTCTTCTGCTTCTTCTGCTTCGCCCTCCAGACTTCACCTTCTCCTTCTCCTTCTTCTGTTTCTTCTGCTTCACCCTCCAGACTTCACCTTCTCCTTCTCCTTCTTCTGCTTCTTCTGCTTCACCCTCCTGACTTCACCATCTCCTTCTCCTTCTTCTACTTCTTAAGATTCACCCTCCAGACTTCACCTTCTCCTTCTCCTTCTTCTGCTTCTTCTGATTCACCCTCCTAACTTCACCTTCTCCTTCTCCTTCTTCTGCTTCTTCTGATTCACCCTCCTGACTTCACCTTCTCCTTCTCCTTCTTCTGCTTCTTCTGCTTCACCCTCCTGCCTTCACCTTCTCCTTCTCCTTCTTCTACTTCTTCTGATTCACCCTCCAGACTTCACCTTCTCCTTCTCCTTCTTCTGCTTCTTCTTCTTCACCCTCCAGACGTCACCTTCTCCTTCTCCTTCTTCTGCTTCTTCTGCTTCGCCCTCCAGGCTTCACCTTCTCCTTCTCCTTCTTCTGCTTCTTCTGCTTCACCCTCCAGACTTCACCTTCTCCTTCTCCTTCTTCTGCTTCTTCTGCTTCTCCCTCCAGACTTCATCTTCTCCTTCTCCTTCTTCTGCTTCTTCTGATTCACCCTCCAGTCTTCACCTTCTCCTTCTCCTTCTTCTGCTTCTTATGATTCACCCTCCAGACTTCACCTTCTCCTTCTCCTTCTGCTGCTTCTTCTGATTCACCCTCCTGACTTCACCTTCTCCTTCTCCTTCTTCTGCTTCTTCTGCTTCACCCTCCAGACTTCACCTTCTCCTTCTACTTCTTCTGCTTCTTCTGATTCACCCTCCAGACTTCATCTTCTCCTTCTCCTTCTTCTGCTTCTTCTGATTCACCCTCCATACTTCACCTTCTCCTTCTCCTTCTTCTGCTTCTTCTGATTCACCCTCCAGACTTCACCTTCTCCTTCTCCTTCTTCTGCTTCTTCTGATTCACCCTCCAGACTTCACCTTCTCCTTCTCCTTCTTCTGCTTCTTCTGATTCACCCTCCAGACTTCACCTTCTCCTTCTCCTTCTTCTGCTTCTTCTGATTCACCCTCCAGACTTCACCTTCTCCTTCTCCTTCTTCTGCTTCTTCTGATTCACCCTCCATACTTCAACTTCTCCTTCTCCTTCTTCTGCTTCTTCTGATTCACCCTCCAGACTTCACCTTCTCCTTCTCCTTCTTCTGCTTCTTCTGATTCACCCTCCAGACTTCACCTTCTCCTTCTGCTTCTTCTACTTCTTCTGATTCACCCTCCAGACTTCAACTTCTCCTTCTCCTTCTTCTGCTTCTTCTCATTCACCCTCCAGACTTCACCTTCTCCTTCTCCTTCGTCTGCTTCTCCTGATTCACCCTCCAGACTACACCTTCTCCTTCTTCTACTTCTTCTGATTCACCCTCCAGACTTCACCTTCTCCTTCTCCTTTTTCTGCTTCTTCTGATTCACCCTCCAGACTTCACCTTCTCCTTCTCCTTCTTCTACTTCTTCTGATTCACCCTCCAGACTTCACCTTCTCCTTCTCCTTCTTCTACTTCTTCTGATTCACCCTCCAGACTTCACCTTCTCCTTCTCCTTATTCTACTTCTTCTGCTTCTCCCTCCAGACTTCACCTTCTCCTTCTCCTTCTTCTGCTTCTTCTGATTCACCCTCCAGACTTCACCTTCTCCTTCTCCTTCTTCTACTTCTTCTGATTCACCCTCCAGACTTCACCTTCTCCTTCTCCTTCTTCTACTTCTTCTGATTCACCCTCCAGACTTCACCTTCTCCTACTCCTTCTTCTACTTCTTCTGATTCACCCTCCTGACTTCACCTTCTCCTTCTCCTTCTTCTGCTTCTTCTGCTTCACCCTCCAGACTTCACCTTCTCCTTCTCCTTCTTCTGCTTCTTCTGCTTCACCCTCCAGACTTCACCTTCTCCTTCTCCTTCTTCTGCTTCTTCTGCTTCACCCTCCTGACTTCACCTTCTCCTTCTCCTTCTTCTACTTCTTCTGATTCACCCTCCAGACTTCACCTTCTCCTTCTCCTTCTTCTGCTTCTTCTGCTTCACCCTCCAGACTTCACCTTCACCTTCTCCTTCTTCTGCTTCGCCCTCCAGACTTCACCTTCTCCTTCTCCTTCTTCTGTCTCTTCTGCTTCACCCTCCAGACTTCACCTTCTCCTTCTCCTTCTTCTACTTCTTAAGATTCACCCTCCAGACTTCACCTTCTCCTTCTCCTTCTTCTGCTTCTTCTGCTTCACCCTCCAGACTTCACCTTCTCCTTCTCCTTCATCTGCTTCTTCTGCTGCGCCCTCCAGACTTCACCTTCTCCTTCTCCTTCTTCTGCTTCTTCTGCTTCACCCTCCTGACTTCACCTTCTCCTTCTCCTTCTTCTCCTTCTTCTGCTTCACCCCCCTGACTTCACCTTCTCCTTCTCCTTCTTCTGCTTCTTCTGATTCACCCTCCTAACTTCACCTTCTCCTTCTCCTTCTTCTGCTTCTTCTGATTCACCCTCCTGACTTCACCTTCTCCTTCTCCTTCTTCTGCTTCTTCTGCTTCACCCTCCTGCCTTCACCTTCTCCTTCTCCTTCTTCTACTTCTTCTGATTCACCCTCCAGACTTCACCTTCTCCTTCTCCTTCTTCTGCTTCTTCTTCTTCACCCTCCAGACGTCACCTTCTCCTTCTCCTTCTTCTGCTTCTTCTGCTTCGCCCTCCAGGCTTCACCTTCTCCTTCTCCTTCTTCTGCTTCTTCTGCTTCACCCTCCAGACTTCACCTTCTCCTTCTCCTTCTTCTGCTTCTTCTGCTTCTCCCTCCAGACTTCATCTTCTCCTTCTCCTTCTTCTGCTTCTTCTGATTCACCCTCCAGATTTCACCATCTCCTTCTCCTTCTTCTGCTTCTTCTGATTCACTCTCCAGACTTCGCCTTCTCCTTCTCCTTCTTCTACTTCTTCTGATTCACCCTCCAGACTTCACCTTCTCCTTCTCCTTCTTCTACTTCTTCTGATTCACCCTCCAGTCTTCACCTTCTCCTTCTCCTTCTTCTGCTTCTTATGATTCACCCTCCAGACTTCACCTTCTCCTTCTCCTTCTTCTGCTTCTTCTGATTCACCCTCCTGACTTCACCTTCTCCTTCTCCTTCTTCTGCTTCTTCTGATTCACCCTCCAGACTTCACCTTCTCCTTCTCCTTCTTCTACTTCTTCTGATTCACCCTCCAGACTTCACCTTCTCCTTCTACTTCTTCTGCTTCTTCTGATTCACCCTCCAGACTTCATCTTCTCCTTCTCCTTCTTCTGCTTCTTCTGATTCACCCTCCATACTTCACCTTCTCCTTCTCCTTCTTCTGCTTCTTCTGATTCACCCTCCAGACTTCACCTTCTCCTTCTCCTTCTTCTGCTTCTTCTGATTCACCCTCCAGACTTCACCTTCTCCTTCTGCGTCTTGTACTTCTTCTGATTCACCCTCCAGACTTCACCTTCTCCTTCTCCTTCTTCTGCTTCTTCTGATTCACCCTCCAGACTTCACCTTCTCCTTCTCCTTCGTCTACTTCTCCTGATTCACCCTCCAGACTACACCTTCTCCTTCTCCTTCTTCTACTTCTTCTGATTCACCCTCCAGACTTCACCTTCTCCTTCTCCTTCTTCTGCTTCTTCTGATTCACTCGCCAGACTTCACCTTCTCCTTCTCCTTCTTCTACTTCTTCTGATTCACCCTCCAGACTTCACCTTCTCCTTCTCCTTCTTCTACTTCTTCTGATTCACCCTCCAGACTTCACCTTCTCCTTCTCCTTCTTCTACTTCTTCTGATTCACCCTACAGACTTCATCTTCTCCTTCTCATTCTTTTGCTTCTTCTGATTCACCCTCCAGACTTCACCTTCTCCTTCTCCTTCTTCTGCTTCTTCTGATTCACCCTCCAGACCTCACCTTCTCCTTCTCCTTCTTCTACTTCTTCTGATTCACCCTCCAGACTTCATCTTCTCCTTCTCATTCTTTTGCTTCTTCTGATTCACCCTCCAGACTTCACCTTCTCCTTCTCCTTCTTCTGCTTCTTCTGATTCACCCTCCAGACTTCACCTTCTCCTTCTCCTTCTTCTACTTCTTCTGATTCACCCTCCTGACTTCACCTTCTCCTTCTCCTTCTTCTACTTCTTCTGCTTCGCCCTCCAGACTTCACCTTCTCCTTCTCCTTCTTCTACTTCTTCTGATTCACCCTCCAGACTTCACCTTCTCCTTCTCCTTCTTCTGCTTCTCCTGATTCACCCTCCAGACTTCACCTTCTCCTTCTCCTTATTCTGCTTCTTCTGATTCACCCTCCAGACTTCAGCTTCTCCTTCTCCTTCTTCTGCTTCTTCTGATTCACCCTCCAGACTTCACCTTCTCCTTCTCCTTGTTCTGCTTCTTCTGATTCCCCCTCCAGACTTCACCTTCTCCTTCTCCTTCTTCTACTTCTTCTGATTCACCCTCCAGACTTCATCTTCTCCTTCTCCTTCTTCTGCTTCTTCTGATTCACCCTCCAGACTTCACCTTCTCCTGCTCCTTCTTCTGCTTCTTCTGAGTCACCCTCCAGACTTCACCTTCTCCTTTTCCTTCTTCTACTTCTTCTGATTCACCCTCCAGACTTCACCTTCTCCTTCTCCTTCTTCTACTTCTTCTGATTCACCCTCCAGACTTCACCTTCTCCGACTCCTTCTTCTACTTCTTCTGATTCACCCTCCTGACTTCACCTTCTCCTTCTCCTTCTTCTGCTTCTTCTGCTTCACCCTCCAGACTTCACCTTCTCCTTCTCCTTCTTCTGCTTCTTCTGCTTCACCCTCCAGACTTCACCTTCTCCTTCTCCTTCTTCTGCTTCTTCTGCTTCACCCTCCTGACTTCACCTTCTCCTTCTCCTTCTTCTACTTCTTCTGATTCACCCTCCAGAATTCACCTTCTCCTTCTCCTCCTTCTGCTTCTTCTGCTTCACCCTCCAGACTTCACCTTCACCTTCTCCTTCTTCTGCTTCTTCTGCTTCGCCCTCCAGACTTCACCTTCTCCTTCTCCTTCTTCTGTTTCTTCTGCTTCACCCTCCAGACTTCACCTTCTCCTTCTCCTTCTTCTGCTTCGTCTGCTTCACCCTCCTGACTTCACCATCTCCTTCTCCTTCTTCTACTTCTTAAGATTCACCCTCCAGACTTCACCTTCTCCTTCTCCTTCTTCTGCTTCTTCTGCTTCACCCTCCAGACTTCACCTTCTCCTTCTCCTTCATCTGCTTCTTCTTCTGCGCCCTCCAGACTTCACCTTCTCCTTCTCCTTCTTCTGCTTCTTCTGCTTCACCCTCCTGACTTCACCTTCTCCTTCTCCTTCTTCTACTTCTTCTGCTTCACCCCCCTGACTTCACCTTCTCCTTCTCCTTCTTCTGCTTCTTCTGATTCACCCTCCTAACTTCACCTTCTCCTTCTCCTTCTTCTGCTTCTTCTGATTCACCCTCCTGACTTCACCTTCTGCTTCTCCTTCTTCTGCTTCTTCTGCTTCACCCTCCTGCCTTCACCTTCTCCTTCTCCTTCTTCTACTTCTTCTGATTCACCCTCCAGACTTCACCTTCTCCTTCTCCTTCTTCTGCTTCTTCTTCTTCACCCTCCAGACGTCACCTTCTCCTTCTCCTTCTTCTGCTTCTTCTGCTTCGCCCTCCAGGCTTCACCTTCTCCTTCTCCTTCTTCTGCTTCTTCTGCTTCACCCTCCAGACTTCACCTTCTCCTTCTCCTTCTTCTGCTTCTTCTGCTTCTCCCTCCAGACTTCATCTTCTCCTTCTCCTTCTTCTGCTTCTTCTGATTCACCCTCCAGATTTCACCATCTCCTTCTCCTTCTTCTGCTTCTTCTGATTCACTCTCCAGACTTCGCCTTCTCCTTCTCCTTCTTCTACTTCTTCTGATTCACCCTCCAGGCTTCACCTTCTCCTTCTCCTTCTTCTACTTCTTCTGATTCACCCTCCAGTCTTCACCTTCTCCTTCTCCTTCTTCTGCTTCTTATGATTCACCCTCCAGACTTCACCTTCTCCTTCTCCTTCTTCTGCTTCTTCTGATTCACCCTCCTGACTTCACCTTCTCCTTCTCCTTCTTCTGCTTCTTCTGATTCACCATCCAGACTTCACCTTCTCCTTCTCCTTCTTCTACTTCTTCTGATTCACCCTCCAGACTTCACCTTCTCCTTCTACTTCTTCTGCTTCTTCTGATTCACCCTCCAGACTTCATCTTCTCCTTCTCCTTCTTCTGCTTCTTCTGATTCACCCTCCATACTTCACCTTCTCCTTCTCCTTCTTCTGCTTCTTCTGATTCACCCTCCAGACTTCACCTTCTCCTTCTCCTTCTTCTGCTTCTTCTGATTCACCCTCCAGACTTCACCTTCTCCTTCTGCTTCTTCTACTTCTTCTGATTCACCCTCCAGACTTCACCTTCTCCTTCTCCTTCTTCTGCTTCTTCTGATTCACCCTCCAGACTTCACCTTCTCCTTCTCCTTCGTCTACTTATCCTGATTCACCCTCCAGACTACACCTTCTCCTTCTCCTTCTTCTACTTCTTCTGATTCACCCTCCAGACTTCACCTTCTCCTTCTCCTTCTTCTGCTTCTTCTGATTCACCCGCCAGTGTTCACCTTCTCCTTCTCCTTCTTCTTCTTCTTCTGATTCACCCTCCAGACTTCACCTTCTCCTCCTTCTTCTACTTCTTCTGATTCACCCTCCAGACTTCACCTTCTCCTTCTCCTTCTTCTACTTCTTCTGATTCACCCTCCAGACTTCATCTTCTCCTTCTCATTCTTTTGCTTCTTCTGATTCACCCTCCAGACTTCACCTTCTCCTTCTCCTTCTTCTGCTTCTTCTGATTCACCCTCCAGACCTCACCTTCTCCTTCTCCTTCTTCTACTTCTTCTGATTCACCCTCCTGACTTCACCTTCTCCTTCTCCTTCTTCTACTTCTTCTGCTTCACCCTCCAGACTTCACCTTCTCCTTCTCCTTCTTCTACTTCTTCTGATTCACCCTCCTGACTTCACCTTCTCCTTCTCCTTCTTCTACTTCTTCTGCTTCACCCTCCAGACTTCACCTTCTCCTTCTCCTTCTTCTGCTTCTCCTGATTCACCCTCCAGACTTCACCTTCTCCTTCTCCTTATTCTGCTTCTTCTGATTCACCCTCCAGACTTCAGCTTCTCCTTCTCCTTCTTCTGCTTCTTCTGATTCACCCTCCAGACTTCACCTTCTCCTTCTCCTTCTTCTGCTTCTTCTGATTCACCCTCCAGACTTCACCTTCTCCTTCTCCTTCTTCTACTTCTTCTGATTCACCCTCCAGACTTCATCTTCTCCTTCTCCTTCTTCTGCTTCTTCTGATTCACCCTCCAGACTTCACCTTCTCCTTCTCCTTCTTCTGCTTCTTCTGATTCACCCTCCAGACTTCACCTTCTCCTTTTCCTTCTTCTACTTCTTCTGATTCACCCTCCAGACTTCACCTTCTCCTTCTCCTTCTTCTACTTCTTCTGATTCACCCTCCAGACTTCACCTTCTCCTTCTCCTTCTTCTGCTTCTTCTGATTCACCCTCCAGACTTCACCTTCTCCTTCTCCTTCTTCTGCTTCTTCTGATTCACCCTCCAGACTTCACCATCTCCTTCTCCTTCTTCTGCTTCTTCTGATTCACCCTTCAGACTTCACCTTCTCCTTCTCCTTCTTCTGCTTCTTCTGATTCACCCTCCAGACCTCACCTTCTCCTTCTCCTTCTTCTACTTCTTCTGATTCACCCTCCAGACTTCATCTTCTCCTTCTCCTTCTTCTGCTTCTTCTGATTCACCCTCCAGACTTCACCTTCTCCTTCTCCTTCTTCTGCTTCTTCTGATTCAATCTCCAGACTTCGCCTTCTCCTTCTCCTTCTTCTACTTCTTAAGATTCACCCTCCAGACTTCACCTTCTCCTGCTTCTTCTGCTTCACCCTCCAGACTTCACCTTCTCCTTCTCCTTCATCTGCTTCTTCTGCTGCGCCCTCCAGACTTCACCTTCTCCTTCTCCTTCTTCTGCTTCTTCTGCTTCACCCTCCCGACTTCACCTTCTCCTTCTCCTTCTTCTACTTCTTGTGCTTCACCCCCCTGACTTCACCTTCTCCTTCTCCTTCTTCTGCTTCTTCCGATTCACCCTCCTAACTTCACCTTCTCCTTCTCCTTCTTCTGCTTCTTCTGCTTCACCCTCCTGCCTTCACCTTCTCCTTCTCCTTCTTCTACTTCTTCTGATTCACCCTCCAGACTTCACCTTCTCCTTCTCCTTCTTCTGCTTCTTCTTCTTCACCCTCCAGACGTCACCTTCTCCTTCTCCTTCTTCTGCTTCTTCTGCTTCGCCCTCCAGGCTTCACCTTCTCCTTCTCCTTCTTCTGCTTCTTCTGCTTCACCCTCCAGACTTCACCTTCTCCTTCTCCTTCTTCTGCTTCTTCTGCTTCTCCCTCCAGACTTCATCTTCTCCTTCTCCTTCTTCTGCTTCTTCTGATTCACTCTCCAGACTTCGCCTTCTCCTTCTCCTTCTTCTACTTCTTCTGATTCACCCTCCAGACTTCACCTTCTCCTTCTCCTTCTTCTACTTCTTCTGATTCACCCTCCAGTCTTCACCTTCTCCTTCTCCTTCTTCTGCTTCTTATGATTCACCCTCCAGACTTCACCTTCTCCTTCTCCTTCTTCTGCTTCTTCTGATTCACCCTCCAGACTTCACCTTCTCCTTCTCCTTCTTCTACTTCTTCTGATTCACCCTCCAGACTTCACCTTCTCCTTCTACTTCTTCTGCTTCTTCTGATTCACCCTCCAGACTTCATCTTCTCCTTCTCCTTCTTCTGCTTCTTCTGATTCACCCTCCATACATCACCTTCTCCTTCTCCTTCTTCTGCTTCTTCTGATTCACCCTCCAGACTTCACCTTCTCCTTCTCCTTCTTCTGCTTCTTCTGATTCACCCTCCAGACTTCACCTTCTCCTCCTGCTTCTTCTACTTCTTCTGATTCACCCTCCAGACTTTACCTTCTCCTTCTCCTTCTTCTGCTTCTTCTGATTCACCCTCCAGACTTCACCTTCTCCTTCTCCTTCGTCTACTTCTCCTGATTCACCCTCCAGACTACACCTTCTCCTTCTCCTTCTTCTACTTCTTCTGATTCACCCTCCAGACTTCACCTTCTCCTTCTCCTTCTTCTGCTTCTTCTGATTCACTCGCCAGACTTCACCTTCTCCTTCTCCTTCTTCTACTTCTTCTGATTCACCCTCCAGACTTCACCTTCTCCTTCTCCTTCTTCTACTTCTTCTGATTCACCCTCCAGATTTCACCTTCTCCTTCTCCTTCTTCTACTTCTTCTGATTCACCCTACAGACTTCATCTTCTCCTTCTCATTCTTTTGCTTCTTCTGATTCACCCTCCAGACTTCACCTTCTCCTTCTCCTTCTTCTGCTTCTTCTGATTCACCCTCCAGACCTCACCTTCTCCTTCTCCTTCTTCTACTTCTTCTGATTCACCCTCCAGACTTCATCTTCTCCTTCTCATTCTTTTGCTTCTTCTGATTCACCCTCCAGACTTCACCTTCTCCTTCTCCTTCTTCTGCTTCTTCTGATTCACCCTCCAGACTTCACCTTCTCCTTCTCCTTCTTCTACTTCTTCTAATTCACCCTCCTGACTTCACCTTCTCCTTCTCCTTCTTCTACTTCTTCTGCTTCACCCTCCAGACTTCACCTTCTCCTTCTCCTTCTTCTACTTCTTCTGATTCACCCTCCAGACTTCACCTTCTCCTTCCCCTTCTTCTGCTTCTCCTGATTCACCCTCCAGACTTCACCTTCTCCTTCTCCTTATTCTGCTTCTTCTGATTCACCCTCCAGACTTCACCTTCTCCTTTTCCTTCTTCTACTTCTTCTGATTCACCCTCCAGACTTCACCTTCTCCTTCTCCTTCTTCTACTTCTTCTGATTCACCCTCCAGACTTCACCTTCTCCTACTCCTTCTTCTACTTCTTCTGATTCACCCTCCTGACTTCACCTTCTCCTTCTCCTTCTTCTGCTTCTTCTGCTTCACCCTCCAGACTTCACCTTCTCCTTCTCCTTCATCTGCTTCTTCTGCTGCGCCCTCCAGACTTCACCTTCTCCTTCTCCTTCTTCTGCTTCTTCTGCTTCACCCTCCTGACTTCACCTTCTCCTTCTCCTTCTTCTACTTCTTCTGCTTCACCCCCTGACTTCACCTTCTCCTTCTCCTTCTTCTGCTTCTTCCGATTCACCCTCCTAACTTCACCTTCTCCTTCTCCTTCTTCTGCTTCTTCTGATTCACCCTCCTGACTTCACCTTCTCCTTCTCCTTCTTCTGCTTCTTCTGCTTCACCCTCCTGCCTTCACCTTCTCCTTCTCCTTCTTCTACTTCTTCTGATTCACCCTCCAGACTTCACCTTCTCCTTCTCCTTCTTCTGCTTCTTCTTCTTCACCCTCCAGACGTCACCTTCTCCTTCTCCTTCTTCTGCTTCTTCTGCTTCGCCCTCCAGGCTTCACCTTCTCCTTCTCCTTCTTCTGCTTCTTCTGCTTCACCCTCCAGACTTCACCTTCTCCTTCTCCTTCTTCTGCTTCTTCTGCTTCTCCCTCCAGACTTCATCTTCTCCTTCTCCTTCTTCTGCTTCTTCTGATTCACTCTCCAGACTTCGCCTTCTCCTTCTCCTTCTTCTACTTCTTCTGATTCACCCTCCAGACTTCACCTTCTCCTTCTCCTTCTTCTACTTCTTCTGATTCACCCTCCAGTCTTCACCTTCTCCTTCTCCTTCTTCTGCTTCTTATGATTCACCCTCCAGACTTCACCTTCTCCTTCTCCTTCTTCTGCTTCTTCTGATTCACCCTCCTGACTTCACCTTCTCCTTCTCCTTCTTCTGCTTCTTCTGATTCACCCTCCAGACTTCACCTTCTCCTTCTCCTTCTTCTACTTCTTCTGATTCACCCTCCAGACTTCACCTTCTCCTTCTACTTCTTCTGCTTCTTCAGATTCACCCTCCAGACTTCATCTTCTCCTTCTCCTTCTTCTGCTTCTTCTGATTCACCCTCCATACTTCACCTTCTCCTTCTCCTTCTTCTGCTTCTTCTGATTCACCCTCCAGACTTCACCTTCTCCTTCTCCTTCTTCTGCTTCTTCTGATTCACCCTCCAGACTTCACCTTCTCCTTCTGCTTCTTCTACTTCTTCTGATTCACCCTCCAGACTTCACCTTCTCCTTCTCCTTCTTCTGCTTCTTCTGATTCACCCTCCAGACTTCACCTTCTCCTTCTCCTTCGTCTACTTCTCCTGATTCACCCTCCAGACTACACCTTCTCCTTCTCCTTCTTCTACTTCTTCTGATTCACCCTCCAGACTTCACCTTCTCCTTCTCCTTCTTCTGCTTCTTCTGATTCACTCGCCAGACTTCACCTTCTCCTTCTCCTTCTTCTACTTCTTCTGATTCACCCTCCAGACTTCACCTTCTCCTTCTCCTTCTTCTACTTCTTCTGATTCACCCTCCAGACTTCACCTTCTCCTTCTCCTTCTTCTACTTCTTCTGATTCACCCTACAGACTTCATCTTCTCCTTCTCATTCTTTTGCTTCTTCTGATTCACCCTCCAGACTTCACCTTCTCCTTCTCCTTCTTCTGCTTCTTCTGATTCACCCTCCAGACCTCACCTTCTCCTTCTCCTTCTTCTACTTCTTCTGATTCACCCTCCAGACTTCATCTTCTCCTTCTCATTCTTTTGCTTCTTCTGATTCACCCTCCAGACTTCACCTTCTCCTTCTCCTTCTTCTGCTTCTTCTGATTCACCCTCCAGACTTCACCTTCTCCTTCTCCTTCTTCTACTTCTTCTGCTTCACCCTCCAGACTTCACCTTCTCCTTCTCCTTCTTCTGCTTCTCCTGATTCACCCTCCAGACTTCACCTTCTCCTTCTCCTTATTCTGCTTCTTCTGATTCACCCTCCAGACATCAGCTTCTCCTTCTCCTTCTTCTGCTTCTTCTGATTCACCCTCCAGACTTCACCTTCTCCTTCTCCTTCTTCTGCTTCTTCTGATTCACCCTCCAGACTTCACCTTCTCCTTCTCCTTCTTCTGCTTCTTCTGATTCACCCTCCAGACTTCACCTTCTCCTTTTCCTTCTTCTACTTCTTCTGATTCACCCTCCAGACTTCACCTTCTCCTTCTCCTTCTTCTACTTCTTCTGATTCACCCTCCAGACTTCACCTTCTCCTACTCCTTCTTCTACTTCTTCTGATTCACCCTCCTGACTTCACCTTCTCCTTCTCCTTCTTCTGCTTCTTCTGCTTCACCCTCCAGACTTCACCTTCTCCTTCTCCTTCTTCTGCTTCTTCTGCTTCACCCTCCAGACTTCACCTTCTCCTTCTCCTTCTTCTGCTTCTTCTGCTTCACCTTCCTGACTTCACCTTCTCCTTCTCCTTCTTCTACTTCTTCTGATTCACCCTCCAGACTTCACCTTCTCCTTCTCCTTCTTCTGCTTCTTCTGCTTCACCCTCCAGACTTCACCATCACCTTCTCCTTTTCTGCTTCTTCTGCTTCGCCCTCCAGACTTCACCTTCTCCTTCTCCTTCTTCTGTTTCTTCTGCTTCACCCTCCAGACTTCACCTTCTCCTTCTCCTTCTTCTGCTTCGTCTGCTTCACCCTCCTGACTTCACCATCTCCTTCTCCTTCTTCTACTTCTTAAGATTCACCCTCCAGACTTCACCTTCTCCTTCTCCTTCTTCTGCTTCTTCTGCTTCATCCTCCAGACTTCACCTTCTCCTTCTCCTTCATCTGCTTCTTCTGCTGCGCCCTCCAGACTTCACCTTCTCCTTCTCCTTCTTCTGCTTCTTCTGCTTCACCCTCCTGACATCACCTTCTCCTTCTCCTTCTTCTACTTCTTCTGCTTCACCCCCCTGACTTCACCTTCTCCTTCTCCTTCTCCTGCTTCTTCTGATTCACCCTGCTAACTTCACCTTCTCCTTCTCCTTCTTCTGCTTCTTCTGATTCACCCTCCTGACTTCACCTTCTGCTTCTCCTTCTTCTGCTTCTTCTGCTTCACCCTCCTGCCTTCACCTTCTCCTTCTCCTTCTTCTACTTCTTCTGATTCACCCTCCAGACTTCACCTTCTCCTTCTCCTTCTTCTGCTTCTTCTTCTTCACCCTCCAGACGTCACCTTCTCCTTCTCCTTCTTCTGCTTCTTCTGCTTCGCCCTCCAGGCTTCACCTTCTCCTTCTCCTTCTTCTGCTTCTTCTGCTTCACCCTCCAGACTTCACCTTCTCCTTCTCCTTCTTCTGCTTCTTCTGCTTCTCCCTCCAGACTTCATCTTCTCCTTCTCCTTCTTCTGCTTCTTCTGATTCACCCTCCAGATTTCACCATCTCCTTCTCCTTCTTCTGCTTCTTCTGATTCACTCTCCAGACTTCGCCTTCTCCTTCTCCTTCTTCTACTTCTTCTGATTCACCCTCCAGACTTCACCTTCTCCTTCTCCTTCTTCTACTTCTTCTGATTCACCCTCCAGTCTTCACCTTCTCCTTCTCCTTCTTCTGCTTCTTCTGATTCACCCTCCAGACTTCACCTTCTCCTTCTCCTTCTTCTGCTTCTTCTGATTCACCCTCCTGACTTCACCTTCTCCTTCTCCTTCTTCTGCTTCTTCTGATTCACCCTCCAGACTTCACCTTCTCCTTCTCCTTCTTCTACTTCTTCTGATTCACCCTCCAGACTTCACCTTCTCCTTCTACTTCTTCTGCTTCTTCTGATTCACCCTCCAGACTTCATCTTCTCCTTCTCCTTCTTCTGCTTCTTCTGATTCACCCTCCATACTTCACCTTCTACTTCTCCTTCTTCTGCTTCTTCTGATTCACCCTCCAGACTTCACCTTCTCCTTCTCCTTCTTCTGCTTCTTCTGATTCACCCTCCAGACTTCACCTTCTCCTTCTGCTTCTTCTACTTCTTCTGATTCACCCTCCAGACTTCACCTTCTCCTTCTCCTTCTTCTGCTTCTTCTGATTCACCCTCCAGACTTCACCTTCTCCTTCTCCTTCGTCTACTTATCCTGATTCACCCTCCAGACTTCACCTTCTCCTTCTCCTTCTTCTACTTCTTCTGATTCACCCTCCAGACTTCACCTTCTCCTTCTCCTTCTTCTGCTTCTTCTGATTCACCCGCCAGGGTTCACCTTCTCCTTCTCCTTCTTCTACTTCTTCTGATTCACCCTCCAGACTTTACCTTCTCCTTCTCCTTCTTCTACTTCTTCTGATTCACCCTCCAGACTTCACCTTCTCCTTCTCCTTCTTCTACTTCTTCGGATTCACCCTCCAGACTTCATCTTCTCCTTCTCATTCTTTTGCTTCTTCTGATTCACCCTCCAGACTTCACCTTCTCCTTCTCCTTCTTCTGCTTCTTCTGATTCACCCTCCAGACCTCACCTTCTCCTTCTCCTTCTTCTACTTCTTCTGATTCACCCTCCAGACTTCATCTTCTCCTTCTCCTTCTTCTACTTCTTCTGCTTCACCCTCCAGACTTCACCTTCTCCTTCTCCTTCTTCTACTTCTTCTGATTCACCCTCCAGACTTCACCTTCTCCTTCTCCTTCTTCTGCTTCTCCTGATTCACCCTCCAGACTTCACCTTCTCCTTCTCCTTATTCTGCTTCTTCTGATTCACCCTCCAGACTTCAGCTTCTCCTTCTCCTTCTTCTGCTTCTTCTGATTCACCCTCCAGACTTCACCTTCTCCTTCTCCTTCTTCTGCTTCTTCTGATTCACCCTCCAGACTTCACCTTCTCCTTCTCCTTCTTCTACTTCTTCTGATTCACCCTCCAGACATCATCTTCTCCTTCTCCTTCTTCTGCTTCTTCTGATTCACCCTCCAGACTTCACCTTCTCCTTCTCCTTCTTCTGCTTCTTCTGATTCACCCTCCAGACTTCACCTTCTCCTTTTCCTTCTTCTACTTCTTCTGATTCACCCTCCAGACTTCACCTTCTCCTTCTCCTTCTTCTACTTCTTCTGATTCACCCTCCAGACTTCACCTTCTCCTTCTCCTTCTTCTGCTTCTTCTGATTCACCCTCCAGACTTCACCTTCTCCTTCTCCTTCTTCTGCTTCTTCTGATTCACCCTCCAGACTTCACCTTCTCCTTCTCCTTCTTCTGCTTCTTCTGATTCACCCTCCAGACTTCACCATCTCCTTCTGCTTCTTCTGATTCACCCTTCAGACTTCACCTTCTCCTTCTCCTTCTTCTGCTTCTTCTGATTCACCCTCCAGACCTCACCTTCTCCTTCTCCTTCTTCTACTTCTTCTGATTCACCCTCCAGACTTCATCTTCTCCTTCTCCTTCTTCTGCTTCTTGTGATTCACCCTCCAGACTTCACCTTCTCCTTCTCCTTCTTCTGCTTCTTCTGATTCACCCTCCAGACTTCGCCTTCTCCTTCTCCTTCTTCTACTTCTTCTGATTCACCCTCCAGACTTCACCTTCTCCTTCTCCTTCTTCTGCTTCTTCTGCTTCACCCTCCTGCCTTCACCTTCTCCTTCTCCTTCTTCTACTTCTTCTGATTCACCCTCCAGACTTCGCCTTCTCCTTCTCCTTCTTCTACTTCCTCTGATTCACCCTCCAGACTTCACCTTCTCCTTCTCCTTCTTCTGCTTCTTCTGCTTCACCCTCCTGCCTTCACCTTCTCCTTCTCCTTCTTCTACTTCTTCTGATTCACCCTCCAGACTTCACCTTCTCCTTCTCCTTCATCTGCTTCTTCTGCTTCGCCCTCCAGGCTTCACCTTCTCCTTCTCCTTCTTCTGCTTCTTCTGCTTCACCCTCCAGACTTCACCTTCTCCTTCTCCTTCTTCTGCTTCTTCTGCTTCTCCCTCCAGACTTCATCTTCTCCTTCTCCTTCTTCTGCTTCTTCTGATTCCCCCTCCAGATTTCACCATCTCCTTCTCCTTCCTCTGCTTCTTCTGATTCACTCTCCAGACTTCGCCTTCTCCTTCTCCTTCTTCTACTTCTTCTGATTCACCCTCCAGACTTCACCTTCTCCTTCTCCTTCTTCTACTTCTTCTGATTCACCCTCCTGACTTCACCTTCTCCTTCTCCTTCTTCTGCTTCTTCTGATTCACCCTCCAGACTTCACCTTCTCCTTCTCCTTCTTCTACTTCTTCTGATTCACCCTCCAGACTTCATCTTCTCCTTCTCCTTCTTCTGCTTCTTCTGATTCACCCTCCATACTTCACCTTCTCCTTCTCCTTCTTCTGCTTCTTCTGATTCACCCTCCAGACTTCACCTTCTCCTTCTCCTTCTTCTGCTTCTTCTGATTCACCCTCCAGACTTCACCTTCTCCTTCTGCTTCTTCTACTTCTTCTGATTCACCCTCCAGACTTCACCTTCTCCTTCTCCTTCGTCTACTTCTCCTGATTCACCCTCCAGACTACACCTTCTCCTTCTCCTTCTTCTACTTCTTCTGATTCACCCTCCAGACTTCACCTTCTCCTTCTCCTTCTTCTGCTTCTTCTGGTTCACCCGCCAGACTTCACCTTCTCCTTCTCCTTCTTCTGCTTCTTCTGATTCACCCTCCAGACCTCACCTTCTCCTTCTCCTTCTTCTACTTCTTCTGCTTCACCCTCCAGACTTCACCTTCTCCTTCTCCTTCTTCTACTTCTTCTGATTCACCCTCCAGACTTCACCTTCTCCTTCTCCTTCTTCTGCTTCTCCTGATTCACCCTCCAGACTTCACCTTCTCCTTCTCCTTATTCTGCTTCTTCTGATTCACCCTCCAGACTTCACCTTCTCCTTTTCCTTCTTCTACTTCTTCTGATTCACCCTCCAGACTTCACCTTCTCCTTCTCCTTCTTCTACTTCTTCTGATTCACCCTCCAGACTTCACCTTCTCCTACTCCTTCTTCTACTTCTTCTGATTCACCCTCCTGACTTCACCTTCTCCTTCTCCTTCTTCTGCTTCTTCTGCTTCACCCTCCAGACTTCACCTTCTCCTTCTCCTTCATCTGCTTCTTCTGCTGCGCCCTCCAGACTTCACCTTCTCCTTCTCCTTCTTCTGCTTCTTCTGCTTCACCCTCCTGACTTCACCTTCTCCTTCTCCTTCTTCTACTTCTTCTGCTTCACCCCCCTGACTTCACCTTCTCCTTCTCCTTCTTCTGCTTCTTCCGATTCACCCTCCTAACTTCACCTTCTCCTTCTCCTTCTTCTGCTTCTTCTGATTCACCCTCCTGACTACACCTTCTCCTTCTCCTTCTTCTGCTTCTTCTGCTTCACCCTCCTGCCTTCACCTTCTCCTTCTCCTTCTTCTACTTCTTCTGATTCACCCTCCAGACTTCACCTTCTCCTTCTCCTTCTTCTGCTTCTTCTTCTTCACCCTCCAGACGTCACCTTCTCCTTCTCCTTCTTCTGCTTCTTCTGCTTCGCCCTCCAGGCTTCACCTTCTCCTTCTCCTTCTTCTGCTTCTTCTGCTTCACCCTCCAGACTTCACCTTCTCCTTCTCCTTCTTCTGCTTCTTCTGCTTCTCCCTCCAGACTTCATCTTCTTCTTCTCCTTCTTCTGCTTCTTCTGATTCACTCTCCAGACTTCGCCTTCTCCTTCTCCTTCTTCTACTTCTTCTGATTCACCCTCCAGACTTCACCTTCTCCTTCTCCTTCTTCTTCTTCTTCTGATTCACCCTCCAGTCTTCACCTTCTGCTTCTCCTTCTTCTGCTTCTTATGATTCACCCTCCAGACTTCACCTTCTCCTTCTCCTTCTTCTGCTTCTTCTGATTCACCCTCCTGACTTCACCTTCTCCTTCTCCTTCTTCTGCTTCTTCTGATTCACCCTCCAGACTTCACCTTCTCCTTCTCCTTCTTCTACTTCTTCTGATTCACCCTCCAGACTTCACCTTCTCCTTCTACTTCTTCTGCTTCTTCAGATTCACCCTCCAGACTTCATCTTCTCCTTCTCCTTCTTCTGCTTCTTCTGATTCACCCTCCATACTTCACCTTCTCCTTCTCCTTCTTCTGCTTCTTCTGATTCACCCTCCAGACTTCACCTTCTCCTTCTCCTTCTTCTGCTTCTTCTGATTCACCCTCCAGACTTCACCTTCTCCTTCTGCTTCTTCTACTTCTTCTGATTCACCCTCCAGACTTCACCTTCTCCTTCTCCTTCTTCTGCTTCTTCTGATTCACCCTCCAGACTTCACCTTCTCCTTCTCCTTCGTCTACTTCTCCTGATTCACCCTCCAGACTAAACCTTCTCCTTCTCCTTCTTCTACTTCTTCTGATTCACCCTCCAGACTTCACCTTCTCCTTCTCCTTCTTCTGCTTCTTCTGATTCACTCGCCAGACTTCACCTTCTCCTTTTCCTTCTTCTACTTCTTCTGATTCACCCTCCAGACTTCACCTTCTCCTTCTCCTTCTTCTACTTCTTCTGATTCACCCTCCAGACTTCACCTTCTCCTTCTCCTTCTTCTACTTCTTCTGATTCACCCTACAGACTTCATCTTCTCCTTCTCATTCTTTTGCTTCTTCTGATTCACCCTCCAGACTTCACCTTCTCCTTCTCCTTCTTCTGCTTCTTCTGATTCACCCTCCAGACCTCACCTTCTCCTTCTCCTTCTTCTACTTCTTCTGATTCACCCTCCAGACTTCATCTTCTCCTTCTCATTCTTTTGCTTCTTCTGATTCACCCTCCAGACTTCACCTTCTCCTTCTCCTTCTTCTGCTTCTTCTGATTCACCCTCCAGACTTCACCTTCTCCTTCTCCTTCTTCTACTTCTTCTGATTCACCCTCCTGACTTCACCTTCTCCTTCTCCTTCTTCTACTTCTTCTGCTTCACCCTCCAGACTTCACCTTCTCCTTCTCCTTCTTCTACTTCTTCTGATTCACCCTCCAGACTTCACCTTCTCCTTCTCCTTCTTCTGCTTCTCCTGATTCACCCTCCAGACTTCACCTTCTCCTTCTCCTTATTCTGCTTCTTCTGATTCACCCTCCAGACTTCAGCTTCTCCTTCTCCTTCTTCTGCTTCTTCTGATTCACCCTCCAGACTTCACCTTCTCCTTCTCCTTCTTCTGCTTCTTCTGATTCACCCTCCAGACTTCACCTTCTCCTTCTCCTTCTTCTGCTTCTTCTGATTCACCCTCCAGACTTCACCTTCTCCTTTTCCTTCTTCTACTTCTTCTGATTCACCCTCCAGACTTCACCTTCTCCTTCTCCTTCTTCTACTTCTTCTGATTCACCCTCCAGACTTCACCTTCTCCTACTCCTTCTTCTACTTCTTCTGATTCACCCTCCTGACTTCACCTTCTCCTTCTCCTTGTTCTGCTTCTTCTGCTTCACCCTCCAGACTTCACCTTCTCCTTCTCCTTCTTCTGCTTCTTCTGCTTCACCCTCCAGACTTCACCTTCTCCTTCTCCTTCTTCTGCTTCTTCTGCTTCACCCTCCTGACTTCACCTTCTCCTTCTCCTTCTTCTACTTCTTCTGATTCACCCTCCAGACTTCACCTTCTCCTTCTCCTTCTTCTGCTTCTTCTGCTTCACCCTCCAGACTTCACCTTCACCTTCTCCTTCTTCTGCTTCTTCTGCTTCGCCCTCCAGACTTCACCTTCTCCTTCTCCTTCTTCTGTTTCTTCTGCTTCACCCTCCAGACTTCACCTTCTCCTTCTCCTTCTTCTGCTTCGTCTGCTTCACCCTCCTGACTTCACCATCTCCTTCTCCTTCTTCTACTTCTTAAGATTCACCCTCCAGACTTCACCTTCTCCTTCTCCTTCTTCTGCTTCTTCTGCTTCACCCTCCAGACTTCACCTTCTCCTTCTCCTTCATCTGCTTCTTCTGCTGCGCCCTCCAGACTTCACCTTCTCCTTCTCCTTCTTCTGCTTCTTCTGCTTCACCCTCCTGACATCACCTTCTCCTTCTCCTTCTTCTACTTCTTCTGCTTCACCCCCCTGACTTCACCTTCTCCTTCTCCTTCTCCTGCTTCTTCTGATTCACCCTCCTAACTTCACCTTCTCCTTCTCCTTCTTCTGCTTCTTCTGATTCACCCTCCTGACTTCACCTTCTGCTTCTCCTTCTTCTGCTTCTTCTGCTTCACCCTCCTGCCTTCACCTTCTCCTTCTCCTTCTTCTACTTCTTCTGATTCACCCTCCAGACTTGACCTTCTCCTTCTCCTTCTTCTGCTTCTTCTTCTTCACCCTCCAGACGTCACCTTCTCCTTCTCCTTCTTCTGCTTCTTCTGCTTCGCCCTCCAGGCTTCACCTTCTCCTTCTCCTTCTTCTGCTTCTTCTGCTACACCCTCCAGACTTCACCTTCTCCTTCTCCTTCTTCTGCTTCTTCTGCTTCTCCCTCCAGACTTCATCTTCTCCTTCTCCTTCTTCTGCTTCTTCTGATTCACCCTCCAGATTTCACCATCTCCTTCTCCTTCTTCTGCTTCTTCTGATTCACTCTCCAGACTTCGCCTTCTCCTTCTCCTTCTTCTACTTCTTCTGATTCACCCTCCAGACTTCACCTTCTCCTTCTCCTTATTCTACTTCTTCTGATTCACCCTCCAGTCTTCACCTTCTCCTTCTCCTTCTTCTGCTTCTTCTGATTCACCCTCCAGACTTCACCTTCTCCTTCTCCTTCTTCTGCTTCTTCTGCTTCACCCTCCTGACATCACCTTCTCCTTCTCCTTCTTCTACTTCTTCTGCTTCACCCCCCTGACTTCACCTTCTCCTTCTCCTTCTCCTGCTTCTTCTGATTCACCCTCCTAACTTCACCTTCTCCTTCTCCTTCTTCTGCTTCTTCTGATTCACCCTCCTGACTTCACCTTCTGCTTCTCCTTCTTCTGCTTCTTCTGCTTCACCCTCCTGCCTTCACCTTCTCCTTCTCCTTCTTCTACTTCTTCTGATTCACCCTCCAGACTTGACCTTCTCCTTCTCCTTCTTCTGCTTCTTCTTCTTCACCCTCCAGACGTCACCTTCTCCTTCTCCTTCTTCTGCTTCTTCTGCTTCGCCCTCCAGGCTTCACCTTCTCCTTCTCCTTCTTCTGCTTCTTCTGCTTCACCCTCCAGACTTCACCTTCTCCTTCTCCTTCTTCTGCTTCTTCTGCTTCTCCCTCCAGACTTCATCTTCTCCTTCTCCTTCTTCTGCTTCTTCTGATTCACCCTCCAGATTTCACCATCTCCTTCTCCTTCTTCTGCTTCTTCTGATTCACTCTCCAGACTTCGCCTTCTCCTTCTCCTTCTTCTACTTCTTCTGATTCACCCTCCAGACTTCACCTTCTCCTTCTCCTTCTTCTACTTCTTCTGATTCACCCTCCAGTCTTCACCTTCTCCTTCTCCTTCTTCTGCTTCTTCTGATTCACCCTCCAGACTTCACCTTCTCCTTCTCCTTCTTCTGCTTCTTCTGATTCACCCTCCTGACTTCACCTTCTCCTTCTCCTTCTTCTGCTTCTTCTGATTCACCCTCCAGACTTCACCTTCTCCTTCTCCTTCTTCTACTTCTTCTGATTCACCCTCCAGACTTCACCTTCTCCTTCTACTTCTTCTGCTTCTTCTGATTCACCCTCCAGACTTCATCTTCTCCTTCTCCTTCTTCTGCTTCTTCTGATTCACCCTCCATACTTCACCTTCTACTTCTCCTTCTTCTGCTTCTTCTGATTCACCCTCCAGACTTCACCTTCTCCTTCTCCTTCTTCTGCTTCTTCTGATTCACCCTCCAGACTTCACCTTCTCCTTCTGCTTCTTCTACTTCTTCTGATTCACCCTCCAGACTTCACCTTCTCCTTCTCCTTCTTCTGCTTCTTCTGATTCACCCTCCAGACTTCACCTTCTCCTTCTCCTTCGTCTACTTATCCTGATTCACCCTCCAGACTACACCTTCTCCTTCTCCTTCTTCTACTTCTTCTGATTCACCCTCCAGACTTCACCTTCTCCTTCTCCTTCTTCTGCTTCTTCTGATTCACCCGCCAGGGTTCACCTTCTCCTTCTCCTTCTTCTACTTCTTCTGATTCACCCTCCAGACTTTACCTTCTCCTTCTCCTTCTTCTACTTCTTCTGATTCACCCTCCAGACTTCACCTTCTCCTTCTCCTTCTTCTACTTCTTCGGATTCACCCTCCAGACTTCATCTTCTCCTTCTCATTCTTTTGCTTCTTCTGATTCACCCTCCAGACTTCACCTTCTCCTTCTCCTTCTTCTGCTTCTTCTGATTCACCCTCCAGACCTCACCTTCTCCTTCTCCTTCTTCTACTTCTTCTGATTCACCCTCCAGACTTCATCTTCTCCTTCTCCTTCTTCTACTTCTTCTGCTTCACCCTCCAGACTTCACCTTCTCCTTCTCCTTCTTCTACTTCTTCTGATTCACCCTCCAGACTTCACCTTCTCCTTCTCCTTCTTCTGCTTCTCCTGATTCACCCTCCAGACTTCACCTTCTCCTTCTCCTTATTCTGCTTCTTCTGATTCACCCTCCAGACTTCAGCTTCTCCTTCTCCTTCTTCTGCTTCTTCTGATTCACCCTCCAGACTTCACCTTCTCCTTCTCCTTCTTCTGCTTCTTCTGATTCACCCTCCAGACTTCACCTTCTCCTTCTCCTTCTTCTACTTCTTCTGATTCACCCTCCAGACTTCATCTTCTCCTTCTCCTTCTTCTGCTTCTTCTGACTCACCCTCCAGACTTCACCTTCTCCTTCTCCTTCTTCTGCTTCTTCTGATTCACCCTCCAGACTTCACCTTCTCCTTTTCCTTCTTCTACTTCTTCTGATTCACCCTCCAGACTTCACCTTCTCCTTCTCCTTCTTCTACTTCTTCTGATTCACCCTCCAGACTTCACCTTCTCCTTCTCCTTCTTCTACTTCTTCTGATTCACCCTCCAGTCTTCACCTTCTCCTTCTCCTTCTTCTGCTTCTTATGATTCACCCTCCAGACTTCACCTTCTCCTTCTCCTTCTTCTGCTTCTTCTGATTCACCCTCCTGACTTCACCTTCTCCTTCTCCTTCTTCTGCTTCTTCTGATTCACCCTCCAGACTTCACCTTCTCCTTCTCCTTCTTCTACTTCTTCTGATTCACCCTCCAGACTTCACCTTCTCCTTCTACTTCTTCTGCTTCTTCAGATTCACCCTCCAGACTTCATCTTCTCCTTCTCCTTCTTCTGCTTCTTCTGATTCACCCTCCATACTTCACCTTCTCCTTCTCCTTCTTCTGCTTCTTCTGATTCACCCTCCAGACTTCACCTTCTCCTTCTCCTTCTTCTGCTTCTTCTGATTCACCCTCCAGACTTCACCTTCTCCTTCTGCTTCTTCTACTTCTTCTGATTCACCCTCCAGACTTCACCTTCTCCTTCTCCTTCTTCTGCTTCTTCTGATTCACCCTCCAGACTTCACCTTCTCCTTCTCCTTCGTCTACTTCTCCTGATTCACCCTCCAGACTACACCTTCTCCTTCTCCTTCTTCTACTTCTTCTGATTCACCCTCCAGACTTCACCTTCTCCTTCTCCTTCTTCTGCTTCTTCTGATTCACTCGCCAGACTTCACCTTCTCCTTCTCCTTCTTCTACTTCTTCTGATTCACCCTCCAGACTTCACCTTCTCCTTCTCCTTCTTCTACTTCTTCTGATTCACCCTCCAGACTTCACCTTCTCCTTCTCCTTCTTCTACTTCTTCTGATTCACCCTACAGACTTCATCTTCTCCTTCTCATTCTTTTGCTTCTTCTGATTCACCCTCCAGACTTCACCTTCTCCTTCTCCTTCTTCTGCTTCTTCTGATTCACCCTCCAGACCTCACCTTCTCCTTCTCCTTCTTCTACTTCTTCTGATTCACCCTCCAGACTTCATCTTCTCCTTCTCATTCTTTTGCTTCTTCTGATTCACCCTCCAGACTTCACCTTCTCCTTCTCCTTCTTCTGCTTCTTCTGATTCACCCTCCAGACTTCACCTTCTCCTTCTCCTTCTTCTACTTCTTCTGATTCACCCTCCTGACTTCACCTTCTCCTTCTCCTTCTTCTACTTCTTCTGCTTCACCCTCCAGACTTCACCTTCTCCTTCTCCTTCTTCTACTTCTTCTGATTCACCCTCCAGACTTCACCTTCTCCTTCTCCTTCTTCTGCTTCTCCTGATTCACCCTCCAGACTTCACCTTCTCCTTCTCCTTATTCTGCTTCTTCTGATTCACCCTCCAGACTTCAGCTTCTCCTTCTCCTTCTTCTGCTTCTTCTGATTCACCCTCCAGACTTCACCTTCTCCTTCTCCTTCTTCTGCTTCTTCTGATTCACCCTCCAGACTTCACCTTCTCCTTCTCCTTCTTCTGCTTCTTCTGATTCACCCTCCAGACTTCACCTTCTCCTTTTCCTTCTTCTACTTCTTCTGATTCACCCTCCAGAATTCACCTTCTCCTTCTCCTTCTTCTACTTCTTCTGATTCACCCTCCAGACTTCACCTTCTCCTACTCCTTCTTCTACTTCTTCTGATTCACCCTCCTGACTTCACCTTCTCCTTCTCCTTCTTCTGCTTCTTCTGATTCACCCTCCAGACTTCACCTTCTCCTTCTCCTTCTTCTGCTTCTTCTGCTTCACCCTCCAGACTTCACCTTCTCCTTCTCCTTCTTCTGCTTCTTCTGCTTCACCCTCCTGACTTCACCTTCTCCTTCTCCTTCTTCTACTTCTTCTGATTCACCCTCCAGACTTCACCTTCTCCTTCTCCTTCTTCTGCTTCTTCTGCTTCACCCTCCAGACTTCACCTTCACCTTCTCCTTCTTCTGCTTCTTCTGCTTCGCCCTCCAGACTTCACCTTCTCCTTCTCCTTCTTCAGTTTCTTCTGCTTCACCCTCCAGACTTCACCTTCTCCTTCTCCTTCTTCTGCTTCGTCTGCTTCACCCTCCTGACTTCACCATCTCCTTCTCCTTCTTCTACTTCTTAAGATTCACCCTCCAGACTTCACCTTCTCCTTCTCCTTCTTCTGCTTCTTCTGCTTCACCCTCCAGACTTCACCTTCTCCTTCTCCTTCATCTGCTTCTTCTGCTGCGCCCTCCAGACTTCACCTTCTCCTTCTCCTTCTTCTGCTTCTTCTGCTTCACCCTCCTGACATCACCTTCTCCTTCTCCTTCTTCTACTTCTTCTGCTTCACCCCCCTGACTTCACCTTCTCCTTCTCCTTCTCCTGCTTCTTCTGATTCACCCTCCTAACTTCACCTTCTCCTTCTCCTTCTTCTGCTTCTTCTGATTCACCCTCCTGACTTCACCTTCTGCTTCTCCTTCTTCTTCTTCTTCTGCTTCACCCTCCTGCCTTCATCTTCTCCTTCTCCTTCTTCTACTTCTTCTGATTCACCCTCCAGACTTCACCTTCTCCTTCTCCTTCTTCTGCTTCTTCTTCTTCACCCTCCAGACGTCACCTTCTCCATCTCCTTCTTCTGCTTCTTCTGCTTCGCCCTCCAGGCTTCACCTTCTCCTTCTCCTTCTTCTGCTTCTTCTGCTTCACCCTCCAGACTTCACCTTCTCCTTCTCCTTCTTCTGCTTCTTCTGCTTCTCCCTCCAGACTTCATCTTCTCCTTCTCCTTCTTCTGCTTCTTCTGATTCACCCTCCAGATTTCACCATCTCCTTCTCCTTCTTCTGCTTCTTCTGATTCACTCTCCAGACTTCACCTTCTCCTTCTCCTTCTTCTACTTCTTCTGATTCACCCTCCAGACTTCACCTTCTCCTTCTCCTTCTTCTACTTCTTCTGATTCACCCTCCAGTCTTCACCTTCTCCTTCTCCTTCTTCTGCTTCTTCTGATTCACCCTCCAGACTTCACCTTCTCCTTCTCCTTCTTCTGCTTCTTCTGATTCACCCTCCTGACTTCACCTTCTCCTTCTCCTTCTTCTGCTTCTTCTGATTCACCCTCCAGACTTCACCTTCTCCTTCTCCTTCTTCTACTTCTTCTGATTCACCCTCCAGACTTCACCTTCTCCTTCTACTTCTTCTGCTTCTTCTGATTCACCCTCCAGACTTCATCTTCTCCTTCTCCTTCTTCTGCTTCTTCTGATTCACCCTCCATACTTCACCTTCTACTTCTCCTTCTTCTGCTTCTTCTGATTCACCCTCCAGACTTCACCTTCTCCTTCTCCTTCTTCTGCTTCTTCTGATTCACCCTCCAGACTTCACCTTCTCCTTCTGCTTCTTCTACTTCTTCTGATTCACCCTCCAGACTTCACCTTCTCCTTCTCCTTCTTCTGCTTCTTCTGATTCACCCTCCAGACTTCACCTTCTCCTTCTCCTTCGTCTACTTATCCTGATTCACCCTCCAGACTACACCTTCTCCTTCTCCTTCTTCTACTTCTTCTGATTCACCCTCCAGACTTCACCTTCTCCTTCTCCTTCTTCTGCTTCTTCTGATTCACCCGCCAGGGTTCACCTTCTCCTTCTCCTTCTTCTACTTCTTCTGATTCACCCTCCAGACTTTACCTTCTCCTTCTCCTTCTTCTACTTCTTCTGATTCACCCTCCAGACTTCACCTTCTCCTTCTCCTTCTTCTACTTCTTCGGATTCACCCTCCAGACTTCATCTTCTCCTTCTCATTCTTTTGCTTCTTCTGATTCACCCTCCAGACTTCACCTTCTCCTTCTCCTTCTTCTGCTTCTTCTGATTCACCCTCCAGACCTCACCTTCTCCTTCTCCTTCTTCTACTTCTTCTGATTCACCCTCCAGACTTCATCTTCTCCTTCTCCTTCTTCTACTTCTTCTGCTTCACCCTCCAGACTTCACCTTCTCCTTCTCCTTCTTCTACTTCTTCTGATTCACCCTCCAGACTTCACCTTCTCCTTCTCCTTCTTCTGCTTCTCCTGATTCACCCTCCAGAATTTACCTTCTCCTTCTCCTTATTCTGCTTCTTCTGATTCACCCTCCAGACTTCAGCTTCTCCTTCTCCTTCTTCTGCTTCTTCTGATTCACCCTCCAGACTTCACCTTCTCCTTCTCCTTCTTCTGCTTCTTCTGATTCACCCTCCAGACTTCACCTTCTCCTTCTCCTTCTTCTACTTCTTCTGATTCACCCTCCAGACTTCATCTTCTCCTTCTCCTTCTTCTGCTTCTTCTGATTCACCCTCCAGACTTCACCTTCTCCTTCTCCTTCTTCTGCTTCTTCTGATTCACCCTCCAGACTTCACCTTCTCCTTTTCCTTCCTCTACTTCTTCTGATTCACCCTCCAGACTTCACCTTCTCCTTCTCCTTCTTCTACTTCTTCTGATTCACCCTCCAGACTTCACCTTCTCCTTCTCCTTCTTCTGCTTCTTCTGATTCACCCTCCAGACTTCACCTTCTCCTTCTCCTTCTTCTGCTTCTTCTGATTCACCCTCCAGACTTCACCTTCTCCTTCTCCTTCTTCTGCTTCTTCTGATTCACCCTCCAGACTTCACCATTTCCTTCTCCTTCTTCTGCTTATTCTGATTCACCCTTCAGACTTCACCTTCTCCTTCTCCTTCTTCTGCTTCTTCTGATTCACCCTCCAGACCTCACCTTCTCCTTCTCCTTCTTCTACTTCTTCTGATTCACCCTCCAGACTTCATCTTCTCCTTCTCCTTCTTCTGCTTCTTCTGATTCACCCTCCAGACTTCACCTTCTCCTTCTCCTTCTTCTGCTTCTTCTGATTCACCCTCCAGACTTCGCCTTCTCCTTCTCCTTCTTCTACTTCTTCTGATTCACCCTCCAGACTTCACCTTCTCCTTCTCCTTCTTCTGCTTCTTCTGCTTCACCCTCCTGCCTTCACCTTCTCCTTCTCCTTCTTCTACTTCTTCTGATTCACCCTCCAGACTTCACCTTCTCCTTCTCCTTCATCTGCTTCTTCTGCTTCGCCCTCCAGGCTTCACCTTCTCCTTCTCCTTCTTCTGCTTCTTCTGCTTCACCCTCCAGACTTCACCTTCTCCTTCTCCTTCTTCTGCTTCTTCTGCTTCTCCCTCCAGACTTCATCTTCTCCTTCTCCTTCTTCTGCTTCTTCTGATTCCCCCTCCAGATTTCACCATCTCCTTCTCCTTCTTCTGCTTCTTCTGATTCACTCTCCAGACTTCGCCTTCTCCTTCTCCTTCTTCTACTTCTTCTGATTCACCCTCCAGACTTCACCTTCTCCTTCTCCTTCTTCTACTTCTTCTGATTCACCCTCCAGTCTTCACCTTCTCCTTCTCCTTCTTCTGCTTCTTATGATTCACCCTCCAGACTTCACCTTCTCCTTCTCCTTCTTCTGCTTCTTCTGATTCACCCTCCTGACTTCACCTTCTCCTTCTCCTTCTTCTGCTTCTTCTGATTCACCCTCCAGACTTCACCTTCTCCTTCTCCTTCTTCTACTTCTTCTGATTCACCCTCCAGACTTCACCTTCTCCTTCTACTTCTTCTGCTTCTTCTGATTCACCCTCCAGACTTCATCTTCTCCTTCTCCTTCTTCTGCTTCTTCTGATTCACCCTCCATACTTCACCTTCTCCTTCTCCTTCTTCTGCTTCTTCTGATTCACCCTCCAGACTTCACCTTCTCTTTCTCCTTCTTCTGCTTCTTCTGATTCACCCTCCAGACTTCACCTTCTCCTTCTGCTTCTTCTACTTCTTCTGATTCACCCTCCAGACTTCACCTTCTCCTTCTCCTTCTTCTGCTTCTTCTGATTCACCCTCCAGACTTCACCTTCTCCTTCTCCTTCGTCTACTTCTCCTGATTCACCCTCCAGACTACACCTTCTCCTTCTCCTTCTTCTACTTCTTCTGATTCACCCTCCAGACTTCACCTTCTCCTTCTCCTTCTTCTGCTTCTTCTGATTCACCCGCCAGACTTCACCTTCTCCTTCTCCTTCTTCTACTTCTTCTGATTCACCCTCCAGACTTCACCTTCTCCTTCTCCTTCTTCTACTTCTTCTGATTCACCCTCCAGACTTCACCTTCTCCTTCTCCTTCTTCTACTTGTTCTGATTCACCCTCCAGACTTCATCTTCTCCTTCTCATTCTTTTGCTTCTTCTGATTCACCCTCCAGACTTCACCTTCTCCTTCTCCTTCTTCTGCTTCTTCTGATTCACCCTCCAGACCTCACCTTCTCCTTCTCCTTCTTCTACTTCTTCTGATTCACCCTCCAGACTTCATCTTCTCCTTCTCATTCTTTTGCTTCTTCTGATTCACCCTCCAGACTTCACCTTCTCCTTCTCCTTCTTCTGCTTCTTCTGATTCACCCTCCAGACTTCACCTTCTCCTTCTCCTTCTTCTACTTCTTCTGATTCACCCTCCTGACTTCACCTTCTCCTTCTCCTTCTTCTACTTCTTCTGCTTCACCCTCCAGACTTCACCTTCTCCTTCTCCTTCTTCTACTTCTTCTGATTCACCCTCCAGTCTTCACCTTCTCCTTCTCCTTCTTCTGCTTCTTATGATTCACCCTCCAGACTTCACCTTCTCCTTCTCCTTCTTCTGCTTCTTCTGATTCACCCTCCTGACTTCACCTTCTCCTTCTCCTTCTTCTGCTTCTTCTGATTCACCCTCCAGACTTCACCTTCTCCTTCTCCTTCTTCTACTTCTTCTGATTCACCCTCCAGACTTCACCTTCTCCTTCTACTTCTTCTGCTTCTTCTGATTCACCCTCCAGACTTCATCTTCTCCTTCTCCTTCTTCTGCTTCTTCTGATTCACCCTCCATACTTCACCTTCTCCTTCTCCTTCTTCTGCTTCTTCTGATTCACCCTCCAGACTTCACCTTCTCCTTCTCCTTCTTCTGCTTCTTCTGATTCACCCTCCAGACTTCACCTTCTCCTTCTGCTTCTTCTACTTCTTCTGATTCACCCTCCAGACTTCACCTTCTCCTTCTCCTTCTTCTGCTTCTTCTGATTCACCCTCCAGACTTCACCTTCTCCTTCTCCTTCGTCTACTTCTCCTGATTCACCCTCCAGACTACACCTTCTCCTTCTCCTTCTTCTACTTCTTCTGATTCACCCTCCAGACTTCACCTTCTCCTTCTCCTTCTTCTGCTTCTTCTGATTCACCCGCCAGACTTCACCTTCTCCTTCTCCTTCTTCTACTTCTTCTGATTCACCCTCCAGACTTCACCTTCTCCTTCTCCTTCTTCTACTTCTTCTGATTCACCCTCCAGACTTCACCTTCTCCTTCTCCTTCTTCTACTTCTTCTGATTCACCCTCCAGACTTCATCTTCTCCTTCTCATTCTTTTGCTTCTTCTGATTCACCCTCCTGACTTCACCTTCTCCTTCTCCTTCTTCTACTTCTTCTGCTTCACCCTCCAGACTTCACCTTCTCCTTCTCCTTCTTCTACTTCTTCTGATTCACCCTCCAGACTTCACCTTCTCCTTCTCCTTCTTCTGCTTCTCCTGATTCACCCTCCTGACTTCACCTTCTCCTTCTCCTTATTCTGCTTCTTCTGATTCACCCTCCAGACTTCAGCTTCTCCTTCTCCTTCTTCTGCTTCTTCTGATTCACCCTCCAGACTTCACCTTCTCCTTCTCCTTCTTCTGCTTCTTCTGATTCACCCTCCAGACTTCACCTTCTCCTTCTACTTCTTCTACTTCTTCTGATTCACCCTCCAGACTTCATCTTCTCCTTCTCCTTCTTCTGCTTCTTCTGATTCACCCTCCAGACTTCACCTTCTCCTTCTCCTTCTTCTGCTTCTTCTGATTCACCCTCCAGACTTCACCTTCTCCTTTTCCTTCTTCTACTTCTTCTGATTCACCCTCCAGACTTCACCTTCTCCTTCTCCTTCTTCTACTTCTTCTGATTCACCCTCCAGACTTCACCTTCTCCTTCTCCTTCTTCTGCTTCTTCTGATTCACCCTCCAGACTTCACCTTCTCCTTCTCCTTCTTCTGCTTCTTCTGATGCACCCTCCAGACTTCACCATCGCCCACTCCTTCTTCTGCTTCTTCTGATTCACCCTCCAGACTTCACCTTCTCCTTTTCCTTCTTCTACTTATTCTGATTAACCCTCCAGTCTTCACCTTCTCCTTCCCCTTCTTCTGCTTCTTCTGATTCACCCTCCAGACTTCACCTTCTCCTTCTCCTTCTTCTGCTTCTTCTGATTCACCCTCCAGACTTCACCTTCTCCTTCTCCTTATTCTGCTTCTTCTGATTCACCCTCCAGACCTCACCTTCTCCTTCTCCATTTCTACTTCTTCTGATTCACCCTCCAGACTTCATCTTCTCCTTCTCCTTCTTCTGCTTCTTCTGATTCACCCTCCAGACCTCACCTTCTCCTTCTCCATTTCTACTTCTTCTGATTCACCCTCCAGACTTCATCTTCTCCTTCTCCTTCTTCTGCTTCTTCTGATTCACCCTCCAGACTTCACCTTCTCCTTCTCCTTCTTCTGCTTCTTCTGATTCACCCTCCAGACTTCACCTTCTCCTTCTCCTTCTTCTACTTCTTCTGATTCACCCTCCAGACTTCACCTTCTCCTTCTCCTTCTTCTACTTCTTCTGATTCACCCTCCAGTCTTCATCTTCTCCTACTCCTTCTTCTGCTTCTTCTGCTTCACCCTCCAGACTTCACCTTCTCCTTCCCTTTCTTCTGTTTCTTCTGATTCACCCTCCAGACTTCACCTTCTCCTTCTCCTTCTTCTGATTCTTCTGATTCACCCTCCAGACTTCACCTTCTCGTTCTCCTTCTTCTGCTTCTTTTGATTCACCCTCCTGACTTCACCTTCTCCTTCTCCTTCTTCTACTTCTTCTGATTCACCCTCCTGACTTCACCTTCTCCTTCTCCTTCTTCTACTTCTTCTGCTTCACCCTCCAGACTTCACCTTCTCCTTCTCCTTCTTCTACTTCTTCTGATTCACCCTCCAGATTTCACCTTCTCCTTCTCCTTCTTCTGCTTCTTCTGCTTCACCCTCCTGACTTCACCTTCTCCTTCTCCTTCTTCTACTTCTTCTGATTCACCCTCCACACTTCACCTTCTCCTTCTCCTTCTTCTGCTTCTTCTGCTTCACCCTCCAGACTTCACCTTCTCCTTCTCCTTCTTCTGCTTCTTCTGCTTCGCCCTCCAGACTTCACCTTCTCCTTCTCCTTCTTCTGCTTCTTCTGCTTCACCCTCCTGACTTCGCCTTCTCCTTCTCCTTCTTCTACTTCTTCTGATTCACCCTCCAGACTTCACCTTCTCCTTCTCCTTCTTCTGCTTCTTCTGCTTCACCCTCCAGACTTCACCTTCTCCTTCTCCTTCTTCTCCTTCTTCTGCTGCGCTCTCCAGACTTCTCCTTCTACTTCTCCTTTTTCTGCTTCTTCTGCTTCACCCTCCTGACTTCACCTACTCCTTCTCCTTCTTCTACTTCTTCTGCTTCACCCCCCTGACTTCACCTTCTCCTTCTCCTTCTTCTGCTTCTTCTGATTCACCCTCCTTAGTTCACCTTCTCCTTCTCCTTCTTCTGCTTCTTCTGATTCACCCTCTAGACTTCACCTTCTCCTTCTCCTTCTTCTGCTTCTTCTGATTCACCCCCCAGACTTCACCTTCTCCTTCTCCTTCTTCTGCTTCTTCTGATTCACCCTCCAGACTTCACCTTCTCCTTCTCCTTATTCTGCTTCTTCTGATTCACCCTCCAGACCTCACCTTCTCCTTCTCCATTTCTACTTCTTCTGATTTACCATCCAGACTTCATCTTCTCCTTCTCCTTCTTCTGCTTCTTCTGATTCACCCTCCAGACTTCACCTTCTCCTTCTCCTTCTTCTACTTCTTCTGATTCATCCTCCAGTCTTCACCTTCTCCTTCTCCTTCTTCTGCTTCTTCTGCTTCACCCTCCAGACTTCACCTTCTCCTTCTCCTTATTCTGCTTCTTCTGATTCACCCTCCAGACCTCACCTTCTCCTTCTCCATTTCTACTTCTTCTGATTTACCATCCAGACTTCATCTTCTCCTTCTCCTTCTTCTGCTTCTTCTGATTCACCCTCCAGACTTCAACTTCTCCTTCTCCTTCTTCTACTTCTTCTGATTCATCCTCCAGTCTTCACCTTCTCCTTCTCCTTCTTCTGCTTCTTCTGCTTCACCCTCCAGACTTCACCTTCTCCTTCCCTTTCTTCTGCTTCTTCTTATTCACCCTCCAGACTTCACCTTCTCCTTCTCCTTCTTCTGATTCTTCTGATTCACCCTCCAGACTTCACCGTCTCCTTCTCCTTCTTCTGCTTCTTCTGATTCACCCTCCTGACTTCACCTTCTCCTTCTCCTTCTACTACTTCTTCTGATTCACCCTCCAGACTTCATTTCTCCTTCTCCTTCTTCTGCTTCTTCTGATTCACCCTCCAGACTTCACCTTCTCCTTCTCCTTCTTCAGCTTCTTCTGATTCACCCTCCAGACTTCACTTCTCCTTCTCCTTCTTCTACTTCTTCTGATTCACCCTCCAGACTTCACCTTCTCCTTCTCCTTCTTCTACTTCTTTTGATTCACCCTCCAGACTTCACCTTCTCCTTCTCCTTCTCCTGCTTCTTCTGATTCACCCTCCAGACTTCACTTTCTCCTTCTCCTTCTTCTGCTTCTTCTGATTCAACCTCCAGACTTCACCTTCTCCTTCTCCTTCTTCTGCTTCTTCTGATTCACCCTTCAGGTTTCACCTTCTCCTTCTCCTTCTTCTGCTTCTTCTGATTCACCCTCCAGACTTCATCTTCTCCTATTCCTTCTTCTGCTTCTTCTGATTCACCCTCCAGACTTCACCTTCTCCTTCTCCTTCTTCTGCTTCTTCTGATTCACCCTCCAGACTTCACCTTCTCCTTCTCCTTCTTCTGCTTTTTTTGCTTCACCCTCCAGACTTCACCTTCTCCTTCTCCTTCTTCTGCTTCTTCTGCTTCACCCTCCTGACTTCGCCTTCTCCTTCTCCTTCTTCTACTTCTTCTGATTCACCCTCCAGACTTCACCTTCCCCTTCTCTTTCTTCTGCTTCTTCTGCTTCACCCTCCAGACTTCACCTTCTACTTCTCCTTTTTCTGCTTCTTCTGCTTCACCCTCCTGACTTCACCTTCTCCTTCTCCTTCTTCTACTTCTTCTGCTTCACCCCCCTGACTTCACCTTCTCCTTCTCCTTCTTCTGCTTCTTCTGATTCACCCTCCTTACTTCACCTTATCCTTCTCCTTCTTCTGCTTCTTCTGATTCACCCTCCTGACTTCACCTTCTCCTTCTCCTTCTTCTGCTTCTTCTGATTCACCCCCCAGACTTCACCTTCTCCTTCTCCTTATTCTGCTTCTTCTGATTCACCCTCCAGACCTCACCTTCTCCTTCTCCATTTCTACTTCTTCTGATTTACCATCCAGACTTCATCTTCTCCTTCTCCTTCTTCTGCTTCTTCTGATTCACCCTCCAGACTTCACCTTCTCCTTCTCCTTCTTCTACTTCTTCTGATTCATCCTCCAGTCTTCACCTTCTCCTTCTCCTTCTTCTGCTTCTTCTGCTTCACCCTCCAGACTTCACCTTCTCCTTCCCTTTCTTCTGCTTCTTCTGATTCACCCTCCAGACTTCACCTTCTCCTTCTCCTTCTTCTGATTCTTCTGATTCACCCTCCAGACTTCACCGTCTCCTTCTCCTCCTTCTGCTTCTTCTGATTCACCCTCCTGACTTCACCTTCTCCTTCTCCTTCTTCTACTTCTTCTGATTCACCCTCCTGACTTCACCTTCTCCTTCTCCTTCTTCTACTTCTTCTGCATCACCCTCCAGACTACACCTTCTCCTTCTCCTTCTTCTACTTCTTCTGATTCAGCCTCCAGACTTCACCTTCTCCTTCTCCTTCTTCTGCTTCTTCTGATTCACCCTCCAGACTTCACCTTCTCCTTCTCCTTCTTCTGCTTCTTCTGATTCACCCTCCAGACTTCACCTTCTCCTTCTCCTTTTTCTACTTCTTCTGATTCACCCTCCAGACTTCATCTTCTCCTTCTCCTTCTTCTTCTTCTTCTGATTCACCCTCCAGGCTTCACCTTCTCCTTCTCCTTCTTCAGCTTCTTCTGATTTACCCTCCAGACTTCACTTCTCCTTCTCCTTCTTCTACTTCTTCTGATTCACCCTCCACACTCCACCTTCTCCTTCTCCTTCTTCTACTTTTTCTGATTCACCCTCCAGACTTCACCTTCTCCTTCTCCTTCTTCTGCTTCTTCTGATTCACCCTCCAGACTTCACCTTCTCCTACTCCTTCTTCTGCTTCTTCTGATTCACCCTCCAGACTTCACCTTCTCCTTCTCCTTCTACTGCTTCTTCTGATTCACCCTCCAGACTTCGCCTTCTCCGTCTCCTTCTTCTACTTCTTCTGATTCACCCTCCAGACTTCACCTTCTCCTTCTGCTTCTTCTGCTACTTCTGATTCACCCTCCAGTCTTCACCTTCTCCTTCTCCTTCTTCTTCTTCTGATTCACCCTCCAGACTTCACCTTCTCCTTCTCCTTCTTCTGCTTCTTCTGATTCACCCTCCAGACTTCACCTTCTCCTTCTCCTTCGTCTACTTCTTCTGATTCACCCTCCAGACTACATCTTCTCCTTCTCCTTCTTCTACTTCTTCTGATTCACCCTCCAGACTTCATCTTCTCCTTCTCCTTCTTCTGCTTCTTCTGATTCACCCTCCATACTTCACCATCTCCTTCTCCTTCTTCTACTTCTTCTGATTCACCCTCCAGACTGCACCTTCTCCTTCTCCTTCTTCTACTTCTTCCGATTCACCCTCCAGACTTCACCTTCTCCTTCTACTTCTTCTACTTCTTCTGCTTCTCCCTCCAGACTTCACCTTCTCCTTCTACTTCTTCTGCTTCTTCTGATTCACCCTCCAGACTTCACCTTCTCCTTCTCCTTCTTCTACTTCTTCTGATTCACCCTCCAAACTTCACCTTCTCCTTCTCCTTCTTCTAGATCTTCTGATTCACCCTCCAGACTTCACCTTCTCCTTCTCCTCCTTCTACTTCTTCTGCTCCGCCCTCCAGACTTCACCTTCTCCTTCTCCTTCTTCTGCTTCTTCTGCTTCACCCTCCAGACTTCACCTTCTCCTTCTCCTTCTTCTGCTTCTTCTGCTTCACCCTCCTGACTTCACCTTCTCCTTCTCCTTCTTCTACTTCTTCTGATTCACCCTCCAGACTTCACCTTCTCCTTCTCCTTCTTCTGCTTCTTCTGCTTCCCCCTCCAGACTTCACCTTCTCCTTCTGCTTCTTCTGCTGCGCCCTCCAGACTTCACCTTCTCCTTCTCCTTCTTCTGCTTCTTCTGCTTCACCCTCCTGACTTCACCTTCTCCTTCTCCTTCTTCTACTTCTTCTGCTTCACCCCCCTGACTTCAGCTTCTCCTTCTCCTTCTTCTGCTTCTTCTGATTCACCTTCCTTACTTCACCTTCTTCTTCTCCTTCTTCTGCTTCTTCTGATTCACCCTCCAGACTTCACCTTCTCCTTCTCCTTATTCTGCTTCTTCTGATTCACCCTCCAGACCTCACCTTCTCCATCTCCATTTCTACTTCTTCTGATTCACCCTCCAGACTTCACCTTCTCCTTCTCCTTCTTCTGCTTCTTCTGATTCACCCTCCAGACTTCACCTACTCCTTCTCCTTCTTCTGCTTCTTCTGATACAGCCTCCAGACTTCACCTTATCCTTCTCCTTCTTCTACTTCTTCTGCTTCACCCTCCAGACTTCACCTTCTCCTTCCCTTTCTTCTGCTTCTTCTGATTCACCCTCCAGACTTCACCGTCTCCTTCTCCTTCTTCTGCTTCTTCTGATTCACCCTCCTGACTTCACCTTCTCCTTCTCCTTCTTCTACCTCTACTGATTCACCCACCTGACTTCACCTTCTCCTTCTCCTTCTTCTACTTCTTCTGCATCACCCTCCAGACTTCACCTTCTCCTTCTCCTTCTTCTACTTCTTCTGATTCACCCTCCAGACTTCACCTTCTCCTTCTCCTTCTTCTGCTTCTTCTGATTCACCCTCCAGACTTCACCTTCTCCTTCTCCTTCTTCTGCTTCTTCTGCTTCCCCCTCCAGACTTCACCTTCTCCTTCTCCTTCTTCTGCTTCTTCTGCTGCGCCCTCCAGACTTCACCTTCTCCTTCTCCTTCTTCTGCTTCTTCTGCTTCACCCTCCTGACTTCACCTTCTCCTTCTCCTTCTTCTACTTCTTCTGCTTCACCCCCCTGACTTCAGCTTCTCCTTCTCCTTCTTCTGCTTCTTCTGATTCACCCTCCTTACTTCACCTTCTTCTTCTCCTTCTTCTGCTTCTTCTGATTCACCCTCCAGACTTCACCTTCTCCTTCTCCTTATTCTGCTTCTTCTGATTCACCCTCCAGACCTCACCTTCTCCATCTCCATTTCTGCTTCTTCTGATTCACCCTCCAGACCTCACCTTCTCCATCTCCATTTCTACTTCTTCTGATTCACCCTCCAGACTTCACCTTCTCCTTCTCCTTCTTCTGCTTCTTCTGCTTCACCCTCCTGACTTCACCTTCTCCTTCTCCTTCTTCTACTTCTTCTGCTTCACCCCCCTGACTTCAGCTTCTCCTTCTCCTTCTTCTGCTTCTTCTGATTCACCCTCCTTACTTCACCTTCTCCTTCTCCTTCTTCTGATTCTTCTGATTCACCCTCCAGACTTCACCGTCTCCTTCTCCTTCTTCTGCTTCTTCTGATTCACCCTCCTGACGTCACCTTCTCCTTCTCCTTCTTCTACCTCTACTGATTCACCCACCTGACTTCACCTTCACCTTCTCCTTCTTCTACTTCTTCTGCATCACCCTCCAGACTTCACCTTCTCCTTCTTCTACTTCTTCTGATTCACCCTCCAGACTTCACCTTCTCCTTCTCCTTCTTCTGCTTCTTCTGATTCACCCTCCAGACTTCACCTTCTCCTTCTCCTTCTTCTGCTTCTTCTAATTCACCCTCCAGACTTCACCTTCTCCTTCTCCTTTTTCTACTTCTTCTGATTCACCCTCCAGACGTCATCTTCTCCTTCTCCTTCTTCTGCTTCTTCTGATTCACCCTCCAGACTTCACATTCTCCTTCTACTTCTTCTGCTTCTTCTGATTCACCCTCCAGACTTCACCTTCTCCTTCTCCTTCTTCTACTTCTTCTGATTCACCCTCCAGACTTCACCTTCTCCTTCTGCTTCTTCTAATTCTTCTGATTCACCCTCCAGACTTCACCTTCTCCTTCTCCTTCCTCTGCTTCTTCTGATTTACCCTCCAGACTTCACCTTCTCCTTCTCCTTCTTCTGCTTCTTCTGATTCACCCTCCAGACTTCACCTTCTCCTTCTCCTTCTTCTGCTTCTTCTGATTCACCCTCCAGACTTCACCTTCTCCTTCTCCTTCTTCTGCTTCTTCTGATTCACCCTCCAGACTTCACCTTCTCCTTCTGCTTCTTCTACTTCTTCTGATTCACCCTCCAGTCTTCACCTTCTCCTTCTCCTTCTTCTACTTCTTCTGATTCACCCTCCAGACTTCACCTTCTCCTTCTCCTTCTTCTGCTTCTTCTGATTCACCCTCCAGACTTCACCTTCTCCTTCTCCTTCGTCTACTTCTTCTGATTCACCCTCCAGACTACATCTTCTCCTTCTCCTTCTTCGACTTCTTCTGATTCACCCTCCAGACTTCATCTTCTCCTTCTCCTTCTTCTGCTTCTTCTGATTCACCCTCCATACTTCACCTTCTCCTTCTCCTTCTTCTACTTCTTCTGATTCACCCTCCAGACTTCACCTTCTCCTTCTCCTTCTTCCGATTCACCCTCCAGACTTCACCTTCGCCTTCTCCTTCTTCTACTTCTTCTGCTTCTCCCTCCAGACTTCACCTTCTCCTTCTTCTGCATCTTCTGATTCACCCTCCAGACTTCACCTTCTCCTTCTCCTTCTTCTACTTCTTTTGATTCACCCTCCAAACTTCACCTTCTCCTTCTCCTTCTTCTACTTCTTCTGATTCAGCCTCCAGACTTCACCTTCTCCTTCTCCTTCTTCTACTTCTTCTGATTCACCCTCCTGACTTCACCTTCTCCTTCTCCTTCTTGTGCTTCACCCTCCAGAATTCACCTTCTCCTTCTCCTTCTTGTGCTTCTTCTGCTTCACCCTCCAGACTTCACCTTCTCCTTCTCCTTCTTCTGCTTCTTCTGCTTCACCCTCCTGACTTCACCTTCTCCTTCTCCTTCTTCTACTTCTTCTGATTCACCCTCCAGACTTCACCTTCTCCTTCTCCTTCTTCTGTTTCTTCTGCTTCACCCTCCAGACTTCACCTTCTCCTTCTCCTTCTTCTGCTTCGCCCTCCAGACTTCACCTTCTCCTTCTCCTTCTTCTGCTTCTTCTGCTGCACCCTCCAGACTTCACCTTCTCCTTCTCCTTCTTCTGCTTCTTCTGATTCACCCTCCAGACTTCACCTTCTCCTTCTCCTTCTTCTGCTTCTTCTGATTCACCCTCCAGACTTCACCTTCTCCTTCTCCTTCTTCTGCTTCTTCTGATTCACCCTCCAGACTTCACCTTCTCCTTCTGCTTCTTCTACTTCTTCTGATTCACCCTCCAGTCTTCACCTTCTCCTTCTCCTTCTTCTACTTCTTCTGATTCACCCTCCAGACTTCACCTTCTCCTTCTCCTTCTTCTGCTTCTTCTGATTCACCCTCCAGACTTCACCTTCTCCTTCTCCTTCGTCTACTTCTTCTGATTCACCCTCCAGACTACATCTTCTCCTTCTCCTTCTTCGACTTCTTCTGATTCACCCTCCAGACTTCATCTTCTCCTTCTCCTTCTTCTGCTTCTTCTGATTCACCCTCCATACTTCACCTTCTCCTTCTCCTTCTTCTACTTCTTCTGATTCACCCTCCAGACTTCACCTTCTCCTTCTCCTTCTTCCGATTCACCCTCCAGACTTCACCTTCGCCTTCTCCTTCTTCTACTTCTTCTGCTTCTCCCTCCAGACTTCACCTTCTCCTTCTTCTGCATCTTCTGATTCACCCTCCAGACTTCACCTTCTCCTTCTCCTTCTTCTACTTCTTTTGATTCACCCTCCAAACTTTACCTTCTCCTTCTCCTTCTTCTACTTCTTCTGATTCACCCTCCAGACTTCACCTTCTCCTTCTCCTTCTTCTACTTCTTCTGATTCACCCTCCTGACTTCACCTTCTCCTTCTCCTTCTTGTGCTTCACCCTCCAGAATTCACCTTCTCCTTCTCCTTCTTGTGCTTCTTCTGCTTCACCCTCCAGACTTCACCTTCTCCTTCTCCTTCTTCTGCTTCTTCTGCTTCACCCTCCTGACTTCACCTTCTCCTTCTCCTTCTTCTACTTCTTCTGATTCACCCTCCAGACTTCAACTTCTCCTTCTCCTTCTTCTGTTTCTTCTGCTTCACCCTCCAGACTTCACCTTCTCCTTCTCCTTCTTCTGCTTCGCCCTCCAGACTTCACCTTCTCCTTCTCCTTCTTCTGCTTCTTCTGCTTCACCCTCCAGACTTCACCTTCTCCTTCTCCTTCTTCTGCTTCTTCTGCTTCACCCTCCTGACTTCACCTTCTCCTTCTCCTTCTTCTACTTCTTCTGATTCACCCTCCAGACTTCACCTTCTCCTTCTCCTTCTTCTGCTTCTTCTGCTTCACCCTCCTGACTTCACCTTCTCCTTCTCCTTCTTCTACTTCTTCTGCTTCACCCCCTGACTTCACTTTCTCCTTCTCCTTCTTCTGCTTCTTCTGGTGCACCCTCCTAACTTCACCTTCTCCTTCTCCTTCTTCTGCTTCTTCTAATTCACCCTCCTGACTTCACCTTCTCCTTCTCCTTCTTCTGCTTCTTCTGATTCACCCTCCAGTCTTCACCTTCTCCTTCTCCTTCTTCTGCTTCTTCAGATTCACCCTCCAGACTTCACCGTCTCCTTCTCCTTCTTCTGCTTCTTCTGATTCACCCTCCAGACCACACCTTCTCCTTCTCCTTCTTCTACTACTTCTGATTCACCCTCCAGACTTCATCTTCCCCTTCTGCTTCTTCTGCTTCTTCTGATTCACCCTCCAGACTTCATCTTCTCCTTCTCCTTCTTCTGCTTCTTCTGTTTCACCCTCCAGACTTCACCTTCTCCTTCTCCTTCTTCTACTTCTTCTGATTCACCCTCCAGACTTCACCTTATCCTTCTCCTTCTTCTACTTCTTCTGATTCTCCCTCCAGTCTCAACCTTCTCCTTCTCCTTCTTCTGCTTCTTCTGCTTCACCCTCCAGACTTCACCTTCACCTTCTCTTTCTTCTGCTTCTTCTGATTCACCCTCCAGACTTCACCTTCTCCTTCTCCTTCTTCTGATTCTTCTGATTCACCCTCCAGACTTCACCTTCTCCTTCTCCTTCTTCTGCTTCTTCTGATTCACCCTCCTGACTTCACCTTCTCCTTCTCCTTCTTCTACTTCTTCTGATTCACCCTCCTGACTTCACCTTCTCCTTCTCCTTCTTCTACCTCTTCAGCTTCACCCTCCAGACTTCACCTTTTCCTTCTCCTTCTTCTACTTCTTCTGATTCACCCTCCAGACTTCACCTTCTCCTTCTCCTTCTTCTGCTTCTTCTGATTCACCCTCCAGACTTCACCTTCTCCTTCTTCTGCTTCTTCTGATTCACCCTCCAGACTTCACCTTCTCCTTCTCCATCTTCTGCTTCTTCTGATTCACCCTTCAGACTTCACCTTCTCCTTCTCCTTCTCCTGCTTCTTCTGATTCACCCTCCAGACCTCACCTTCTCCTTCTCCAACTTCTACTTCTTCTGATTCACCCTCCAGACTTCATCTTCTCATTCTCCTTCTTCTGCTTCTTCTGATTCACCCACCAGACTTCACCTTCTTCTTCTCCTTCTTCTGCTTCTTCTGATTCACCCTCCAGACTTCGCCTTATCCTTCTCCTTCTTCTACTTCTTCTGATTCACCCTCCAGACTTCACCTTCTCCTTCTCCTTCTTCTACTTCTTCTGATTCAACCTCCAGTCTTCACCTTCTCCTTCTCCATCTTCTGCTTCTTCTGATTCACCCTCCAGACTTCATCTTCTCCTTCTCCTTCTTCTGCTTCTTCTGATTCACCCTCCTGACTTCACCTTCTCCTTCTCCTTCTTCTGCTTCTTCTGATTCACCCTCCAGACTTCACCTTCTCCTTCTCCTTCTTCTACTTCTTCTGATTCACCCGCCAGACTTCACCTTCTCCTTGTACTTCTTCTGCTTCTTCTGATTCACCCTACAGACTTCACCTTCTCTTTCTCCTTCTTCTGCTTCTTCTGATTCACCCTCCAGACTTCACCTTCTCCTCCTCCTTCTTCTGCTTCTTCTGATTCACCCTCCAGACTTCACCTTCTCCTTCTCCATCTTCTGCTTCTTCTGATTCACCCTCCAGACTTCACCTTCTCCTTCTCCTTCTTCTACTTCTTCTGATTCACCCTCCAGACTACACCTTCTCCTTTTCCTTCTTCTACTTCTTCTGATTCACCCTCCAGACTTCACCTTCTCCTTCTCCTTCTTCTGCTTCTTCTGCTTCACCCTCCAGACTTCACCTTCTCCTTCTCCTTCTTCTGCTTCTTCTGCTTCGCCCTCCAGACTTCACCTTCTCCTTCTCCTTCTTCTGCTTCTTCTGCTCACCCTCCAGACTTCACCTTCTCCTTCTCCTTCTTCTGCTTCTTCTGCTTCACCCTCCTGACTTCACCTACTCCTTCTCCTTCTTCTAGTTCTTCTGATTCACCCCCCAGACTTCACCTTCTCCTTCTCCTTCTTCTGCTTCTTCTGCTTCACCCTCCAGACTTCACCTTCTCCTTCTCCTTCTTCTGCTTCTTCTGCTGCGCCCTCCAGACTTCACCTTCTCCTTCTCCATCTTCTGCTTCTTCTGCTTCACCCTCCTGACTTCACCTTCTCCTTCTCCTTCTTCTACTTCTTCTGGTTCACCCCCCTGACTTCTCCTTCTCCTTCTCCTTCTTCTGCTTTTTCTGATTCACCCTCCTAACTTCACCTTCTCCTTCTCCTTCTTCTGCTTCTTCTGATTCACCCTCCAGACTTCACCTTATCCTTCTCCTTCTTCTACTTCTTCTGATTCACCCTCCAGTCTCAACCTTCTCCTTCTCCTTCTTCTGCTTCTTCTGCTTCACCCTCCAGACTTCACCTTCTCCTTCTCCTTCTTCTACTTCTTCTGATTCACCCTCCAGACTTCACCTTCTCCTTCTCCTTCTTCTGATTCTTCTGATTCACCCTCCAGACTTCACCTTCTCCTTCTCCTTCTTCTGCTTCTTCTGATTCACCCTCCTGACTTCACCTTCTCCTTCTCCCTCTTCTACTTCTTCTGATTCACCCTCCTGACTTCACCTTCTCCTTCTCCTTCTTCTACTTCTTCAGCTTCACCCTCCAGACTTCACCTTCTCCTTCTCCTTCTTCTACTTCTTCTGATTCACCCTCCAGACTTCACCTTCTCCTTCTCCTTCTTCTGCTTCTTCTGATTCGCCCTCCAGACTTCACCTTCTCCTTCTCCTTCTTCTGCTTCTTCTGATTCACCCTCCAGACTTCACCTTCTCCTTCTCCTTATTCTGCTTCTTCTGATTCACCCTTCAGACTTCACCTTCTCCTTCTCCTTCTTCTGCTTCTTCTGATTCACCCTCCAGACCTCACCTTCTCCTTCTCCTTCTTCTCCTTCTTCTGATTCACCCTCCAGACTTCATCTTCTCCTTCTCCTTCTTCTGCTTCTTCTGATTCACCCACCAGACTTCACCTTCTCCTTCTCCTTCTTCTGCTTCTTCTGATTCACCCTCCAGACTTCGCCTTCTCCTTCTCCTTCTTCTACTTCTTCTGATTCACCCTCCAGACTTCACCTTCTCCTTCTCCTTCTTCTACTTCTTCTGATTCACCCTCCAGTCTTCAACTTCTCCTTCTCCTTCTTCTGCTTATTCTGATTCACCCTCCAGACTTCACCTTCTCCTTCTCCTTCTTCTGCTTCTTCTGATTCACCCTCCTGACTTCACCTTCTCCTTCTCCTTCTTCTGCTTCTTCTGATTCACCCTCCAGACTTCACCTTCTCCTTCTCCTTCTTCTACTTCTTCTGATTCACCCGCCAGACTTCACCTTCTCCTTCTACTTCTTCTGCTTCTTCTGCTTCGCCCTCCAGACTTCACCTTCTCCTTCTCCTTCTTCTGCTTCTTCTGCTTCACCCTCCAGACTTCACCTTCTCCTTCTCCTTCTTCTGCTTCTTCTGCTTCACCCTCCTGACTTCACCTTCTCCTTCTCCTTCTTCTACTTCTTCTGATTCACCCTCCAGACTTCACCTTCTCCTTCTCCTTCTTCTGCTTCTTCTGCTTCACCCTCCAGACTTCACCTTCTCCTTCTCCTTCTTCTGCTTCTTCTGCTGCGCCCTCCAGACTTCACCTTCTCCTTCTCCATCTTCTGCTTCTTCTGCTTCACCCTCCTGACTTCACCTTCTCCTTCTCCTTCTTCTACTTCTTCTGCTTCACCCCCCTGACCTCACCTTCTCCTTCTCCTTCTTCTGCTTTTTCTGGTTCACCCTCCTAACTTCACCTTCTCCTTCTCCTTCTTCTGCTTCTTCTGATTCACCCTCCTGGCTTCACCTTCTCCTTCTCCTTCTTCTGCTTCTTCTGATTCACCCTCCAGACTTCACCTTCTCCTTCACCTTCTTCTGCTTCTTCTGATTCACCCTCCAGACTTCACCTTCTCCTTCTCCTTCTTCTGCATCTTCTGATTCACCCTCCAGACCTCACCTTCTCCTTCTCCTTCTTCTACTTCTTCTGATTCACCCTGCAGACTTCATCTTCTCCTTCTCCTTCTTCTGCTTCTTCTGATTCACCCTCCTAACTTCACCTTCTCCTTCTCCTTCTTCTGCTTCTTCTGATTCACCCTCCTAACTTCACCTTCTCCGTCTCCTTCTTCTGCTTCTTCTGATTCACCCTCCAGACTTCACCTTCTCCTTCTCCTTCTTCTGCTTCTTCTGATTCACACTCCAGACTTCACCTTCTCCTTCTCCTTCTTCTGCTTCTTCTGATTCACCCTCCAGACCTCACCTTCTCCTTCTCCTTCTTCTCCTACTTCTGATTCTCCCTCCAGACTTCATCTTCCCCTTCTCATTCTTCTGCTTCTTCTGATTCACCCTCCAGACTTCATCTTCTCCTTCTCCTTCTTCTGCTTCTTCTGTTTCACCCTCCAGACTTAACCTTCTCCTTCTCCTTCTTCTACTTCTTCTGATTCACCCTCCAGACTTCACCTTATCCTTCTCCTTCTTCTACTTCTTCTGATTCACCCTCCAGTCTCAACCTTCTCCTTCTCCTTCTTCTGCTTCTTCTGCTTCACCCTCCAGACTTCACCTTCTCCTTCTCTTTCTTCTGCTTCTTCTGATTCACCCTCCAGACTTCCCCTTCTCCTTCTCCTTCTTCTGATTCTTCTGATTCACCCTCCAGACTTCACCTTCTCCTTCTCCTTCTTCTGCTTCTTCTGATTCACCCTCCTGACTTCACCTTCTCCTTCTCCTTCTTCTACTTCTTCTGATTCACCCTCCTGACTTCACCTTCTCCTTCTCCTTCTTCTACTTCTTCAGCTTCACCCTCCAGACTTCACCTTCTCCTTCTCCTTCTTCTACTTCTTCTGATTCACCCTCCAGACTTCACCTTCTCCTTCTCCTTCTTCTGCTTCTTCTGATTCACCCTCCAGACTTCACCTTCTCCTTCTTCTTCATCTGCTTCTTCTGATTCACCCTCCAGACTTCACCTTCTCCTTCTCCTTCTTCTGCTTCTTCTGATTCACCCTTCAGACTTCACCTTCTCCTTCTCCTTCTTCTGCTTCTTCTGATTCACCCTCCAGACCTCACCTTCTCCTTCTCCTTCTTCTACTTCTTCTGATTCACCCTCCAGACTTCATCTTCTCCTTCTCCTTCTTCTGCTTCTTCTGATTCACCCTCCAGACTTCATCTTCTCCTTCTCCTTCTTCTGCTTCTTCTGATTCACCCACCAGACTTCACCTTCTCCTTCTCCTTCTTCTGCTTCTTCTGATTCACCCTCCAGACTTCGCCTTCTCCTTCTCCTTCTGCTACTTCTTCTGATTCACCCTCCAGACCTCACCTTCTCCTTCTCCTTCTTCTACTACTTCTGATTCACCCTCCAGACTTCATCTTCCACTTCTCCTTCTTCTGCTTCTTCTGATTCACCCTCCAGACTTCATCTTCTCCTTCTCCTTCTTCTGCTCCTTCTGTTTCACCCTCCAGACTTCACCTTCTCCTTCTCCTTCTTCTACTTCTTCTGATTCACCCTCCAGACTTCACCTTATCCTTGTCCTTCTTCTACTTCTTCTGATTCACCCTCCAGTCTCAACCTTCTCCTTCTCCTTCTTCTGCTTCTTCTGCTTCACCCTCCAGACTTCACCTTCTCCTTCTCTTTCTTCTGCTTCTTCTGATTCACCCTCCAGACTTCACCTTCTCCTTCTCCTTCTTCTGATTCTTCTGATTCACCCTCCAGACTTCACCTTCTCCTTCTCCTTCTTCTGCTTCTTCTGATTCACCCTCCTGACTTCACCTTCTCCTTCTCCTTCTTCTACTTCTTCTGATTCACCCTCCAGACTTCACCTTCTCCTTCTCCTTCTTCTACTTCTTCAGCTTCACCCTCCAGACTTCACCTTCTCCTTCTCCTTCTTCTACTTCTTCTGATTCACCCTCCAGACTTCACCTTCTCCTTCTCCTTCTTCTGCTTCTTCTGATTCACCCTCCAGACTTCACCTTCTCCTTCTTCTGCTTCTTCTGATTCACCCTCCAGACTTCACCTTCTCCTTCTCCTTCTTCTGCTTCTTCTGATTCACCCTTCAGACTTCACCTTCTCATTCTCCTTCTTCTGCTTCTTCTGATTCACCCTTCAGACTTCACCTTCTCCTTCTCCTTCTTCTGCTTCTTCTGATTCACCCACCAGACTTCACCTTCTCCTTCTCCTTCTTCTGCTTCTTCTGATTCACCCTCCAGACTTCACCTTCTCCTTCTCCTTCTTCTACTTATTCTGATTCACCCTCCAGTCTTCACCTTCTCCTTCTCCTTCTTCTGCTTCTTCAGATTCACCCTCCAGACTTCACCTTCTCCTTCTCCTTCTACAACTTCTGCTTCTTCTGATTCACCCTCCAGACTTCAACTTCTCCTTCTCCTTCTTCTGCTTCTTCTGATTCACCCTCCAGTCTCAACCTTCTCCTTCTCCTTCTTCTGCTTCTTCTGCTTCACCCTCCAGACTTCACCTTCTCCTTCTCTTTCTTCTGCTTCTTCTGATTCACCCTCCAGACTTTACCTTCTCCTTCTCCTTCTTCTACTTCTTCTGTTTCACCCGCCAGACTTCACCTTCTCCTTCTACTTCTTCTGCTTCTTCTGATTCACCCTCCAGACTTCTCCTTCTCCTTCTCCTGCTTCTTCTGATTCACCCTCCAGTCTCAACCTTCTCCTTCTCCTTCTTCTGCTTCTTCTGCTTCACCCTCCAGACTTCACCTTCTCCTTTTCCTTCTTCTGATTCTTCTGATTCACCCTCCAGACTTCACCTTCTCCTTCTCCTTCTTCTGCTTCTTCTGATTCACCCTCTTGACTTCACCTTCTCCTTCTCCTTCTTCTACTTCTTCTGATTCACCCTCCTGACTTCACCTTCTCCTTCTCCTTCTTCTACTTCTTCAGCTTCACTCTCCAGACTTCACCTTCTCCTTCTCCTTCTTCTACTTCTTCTGATTCACCCTCCAGACTTCACCTTCTCCTTCTCCTTCTTCTGCTTCTTCTGATTCACCCTCCAGAATTCACCTTCTCCTTCTCCTTCTTCTGCTTCTTCTGATTCACCCTCCAGACTTCACCTTCTCCTTCTCCTTCTTCTGCTTCTTCTGATTCACCCACCAGACTGCACCTTCTCCTTCTCCTTCTTCTGCTTCTTCTGATTCACCCTCCAGACTTCACCTTCTCCTTCTCCTTCTTCTGCTTCTTCTGATTCACCCTCCAGACGTCAACTTCTCCTTCTCCTTCTTCTACTTCTTCTGATTCACCCTCCAGACTTCATCTTCTGCTTCTCCGTCTTCTGCTTCTTCTGATTCACCCTCCAGACTTCACCTTCTCCTTCTCCTTCGTCTACTTCTTCTGATTCACCCCCCAGACTACACCTTCTCCTTCTCCTTCTTCTACTTCTTCTGATTCACCCTCCAGACTTCACCTTCTCCTTCTCCTTCTTCTGCTTCTTCTGATTCACTCTCTAGACTTCACCTTCTCCTTCTCCTTCTTCTACTTCTTCTGATTCACACTCCAGACTTCACCTTCTCCTTCTCCTTCTTCTACTTCTTCTGATTCACCCTCCAGACTTCACCTTCTCCTTCTCCTTCTTCTACTTCTTCTGCTTCTCCCTCCAGACTTCACCTTCTCCTTCTCCTTCTTCTGCTTCTTCTGATTCACCCTCCAGACTTCACCTTCTCCTTCTCCTTCTTCTACTTCTTCTGATTCACGCTCCAGACTTCACCTTCTCCTTCTCCTTCTTCTACTTCTTCTGATTCACCCTCCAGACTTCACCTTCTCCTTCTCCTTCTTCTACCTCTTCTGATTCACCCTCCTGACTTCACCTTCTCCTTCTCCTTCTTCTGCTTCTTCTGCTTCACCCTTCAGACTTCACCTTCTCCTTCTCCTTCTTCTGCTTCTTCTGCTTCACCCTCCAGACTTCACCTTCACCTTCTCCTTCTTCTGCTTCTTCTGCTTCACCCTCCTGACTTCACCTTCTCCTTCTCCTTCTTGTACTTCTTCTGATTCAACCTCCAGACTTCACCGTCTCCTTCTCCTTCTTCTGCTACTTCTGCTTCACCCTCCAGACTTCACCTTCTCCTTCTCCTTCTTCTGCTTCTTCTGCTTCGCCCTCCAGACTTCACCTTCTCCTTCTTCTTCTTCTGCTTCTTCTGCTTCACCCTCCAGACTTCACCTTCTCCTTCTCCTTCTTCTGCTTCTTCTGCTTCGCCCTCCAGACTTCACCTTCTCCTTCTCCTTCTTCAGCTTCTTCTGATTCACCCTCCTGACTTCACCTTCTCCTTCTCCTTCTTCTGCTTCTTCTGATTCACCCTCCAGACTTCACCTTCTCCTTCTCCTTCTTCTACTTCTTCTGATTCACCCGCCGGACTTCACCTTCTCCTTCTACTTCTTCTGCTTCTTCTGATTCACCCTCCAGACTTCACCTTCTCTTTCTCCTTCTTCTGCTTCTTCTGATTTACCCTCCAGACTTCACCTTCTCCTTCTCCTTCTTCTGCTTCTTCTGATTCACCCTCCAGACTTCACCTTCTCCTTCTCCTTCTTCTGCTTCTTCTGATTCACCCTCCAGACTTCACCTTCTCCTTCTCCTTCTTCTACTTCTTCTGATTCACCCTCCAGACTTCACCTTCTCCTTCTCCTTCTTCTGCTTCTTCTGTTTCACCCTCCTGACTGCACCTTCTCCTTCTCCTTCTTCTGCTTCTTCTGATTCACCCTCCAGACTTCACCTTCTCCTTCTCCTTCTTCTACTTCTTCTGATTCACCCGCCAGACTTCACCTTCTCCTTCTACTTCTTCTGCTTCTTCTGATTCACCCTCCAGACTTCAACTTCTCCTTCTCCTTCTTCTGCTTCTTCTGATTCACCCTCCAGTCTCAACCTTCTCCTTCTCCTTCTTCTGCTTCTTCTGCTTCACCCTCCAGACTTCACCTTCTCCTTCTCTTTCTTCTGCTTCTTCTGATTCACCCTCCAGACTTTACCTTCTCCTTCTCCTTCTTCTACTTCTTCTGTTTCACCCGCCAGACTTCACCTTCTCCTTCTACTTCTTCTGCTTCTTCTGATTCACCCTCCAGACTTCTCCTTCTCCTTCTCCTGCTTCTTCTGATTCACCCTCCAGTCTCAACCTTCTCCTTCTCCTTCTTCTGCTTCTTCTGCTTCACCCTCCAGACTTCACCTTCTCCTTTTCCTTCTTCTGATTCTTCTGATTCACCCTCCAGACTTCACCTTCTCCTTCTCCTTCTTCTGCTTCTTCTGATTCACCCTCTTGACTTCACCTTCACCTTCTCCTTCTTCTACTTCTTCTGATTCACCCTCCTGACTTCACCTTCTCCTTCTCCTTCTTCTACTTCTTCAGCTTCACTCTCCAGACTTCACCTTCTCCTTCTCCTTCTTCTACTTCTTCTGATTCACCCTCCAGACTTCACCTTCTCCTTCTCCTTCTTCTGCTTCTTCTGATTCACCCTCCAGAATTCACCTTCTCCTTCTCCTTCTTCTGCTTCTTCTGATTCACCCTCCAGACTTCACCTTCTCCTTCTCCTTCTTCTGCTTCTTCTGATTCACCCACCAGACTGCACCTTCTCCTTCTCCTTCTTCTGCTTCTTCTGATTCACCCTCCAGACTTCACCTTCTCCTTCTCCTTCTTCTGCTTCTTCTGATTCACCCTCCAGACGTCAACTTCTCCTTCTCCTTCTTCTACTTCTTCTGATTCACCCTCCAGACTTCACCTTCTGCTTCTCCGTCTTCTGCTTCTTCTGATTCACCCTCCAGACTTCACCTTCTCCTTCTCCTTCGTCTACTTCTTCTGATTCACCCCCCAGACTTCACCTTCTCCTTCTCCTTCTTCTACCTCTTCTGATTCACCCTCCTGACTTCACCTTCTCCTTCTCCTTCTTCTGCTTCTTCTGCTTCACACTTCAGACTTCACCTTCTCCTTCTCCTTCTTCTGCTTCTTCTGCTTCACCCTCCAGACTTCACCTTCACCTTCTCCTTCTTCTGCTTCTTCTGCTTCACCCTCCTGACTTCACCTTCTCCTTCTCCTTCTTGTACTTCTTCTGATTCAACCTCCAGACTTCACCGTCTCCTTCTCCTTCTTCTGCTACTTCTGCTTCACCCTCCAGACTTCACCTTCTCCTTCTCCTTCTTCTGCTTCTTCTGCTTCGCCCTCCAGACTTCACCTTCTCCTTCTTCTTCTTCTGCTTCTTCTGCTTCACCCTCCAGACTTCACCTTCTCCTTCTCCTTCTTCTGCTTCTTCTGCTTCGCCCTCCAGACTTCACCTTCTCCTTCTCCTTCTTCAGCTTCTTCTGATTCACCCTCCTGACTTCACCTTCTCCTTCTCCTTCTTCTGCTTCTTCTGATTCACCCTCCAGACTTCACCTTCTCCTTCTCCTTCTTCTACTTCTTCTGATTCACCCGCCGGACTTCACCTTCTCCTTCTACTTCTTCTGCTTCTTCTGATTCACCCTCCAGACTTCACCTTCTCTTTCTCCTTCTTCTGCTTCTTCTGATTTACCCTCCAGACTTCACCTTCTCCTTCTCCTTCTTCTGCTTCTTCTGATTCACCCTCCAGACTTCACCTTCTCCTTCTCCTTCTTCTGCTTCTTCTGATTCACCCTCCAGACTTCACCTTCTCCTTCTCCTTCTTCTACTTCTTCTGATTCACCCTCCAGACTTCACCTTCTCCTTCTCCTTCTTCTGCTTCTTCTGTTTCACCCTCCTGACTGCACCTTCTCCTTCTCCTTCTTCTGCTTCTTCTGATTCACCCTCCAGACTTCACCTTCTCCTTCTCCTTCTTCTACTTCTTCTGATTCACCCGCCAGACTTCACCTTCTCCTTCTACTTCTTCTGCTTCTTCTGATTCACCCTCCAGACTTCAACTTCTCCTTCTCCTTCTTCTGCTTCTTCTGATTCACCCTCCAGTCTCAACCTTCTCCTTCTCCTTCTTCTGCTTCTTCTGCTTCACCCTCCAGACTTCACCTTCTCCTTCTCTTTCTTCTGCTTCTTCTGATTCACCCTCCAGACTTTACCTTCTCCTTCTCCTTCTTCTACTTCTTCTGTTTCACCCGCCAGACTTCACCTTCTCCTTCTACTTCTTCTGCTTCTTCTGATTCACCCTCCAGACTTCTCCTTCTCCTTCTCCTGCTTCTTCTGATTCACCCTCCAGTCTCAACCTTCTCCTTCTCCTTCTTCTGCTTCTTCTGCTTCACCCTCCAGACTTCACCTTCTCCTTTTCCTTCTTCTGATTCTTCTGATTCACCCTCCAGACTTCACCTTCTCCTTCTCCTTCTTCTGCTTCTTCTGATTCACCCTCTTGACTTCACCTTCACCTTCTCCTTCTTCTACTTCTTCTGATTCACCCTCCTGACTTCACCTTCTCCTTCTCCTTCTTCTACTTCTTCAGCTTCACTCTCCAGACTTCACCTTCTCCTTCTCCTTCTTCTACTTCTTCTGATTCACCCTCCAGACTTCACCTTCTCCTTCTCCTTCTTCTGCTTCTTCTGATTCACCCTCCAGGATTCACCTTCTCCTTCTCCTTCTTCTGCTTCTTCTGATTCACCCTCCAGACTTCACCTTCTCCTTCTCCTTCTTCTGCTTCTTCTGATTCACCCACCAGACTGCACCTTCTCCTTCTCCTTCTTCTGCTTCTTCTGATTCACCCTCCAGACTTCACCTTCTCCTTCTCCTTCTTCTGCTTCTTCTGATTCACCCTCCAGACGTCAACTTCTCCTTCTCCTTCTTCTACTTCTTCTGATTCACCCTCCAGACTTCACCTTCTGCTTCTCCGTCTTCTGCTTCTTCTGATTCACCCTCCAGACTTCACCTTCTCCTTCTCCTTCGTCTACTTCTTCTGATTCACCCCCCAGACTACACCTTCTCCTTCTCCTTCTTCTACTTCTTCTGATTCACCCTCCAGACTTCACCTTCTCCTTCTCCTTCTTCTGCTTCTTCTGATTCACTCTCTAGACTTCACCTTCTCCTTCTCCTTCTTCTCCTTCTTCTGATTCACACTCCAGACTTCACCTTCTCCTTCTCCTTCTCCTACTTCTTCTGATTCACCCTCCAGACTTCACCTTCTCCTTCTCCTTCTTCTACTTCTTCTGCTTCTCCCTCCAGACTTCACCTTCTCCTTCTCCTTCTTCTGCTTCTTCTGATTCACCCTCCAGACTTCACCTTCTCCTTCTCCTTCTTCTACTTCTTCTGATTCACGCTCCAGACTTCACCTTCTCCTTCTCCTTCTTCTACTTCTTCTGATTCACCCTCCAGACTTCACCTTCTCCTTCTCCTTCTTCTACCTCTTCTGATTCACCCTCATGACTTCACCTTCTCCTTCTCCTTCTTCTGCTTCTTCTGCTTCACCCTTCAGACTTCACCTTCTCCTTCTCCTTCTTCTGCTTCTTCTGCTTCACCCTCCAGACTTCACCTTCACCTTCTCCTTCTTCTGCTTCTTCTGCTTCACCCTCCTGACTTCACCTTCTCCTTCTCCTTCTTCTACTTCTTCTGATTCACCCTCCAGACTTCACCGTCTCCTTCTCCTTCTTCTGCTACTTCTGCTTCACCCTCCAGACTTCACCTTCTCCTTCTCCTTCTTCTGCTTCTTCTGCTTCGCCCTCCAGACATCACCTTCTCCTTCTTCTTCTTCTGCTTCTTCTGCTTCACCCTCCAGACTTCACCTTCTCCTTCTCCTTCTTCTGCTTCTTCTGATTCACCCTCCAGTCTTCACCTTCTCCTTCTCCTTCTTCTGCTTCTTCTGATTCACCCTCCAGACTACACCTTCTCCTTCTCCTTCTTCAGCTTCTTCTGATTCACCCTCCTGACTTCACCTTCTCCTTTTCCTTCTTCTGCTTCTTCTGATTCACCCTCCAGACTTCACCTTCTCCTTCTCCTTCTTCTACTTCTTCTGATTCACCCGCCAGACTTCACCTTCTCCTTCTACTTCTTCTGCTTCTTCTGATTCACCCTCCAGACTTCACCTTCTCTTTCTCCTTCTTCTGCTTCTTCTGATTTACCCTCCAGACTTCACCTTCTCCTTCTCCTTCTTCTGCTTCTTCTGATTCACCCTCCAGACTTCACCTTCTCCTTCTCCTTCTTCTGCTTCTTCTGATTCACCCTCCAGACTTCACCTTCTCCTTCTCCTTCTTCTACTTCTTCTGATTCACCCTCCAGACTTCACCTTCTGCTTCTCCTTCTTCTGCATCTTCTGATTCACCCTCCAGACTTCACCTTCTCCTTCTCCTTCGTCTCCTTCTTCTGATTCACCCTCCAGACTACACCTTCTCCTTCTCCTTCTTCTACTTCTTCTGATTCACCCTCCAGACTTCACCTTCTCCTTCTCCTTCTTCTGCTTCTTCTGATTCACCCTCCAGACTTCACCTTCTCCTTCTCCTTCTTCTACTTCTTCTGATTCACACTCCAGACTTCACCTTCTCCTTCTCCTTCTTCTACTTCTTCTGATTCACCCTCCAGACTTCACCTTCTCCTTCTCCTTCTTCCGATTCACCCTCCAGACTTCACCTTCGCCTTCTCCTTCTTCTACTTCTTCTGCTTCTCCCTCCAGACTTCACCTTCTCCTTCTTCTGCATCTTCTGATTCACCCTCCAGACTTCACCTTCTCCTTCTCCTTCTTCTACTTCTTTTGATTCACCCTCCAAACTTCACCTTCTCCTTCTCCTTCTTCTACTTCTTCTGATTCACCCTCCAGACTTCACCTTCTCCTTCTCCTTCTTCTACTTCTTCTGATTCACCCTCCTGACTTCACCTTCTCCTTCTCCTTCTTGTGCTTCACCCTCCAGAATTCACCTTCTCCTTCTCCTTCTTGTGCTTCTTCTGCTTCACCCTCCAGACTTCACCTTCTCCTTCTCCTTCTTCTGCTTCTTCTGCTTCACCCTCCTGACTTCACCTTCTCCTTCTCCTTCTACTTCTTCTGATTCACCCTCCAGACTTCACCTTCTCCTTCTCCTTCTTCTGTTTCTTCTGCTTCACCCTCCAGACTTCACCTTCTCCTTCTCCTTCTTCTGCTTCGCCCTCCAGACTTCACCTTCTCCTTCTCCTTCTTCTGCTTCTTCTGCTTCACCCTCCAGACTTCACCTTCTCCTTCTCCTTCTTCTGCTTCTTCTGCTTCACCCTCCTGACTTCACCTTCTCCTTCTCCTTCTTCTACTTCTTCTGATTCACCCTCCAGACTTCACCTTCTCCTTCTCCTTCTTCTGCTTCTTCTGCTTCACCCTCCTGACTTCACCTTCTCCTTCTCCTTCTTCTACTTCTTCTGCTTCACCCCCTGACTTCACCTTCTCCTTCTCCTTCTTCTGCTTCTTCTGGTTCACCCTCCTAACTTCACCTTCTCCTTCTCCTTCTTCTGCTTCTTCTAATACACCCTCCTGACTTCACCTTCTCCTTCTCCTTCTTCTGCTTCTTCTGATTCACCCTCCAGACTTCACCTTCTCCTTCTCCTTCTTCTGCTTCTTCAGATTCACCCTCCAGACTTCACCGTCTCCTTCTCCTTCTTCTGCTTCTTCTGATTAACCCTCCAGACCACACCTTCTCCTTCTCCTTCTTCTACTACTTCTGATTCACCCTCCAGACTTCATCTTCCCCTTCTGCTTCTTCTGCTTCTGCTGCTTCACCCTCCAGACTTCATCTTCTCCTTCTCCTTCTTCTGCTTCTTCTGTTTCACCCTCCAGACTTCACCTTCTCCTTCTCCTTCTTCTACTTCTTCTGATTCACCCTCCAGACTTCACCTTATCCTTCTCCTTCTTCTACTTCTTCTGATTCTCCCTCCAGTCTCAACCTTCTCCTTCTCCTTCTTCTGCTTCTTCTGCTTCACCCTCCAGACTTCACCTTCACCTTCTCTTTCTTCTGCTTCTTCTGATTCACCCTCCAGACTTCACCTTCTCCTTCTCCTTCTTCTGCTTCTTCTGCTTCACACTCCAGACTTCACCTTCTCCTACTCCTTCTTCTGCTTCTTCTGCTGCGCCCTCCAGGCTTCACCTTCTCCTTCTCCTTCTTCTGCTTCTTCTGATTCACCCTCCAGACTTCACCTTCTCCTTCTCCTTCTTCTGCTTCTTCTGATTCACCCTCCAGACCTCACCTTCTCCTTCTCCTTCTTCTACTTCTTCTGATTCACCCTCCAGACTTCATCTTCTCCTTCTCCTTCTTCTGCTTCTTCTGATTCACCCTCCAGTCTTCACCTTCTCCTTCTCCTTCTTCTGCTTCTTCTGATTCACCCTCCAGACTTCACCTTCTCCTTCTCCTTCTTCTACTTCTTCTGATTCACCCTCCAGACTTCACCTTCTCCTTCTCCTTCTTCTACTTCTTCTGATTCACCCTCCAGTCTTCACCTTCTCCTTCTCCTTCTTCTGTTTCTTCTGCTTCACCCTCCAGACTTCACCTTCTCCTTCTCTTTCTTCTGCTTCTTCTGCTTCACCCTCCAGACTTCACCTTCTCCTTCTCCTTCTTCTGATTCTTCTGATTCACCCTCCAGACTTCACCTTCTCTATCTCCTTCTTCTGCTTCTTCTGATTCACCCTCCTGACTTCACCTTCTCCTTCTCCTTCTTCTACTTCTTCTGATTCACCCTCCTGACTTCACCTTCTCCTTCTCCTTCTTCTACTTCTTCTGCTTCACCCTCCAGACTTCAACTTCTCCTTCTCCTTCTTCTACTTCTTCTGATTCACCCTCCAGACTTCACCTTCTCCTTCTTCTGCTTCTTCTGATTCACCCTCCAGACTTCACCTTCTCCTTCTCCTTCTTCTGCTTCTTCTGATTCACCCTCCAGACTTCACCTTCTCCTTCTCCTTCTTCTACTTCTTCTGATTCACCCTCCAGACTTCACCTTCTCCTTCTCCTTCTTCTGCTTCTTCTGATTCACCCTCCAGACTTCACCTTCTCCTTCTCCTTCGTCTACTTCTTCTGATTCACCCTCCAGACTACACCTTCTCCTTCTCCTTCTTCTTCTTCTTCTGATTCACCCTCCAGACTTCACCTTCTCCTTCTCCTTCTTCTGTTTCTTCTGATTCACCCTCCAGACTTCATCTTCTCCTTCTCCTTCTTCTACTTCTTCTGATTCACCCTCCAGACTTCACCTTCTCCTTCTCCTTCTTCTACTTCTTCTGATTCACCCTCCAGACTTCATCTTCTCCTTCTCCTTCTTCTACTTCTTCTGATTCACCCTCCAGACTTCATCTTCTCCTTCTCCTTCTTCTGCTTCTTCTGTTTCACCCTCCAGACTTCACCTTCTCCTTCTCCTTCTTCTACTTCTTCTGATTCACCCTCCAGACTTCACCTTATCCTTCTCCTTCTTCTACTTCTTCTGATTCTCCCTCCAGTCTCAACCTTCTCCTTCTCCTTCTTCTGCTTCTTCTGCTTCACCCTCCAGACTTCACCTTCACCTTCTCTTTCTTCTGCTTCTTCTGATTCACCCTCCAGACTTCACCTTCTCCTTCTCCTTCTTCTGCTTCTTCTGCTTCACACTCCAGACTTCACCTTCTCCTACTCCTTCTTCTGCTTCTTCTGCTGCGCCCTCCAGGCTTCACCTTCTCCTTCTCCTTCTTCTGCTTCTTCTGATTCACCCTCCAGACTTCACCTTCTCCTTCTCCTTCTTCTGCTTCTTCTGATTCACCCTCCAGACCTCACCTTCTCCTTCTCCTTCTTCTACTTCTTCTGATTCACCCTCCAGACTTCATCTTCTCCTTCTCCTTCTTCTGCTTCTTCTGATTCACCCTCCAGTCTTCACCTTCTCCTTCTCCTTCTTCTGCTTCTTCTGATTCACCCTCCAGACTTCACCTTCTCCTTCTCCTTCTTCTACTTCTTCTGATTCACCCTCCAGACTTCACCTTCTCCTTCTCCTTCTTCTACTTCTTCTGATTCACCCTCCAGTCTTCACCTTCTCCTTCTCCTTCTTCTGTTTCTTCTGCTTCACCCTCCAGACTTCACCTTCTCCTTCTCTTTCTTCTGCTTCTTCTGCTTCACCCTCCAGACTTCACCTTCTCCTTCTCCTTCTTCTGATTCTTCTGATTCACCCTCCAGACTTCACCTTCTCTATCTCCTTCTTCTGCTTCTTCTGATTCACCCTCCAGACTTCACCTTCTCCTTCTCCTTCTTCTGCTTCTTCTGATTCACCCTCCAGACTTCACCTTCTCCTTCTCCTTCTTCTGCTTCTTCTGATTCACCCTCCAGACCTCACCTTCTCCTTCTCCTTCTTCTACTTCTTCTGATTCACCCTCCAGACTTCATCTTCTCCTTCTCCTTCTTCTGATTCTTCTGATTCACCCTCCAGACTTCACCTTCTCTATCTCCTTCTTCTGCTTCTTCTGATTCACCCTCCTGACTTCACCTTCTCCTTCTCCTTCTTCTACTTCTTCTGATTCACCCTCCAGACTTCACCTTCTCCTTCTCCTTCTTCTACTTCTTCCGATTCACCCTCCAGACTTCATCTTCTCCTTCTCCTTCTTCTGCTTCTTCTGATTCACCCTCCAGACTTCACCTTCTCCTTCTCCTTCTTCTGCTTCTTCTGATTCACCCTCCAGACTTCACCTTCTCCTTCTCCTTCTTCTACTTCTTCTGATTCACCCTCCAGACTTCACCTTCTCCTTCTCTTTCTTCTGCTTCTTCTGATTCACCCTCCAGACTTCACCTTCTCCTTCTTCTGATTCTTCTGATTCACCCTCCAGACTTCACCTTCTCCTTCTCCTTCTTCTGCTTCTTCTGATTCACCCTCCTGACTTCACCTTCTCCTTCTCCTTCTTCTACTTCTTCTGATTCACCCTCCAGACTTCACCTTCTCCTTCTCCTTCTTCTCCTTCTTCTGCTTCACCCTCCAGACTTCACCTTCTCCTTCTCCTTCTTCTGCTTCTTCTGATTCACCCTCCAGACTTCACCTTCTCCTTCTCCTTCTTTTGCTTCTTCTGATTCACCCTCCAGACTTCACCTTCTCCTTCTCCTTATTCTGCTTCTTCTGATTCACCCTCCAGACTTCACCTTCTCCTTCTCCTTATTCTGCTTCTTCTGATTCACCCTCCAGACTTCACCTTCTCCTTCTACTTCCTCTGCATCTTCTGATTCACCCTCCAGACTTCACCTTCTCCTTCTCCTTCTTCTGATTCTTCTGATTCACCCTCCAGACTTCACCTTCTCCTTCTCCATCTTCTGCTTCTTCTGATTCACCCTCCTGACTTCACCTTCTCCTTCTCCTTCTTCTACTTCTTCTGATTCACCCTCCTGACTTCACCTTCTCCTTCTCCATCTTCTACTTCCTCTGCTTCACCCTCCAGACTTCAACTTCTCCTTCTCCTTCTTCTACTTCTTCTGATTCACCCTCCAGACTTCACCTTCTCCTTCTCCTTCTTCTGCTTCTTCTGATTCACCCTCCAGACTTCACCTTCTCCTTCTCCTTCTTCTGCTTCTTCTGATTCACCCTCCAGACTTCACCTTCTCCTTCTCCTTCTTCTACTTCATCTGATTCACCCTCCAGACTTCACCTTCTCCTTCTCCTTCTTCTGCTTCTTCTGATTCACCCTCCAGACTTCACCTTCTCCTTCTCCTTCGTCTACTTCTTCTGATTCACCCTCCAGACTACACCTTCTCCTTCTCCTTCTTCTACTTATTCTGATTCACCCTCCAGACTTCACCTTCTCCTTCTCCTTCTTCTGTTTCTTCTGATTCACCCTCCAGACTTCATCTTCTCCTTCTCCTTCTTCTACTTCTTCTGATTCACCCTCCAGACTTCACCTTCTCCTTCTCCTTCTTCTACTTCTTCTGATTCACCCTCCAGACTTCATCTTCTCCTTCTCCTTCTTCTGCTTCTTCTGATTCACCCTCCAGACTTCACCTTCTCCTTCTCCTTCTTCTGCTTCTTCTGATTCACCCTCCAGACTTCAACTTCTCCTTCTCCTTCTTCTACTTCTTCTGATTCACCCTCCAGACTTCACCTTCTCCTTCTCCTTCTTCTACTTCTTCTGATACACCCTCCAGTCTTCATCTTCTCCTTCTCCTTCTTCTGTTTCTTCTGCTTCACCCTCCAGACTTCACCTTCTCCTTCTCTTTCTTCTGCTTCTTCTGATTCACCCTCCAGACTTCACCTTCTCCTTCTCCTTCTTCTGATTCTTCTGATTCACCCTCCAGACTTCACCTTCTCCTTCTCCTTCTTCTGCTTCTTCTGATTCACCCTCCTGACTTCACCTTCTCCTTCTCCTTCTTCTACTTCTTCTGATTCACCCTCCTGACTTCACCTTCTCCTTCTCCTTCTTCTATTTCTTCTGCTTCACCCTCCAGACTTCACCTTCTCCTTCTCCTTCTTCTACTTCTTCTGATTCAACCTCCAGACTTCACCTTCTCCTTCTCCTTCTTCTGCTACTTCTGATTCACCCTCCAGACTTCACCTTCTCATTCTCCTTCTTCTGCTTCTTCTGCTGCGCCCTCCAGACTTCACCTTCTCCTTCTCCTTCTTCTGCTTCTTCTGCTTCACACTCCAGACTTCACCTTCTCCTACTCCTTCTTCTGCTTCTTCTGCTGCGCCCTCCAGGCTTCACCTTCTCCTTCTCCTTCTTCTGCTTCTTCTGCTTCACCGTCCTGACTTCACCTTCTCCTTCTCCTTCTTCTACTTCTTCTGCTACACCCCCCTGACTTCACCTGCTCCTTCTCCTTCTTCTGCTTCTTCTGATTCACCCTCCTAACTTCACCTTCTCCTTCTCCTTATTCTGCTTCTTCTGATTCACCCTCCTGACTTCACCTTCTCCTTCTCCTTCTTCTGCTTCTTCTGATTCACCTTCCAGACTTCACCTTCTCCTTCTCCTTCTTCTGCTTCTTCTGATTCACCCTCCAGACTTCACCTTCTCCTTCTCCTTCTTCTGCTTCTTCTGATTCACCCTCCAGACCTCACCTTCTCCTTCTCCTTCTTCTACTTCTTCTGATTCACCCTCCAGACTTCATCTTCTCCTTCTCCTTCTTCTGCTTCTTCTGATTCACCCTCCAGACTTCACCTTCTCCTTCTCCTTCTTCTGCTTCTTCTGATTCACCCTCCAGACTTCACCTTCTCCTTCTCCTTCTTCTACTTCTTCTGATTCACCCTCCAGACTTCACCTTCTCCTTCTCCTTCTTCTACTTCTTCTGATTCACCCACCAGTCTTCACCTTCTCCTTCTCCTTCTTCTGTTTCTTCTGCTTCACCATCCAGACTTCACCTTCTCCTTCTCCTTCTTCTACTTCTTCTGATTCACCCTCCAGACTTCACCTTCTCCTTCTCCTTCTTCTGCTTCTTCTGATTCACCCTCCAGACTTAACCATCTCCTTCTCCTTACTCTGCTTCTTCTGATTCACCCTCCAGACTTCACCTTCTCCTTCTCCTTCTTCTGCTTCTTCTGATTCACCCTCCAGACTTCACCTTCTCCTTCTCCTTCTTCTGCTTCTTCTGATTCACCCTCCAGACTTCACCTTCTCCTTCTCCTTCTTCTACTTCTTCTGATTCACCCTCCAGACTTCACCTTCTCCTTCTCCTTCTTCTGCTTCTTCTGATTCACCCTCCTGACTTCACCTTCTCCTTCTCCTTCTTCTACATTTTCTGATTCACCCTCCTGACTTCACCTTCTCCTTCTCCATCTTCTACTTCCTCTGCTTCACCCTCCAGACTTCAACTTCTCCTTCTCCTTCTTCTACTTCTTCTGATTCACCCTCCAGACTTCACCTTCTCCTTCTCCTTCTTCTGCTTCTTCTGATTCACCCTCCAGACTTCAACTTCTCCTTCTCCTTCTTCTGCTTCTTCCGATTCACCCTCCAGACTTCACCTTCTCCTTCTCCTTCTTCTACTTCATCTGATTCACCCTCCAGACTTCACCTTCTCCTTCTCCTTCTTCTGCTTCTTCTGATTCACCCTCCAGACTTCACCTTCTCCTTCTCCTTCGTCTACTTCTTCTGATTCACCCTCCAGACTACACCTTCTCCTTCTCCTTCTTCTACTTCTTCTGATTCACCCTCCAGACTTCACCTTCTCCTTCTCCTTCTTCTGTTTCTTCTGATTCACCCTCCAGACTTCATGTTCTCCATCTCCTTCTTCTACTTCTTCTGATTCACCCTCCAGACTTCACCTTCTCCTTCTCCTTCTTCTACTTCTTCTGATTCACCCTCCAGACTTCATCTTCTCCTTCTCCTTCTTCTGCTTCTTCTGATTCACCCTCCAGACTTCACCTTCTCCTTCTCCTTCTTCTGCTTCTTCTGATTCACCCTCCAGACTTCAACTTCTCCTTCTCCTTCTTCTACTTCTTCTGATTCACCCTCCAGACTTCACCTTCTCCTTCTCCTTCTTCTACTTCTTCTGATTCACCCTCCAGTCTTCACCTTCTCCTTCTCCTTCTTCTGTTTCTTCTGCTTCACCCTCCAGACTTCACCTTCTCCTTCTCTTTCTTCTGCTTCTTCTGATTCACCCTCCAGACTTCACCTTCTCCTTCTCCTTCTTCTGATTCTTCTGATTCACCCTCCAGACTTCACCTTCTCCTTCTCCTTCTTCTGCTTCTTCTGATTCACCCTCCTGACTTCACCTTCTCCTTCTCCTTCTTCTACTTCTTCTGATTCACCCTCCTGACTTCACCTTCTCCTTCTCCTTCTTCTACTTCTTCTGCTTCACCCTCCAGACTTCACCTTCTCCTTCTCCTTCTTCTACTTCTTCTGATTCAACCTCCAGACTTCACCTTCTCCTTCTCCTTCTTCTGCTTCTTCTGATTCACCCTCCAGACTTCACCTTCTCATTCTCCTTCTTCTGCTTCTTCTGCTGCGCCCTCCAGACTTCACCTTCTCCTTCTCCTTCTTCTGCTTCTTCTGCTTCACACTCCAGACTTCACCTTCTCCTTCTCCTTCTTCTGCTTCACCCTCCAGACTTCACCTTCTCCTTCTCCTTCTTCTGATTCTTCTGATTCACCCTCCAGACTTCACCTTCTCTATCTCCTTCTTCTGCTTCTTCTGATTCACCCTCCTGACTTCACCTTCTCCTTCTCCTTCTTCTGCTTCTTCTGATTCACCCTCCAGACCTCACCTTCTCCTTCTCCTTCTTCTTCTTCTTCTGATTCACCCTCCAGACTTCATCTTCTCCTTCTCCTTCTTCTGCTTCTTCTGATTCATCCTCCAGACTTCACCTTCTCCTTCTCCTTCTTCTGCTTCTTCTGATTCTCCCTCCAGACTTCACCTTCTCCTTCTCCTTCTTCTACTTCTTCTGATTCACCCTCCAGACTTCACCTTCTCCTTCTCCTTCTACTTCTTCTGATTCACCCTCCAGTCTTCACCTTCTCCTTCTCCTTCTTCTGTTTCTTCTGCTTCACCCTCCAGACTTTACCTTCTCCTTCTCTTTCTTCTGCTTCTTCTGCTTCACCCTCCAGACTTCACCTTCTCCTTCTCCTTCTTCTGATTCTTCTGATTCACCCTCCAGACTTCACCTTCTCTATCTCCTTCTTCTGCTTCTTCTGATTCACCCTCCTGACTTCACCTTCTCCTTCTCCTTCTTCTACTTCTTCTGATTCACCCTCCTGACTTCACCTTCTCCTTCTCCTTCTTCTACTTCTTCTGCTTCACCCTCCAGACTTCACCTTCTCCTTCTCCTTCTTCTACTTCTTCTGATTCACCCTCCAGACTTCACCTTCTCCTTCTCCTTCTTCTGCTTCTTCTGATTCATCCTCCAGACTTAACCTTCTCCTTCTCCTTCTTCTGCTTCTTCTGATTCACCCTCCAGACTTCACCTTCTCCTTCTCCTTCTTCTGCTTCTTCTGATTCACCCTCCAGACTTCACCTTCTCCTTCTCCTTCTTCTACTTCTTCTGATTCACCCTCCAGACTTCACCTTCTCCTTCTCCTTCTTCTGCTTCTTCTGATTCACCCTCCTGACTTCACCTTCTCCTTCTCCTTCTTCTACATCTTCTGATTCACCCTCCTGACTTCACCTTCTCCTTCTCCTTCTTCTACTTCTTCTGATTCACCCTCCAGACTTCACCTTCTCCTTCTCCTTCTTCTGCTTCTTCTGATTCACCCTCCAGACTTCACCTTCTCATTCTCCTTCTTCTGCTTCTTCTGCTGCGCCCTCCAGACTTCACCTTCTCCTTCTCCTTCTTCTGCTTCTTCTGCTTCACACTCCAGACTTCACCTTCTCCTTCTCCTTCTTCTGCTTCCTCTGCTGCGACATCCAGGCTTCACCGTCTCCTTCTCCTTCTTCTGCTTCTTCTGCTTCACCGTCCTGACTTCACCTGCTCCTTCTCCTTCTTCTGCTTCTTCTGATTCACCCTCCTAACTTCACCTTCTCCTTCTCCTTCTTCTGCTTCTTCTGATTCACCCTCCTGACTTCACCTTCTCCTTCTCCTTCTTCTGCTTCTTCTGATTCACCCTCCAGACTTCACCTTCTCCTTCTCCTTCTTCTGCTTCTTCTGATTCACCCTCCAGACTTCACCTTCTCCTTCTCCTTCTTCTGCTTCTTCTGATTCACCCTACAGACCTCACCTTCTCCTTCTCCTTCTTCTACTTCTTCTGATTCACCCTCCAGACTTCATCTTCTCCTTCTCCTTCTTCTGCTTCTTCTGATTCACCCTCCAGACTTCACCTTCTCCTTCTCCTTCTTCTGCTTCTTCTGATTCACCCTCCAGACTTCACCTTCTCCTTCTCCTTCTTCTACTTCTTCTGATTCACCCTCCAGACTTCACCTTCTCCTTCTCCTTCTTCTACTTCTTCTGATTCACCCTCCAGTCTTCACCTTCTCCTTCTCCTTCTTCTGTTTCTTCTGCTTCACCCTCCAGACTTCACCTTCTCCTTCTCTTTCTTCTGCTTCTTCTGCTTCACCCTCCAGACTTCACCTTCTCCTTCTCCTTCTTCTGATTCTTCTGATTCAACCTCCAGACTTCACCTTCTCTATCTCCTTCTTCTGCTTCTTCTGATTCACCCTCCTGACTTCACCTTCTCCTTCTCCTTCTTCTACTTCTTCTGATTCACCCTCCTGACTTCACCTTCTCCTTCTCCTTCTTCTACTTCTTCTGCTTCACCCTCCAGACTTCACCTTCTCCTTCTCCTTCTTCTACTTCTTCTGATTCACCCTCCAGACTTCACCTTCTCCTTCTCCTTCTTCTGCTTCTTCTGATTCACCCTCCAGACTTAACCTTCTCCTTCTCCTTATTCTGCTTCTTCTGATTCACCCTCCAGACTTCACCTTCTCCTTCTCCTTCTTCTGCTTCTTCTGATTCACCCTCCAGACTTCACCTTCTCCTTCTCCTTCTTCTGCTTCTTCTGATTCACCCTCCAGACTTCACCTTCTCCTTCTCCTTCTTCTACTTCTTCTGATTCACCCTCCAGACTTCACCTTCTCCTTCTCCTTCTTCTGCTTCTTCTGATTCACCCTCCTGACTTCACCTTCTCCTTGTCCTTCTTCAACATCTTCTGATTCACCCTCCTGACTTCACCTTCTCCTTGTCCTTCTTCTACTTCTTCTGCTTCACCCTCCAGACTTCACCTTCTCCTTCTCCTTCTTCTACTTCTTCTGATTCACCCTCCAGACTTCACCTTCTCCTTCTCCTTCTTCTACTTCTTCTGATTCACCCTCCAGACTTCACCTTCTCCTTCTCCTTCTTCTACTTCTTCTGATTCACCCTCCAGACTTCACCTTCTCCTTCTCCTTCTTCTGCTTCTTCTGATTCACCCTCCAGACTTCACCTTCTCCTTCTCCTTATTCTGCTTCTTCTGAATCACCCTCCAGACTTCACCTTCTCCTTCTCCTTCTTCTGCTTCTTCTGATTCACCCTCCAGACTTCACCTTCTCCTTCTCCTTCTTCTGCTTCTTCTGATTCACCCTCCAGACTTCACCTTCTCCTTCTCCTTCTTCTACGTCTTCTGATTCACCCTCCAGACTTCACCTTCTCCATCTCCTTCTTCTGCTTCTTCTGATTCACCCTCCAGACTTCACCTTCTCCTTCTCCTTCATCTACTTCTTCTGATTCACCCTCCAGACTTCACCTTCTCCTTCTCCTTCTTCTGCTTCTTCTGATTCACCCTCCAGACTTCACCTTCTCCTTCTCCTTCTTCTGCTTCTTCTGATTCACCCTGCAGACTTCACCTTCTCCTTCTCCTTCTTCTACTTCTTCTGATTCACCCTCCAGACTTCACCTTCTCCTTCTTCTGCTTCTTCTGATTCACCCTCCAGACTTTACCTTCTCCTTCTCCTTCGTCTACTTCTTCTGATTCACCCTCCAGACTACACCTTCTCCTTCTCCTTCTTCTACTTCTTCTGATTCACCCTCCAGACTTCACCTTCTCATTCTCCTTCTTCTACTTCTTCCGATTCACCCTCCAGACTTCATCTTCTCCTTCTCCTTCTTCTGCTTCTTCTGATTCACCCTCCAGACTTCACCTTCTCCTTCTCCTTCTTCTGCTTCTTCTGATTCACCCTCCAGACTTCACCTTCTCCTTCTCCTTCTTCTACTTCTTCTGATTCACCCTCCAGACTTCACCTTCTCCTTCTCCTTCTTCTACTTCTTCTGATTCACCCTCCAGTCTTCACCTTCTCCTTCTCCTTCTTCTGTTTCTTCTGCTTCACCCTCCAGACTTCACCTTCTCCTTCTCTTTCTTCTGCTTCTTCTGATTCACCCTCCAGACTTCACCTTCTCCTTCTCCTTCTTCTGATTCTTCTGATTCACCCTCCAGACTTCACCTTCTCCTTCTCCTTCTTCTGCTTCTTCTGATTCACCCTCCTGACTTCACCTTCTCCTTCTGCTTCTTCTACTTCTTCTGATTCACCCTCCTGACTTCACCTTCTCCTTCTCCTTCTTCTACTTCTTCTGCTTCACCCTCCAGACTTCACCTTCTCCTTCTCCTTCTTCTACTTCTTCTGATGCACCCTCCAGACTTCACCTTCTCCTTCTCCTTCTTCTGCTTCTTCTGATTCACCCTCCAGACTTCACCTTCTCCTTCTCCTTATTCTGCTTCTTCTGATTCACCCTCCAGACTTCACCTTCTCCTTCTCCTTATTCTGCTTCTTTTGATTCACCCTCCAGACTTCACCTTCTCCTTCTCCTTCCTCTGCTTCTTCTGATTCACCCTCCAGACTTCACCTTCTCCTTCTCCTTCTTCTGATTCTTCTGATTCACCCTCCAGACTTCACCTTCTCCTTCTCCATCTTCTGCTTCTTCTGATTCACCCTCCTGACTTCACCTTCTCCTTCTCCTTCTTCTACTTCTTCTGATTCACCCTCCTGACTTCACCTTCTCCTTCTCCATCTTCTACTTCTTCTGCTTCACCCTCCAGACTTCAACTTCTCCTTCTCCTTCTTCTACTTCTTCTGATTCACCCTCCAGACTTCACCTTCTCCTTCTCCTTCTTCTGCTTCTTCTGATTCACCCTCCAGACTTCACCTTCTCCTTCTCCTTCTTCTGCTTCTTCTGATTCACCCTCCAGACTTCACCTTCTCCTTCTGCTTCTTCTACTTCTTCTGATTCACCCTCCAGACTTCACCTTCTCCTTCTCCTTCTTCTGCTTCTTCTGATTCACCCTCCAGACTTCAACTTCTCCTTCTCCTTCGTCTATTTTTCTGATTCACCCTCCAGAATCCATCTTCTCCTTCTCCTTCTTCTGCTTCTTCTGATTCACCCTCCAGACTTCACCTTCTCCTTCTCCTTCTTCTGCTTCTTCTGATTCACCCTCCAGACTTCAACTTCTCCTTCTCCTTCTTCTACTTCTTCTGATTCACCCTCCAGACTTCACATTCTCCTTCTCCTTCTTCTACTTCTTCTGATTCACCCTCCAGTCTTCACCTTCTCCTTCTCCTTCTTCTGTTTCTTCTGCTTCACCCTCCAGACTTCACCTTCTCCTTCTCTTTCTTCTGCTTCTTCTGATTCACCCTCCAGACTTCACCTTCTCCTTCTCCTTCTTCTGATTCTTCTGATTCACCCTCCAGACTTCACCTTCTCCTTCTCCTTCTTCTGCTTCTTCTGATTCACCCTCCTGACTTCACCTTCTCCTTCTCCTTCTTCTACTTCTTCTGATTCACCCTCCTGACTTCACCTTCTCCTTCTCCTTCTTCTACTTCTTCTGCTTCACCCTCCAGACTTCACCTTCTCCTTCTCCTTCTTCTACTTCTTCTGATTCACCCTCCAGACTTCACCTTCTCCGTCTCCTTCTTCTGCTTCTTCTGATTCACCCTCCAGACTTCACCTTCTCATTCTCCTTCTTCTGCTTCTTCTGCTGCGCCCTCCAGACTTCACCTTCTCCTTCTCCTTCTTCTGCTTCTTCTGCTTCACACTCCAGACTTCACCTTCTCCTTCTCCTTCTTCTGCTTCTTCTGCTGCGCCCTCCAGGCTTCACCTTCTCCTTCTCCTTCTTCTGCTTCTTCTGCTTCATCGTCCTGACTTCACCTTCTCCTTCTCCTTCTTCTACTTCTTCTGCTACACCCCCCTGACTTCACCTGCTCCTTCTCCTTTTTCTGCTTCTTCTGATTCACCCTCCTAACTTCACCTTCTCCTTCTCCTTCTTCTGCTTCTTCTGATTCACCCTCCTGACTTCACCTTCTCCTTCTCCTTCTTCTGCTTCTTCTGATTCACCCTCCAGACTTCACCTTCTCCTTCTCCTTCTTCTGCTTCTTCTGATTCACCCTCCAGACTTCACCTTCTCCTTCTCCTTCTTCTGCTTCTTCTGATTCACCCTCCAGACCTCACCTTCTCCTTCTCCTTCTTCTACTTCTTCTGATTCACCCTCCAGACTTCATCTTCTCCTTCTCCTTCTTCTGCTTCTTCTGATTCACCCTCCAGACTTCACCTTCTCCTTCTCCTTCTTCTGCTTCTTCTGATTCACCCTCCAGACTTCACCTTCTCCTTCTCCTTCTTCTACTTCTTCTGATTCACCCTATAGACTTCACCTTCTCCTTCTCCTTCTTCTACTTCTTCTGATTCACCCTCCAGTCTTCACCTTCTCCTTCTCCTTCTTCTGTTTCTTCTGCTTCACCCTCCAGACTTCACCTTCTCCTTCTCTTTCTTCTGCTTCTTCTGCTTCACCCTCCAGACTTCACCTTCTCCTTCTCCTTCTTCTGATTTTTCTGATTCACCCTCAAGACTTCACCTTCTATATCTCCTTCTTCTGCTTCTTCTGATTCACCCTCCTGACTTCACCTTCTCCTTCTCCTTCTTCTACTTCTTCTGATTCACCCTCCTGACTTCACCTTCTCCTTCTCCTTCTTCTACTTCTTCTGCTTCACCCTCCAGACTTCACCTTCTCCTTCTCCTTCTTCTACTTCTTCTGATTCACCCCCCGACTTCACCTTCTCCTTCTCCTTCTTCTGCTTCTTCTGATTCACCCTCCAGACTTCACCTTCTCCTTCTCCTTATTCTGCTTCTTCTGATTCACCCTCCAGACTTCACCTTCTCCTTCTCCTTCTTCTGCTTCTTCTGATTCACCCTCCAGACTTCACCTTCTCCTTCTCCTTCTTCTGCTTCTTCTGATTCACCCACCAGACTTCACCTTCTCCTTCTCCTTCTTCTACTTCTTCTGATTCACCCTCCAGACTTCACCTTCTCCTTCTCCTTCTTCTGCTTCTTCTGTTTCACCCTCCTGACTTCACCTTCTCCTTCTCCTTCTTCTACATCTTCTGATTCACCCTCCTGACTTCACCTTCTCCTTCTCCTTCTTCTACTTCTTCTGCTTCACCCTCCAGACTTCACCTTCTCCTTCTCCTTCTTCTACTTCTTCTGATTCACCCTCCAGACTTCACCTTCTCCTTCTCCTTCTTCTACTTCTTCTGATTCACCCTCCAGACTTCACCTTCTTCTTCTCCTTCTTCTACGTCTTCTGATTCACCCTCCAGACTTCACCTTCTCCTTCTCCTTCTTCTGCTTCTTCTGATTCACCCTCCAGACTTCACCTTCTCCTTCTCCTTATTCTGCCTCTTCTGAATCACCCTCCAGACTTCACCTTCTCCTTCTCCTTCTTCTGCTTCTTCTGATTCACCCTCCAGACTTCACCTGTTCCTTCTCCTTCTTCTGCTTCTACTGATTCACCCTCCAGACTTCACCTTCTCCTTCTCCTTCTTCTACTTCTTCTGATTCACCCTCCAGACTTCACCTTCTCCATCTCCTTCTTCTGCTTCTTCTGATTCACCCTCCAGACTTCACCTTCTCCTTCTCCTTCGTCTACTTCTTCTGATTCACCCTCCAGACTTCACCTTCTCCTTCTCCTTCTTCTGCTTCTACTGATTCACCCTCCAGACTTCACCTTCTCCTTCTCCTTCTTCTACTTCTTCTGATTCACCCTCCAGACTTCACCTTCTCCTTCTCTTTCTTCTGCTTCTTCTGATTCACCCTCCAGACTTCACCTTCTCCTTCTCCTTCTTCTCATTCTTCTGATTCACCCTCCAGACTTCACCTTCTCCTTCTCCTTCTTCTGCTTCTTCTGATTCACCCTCCTGACTTCACCTTCTCCTTCTCCTTCTTCTACATCTTCTGATTCACCCTCCTGACTTCACCTTCTCCTTCTCCTTCTTCTACTTCTTCTGCTTCACCCTCCAGACTTCACCTTCTCCTTCTCCTTCCTCTACGTCTTCTGATTCACCCTCCAGACTTCACCTTCCCCTTCTCCTTCTTCTACTTCTTCTGATTCACCCTCCAGACTTCATCTTCTCCTTCTCCTTCTTCTACTTCTTCTGATTCACCCTCCAGACTTCAGCTTCTCCTTCTCCTTCTTCTGCTTCTTCTGATTCAACCTCCAGACTTCACCTTCTCCTTCTCCTTATCCTGCTTCTTCTGAATCACCCTCCAGACTTCACCTTCTCCTTCTCCTTCTTCTGCTTCTTCTGATTCACCCTCCAGACTTCACCTTCTCCTTCTCCTTCTTCTGCTTCTTCTGATTCACCCTCCAGTCTTCACCTTCTCCTTCTCCTTCTTCTGCTTGTTCTGATTCACCCTCCAGTCTTCACCTTCTCCTTCTCCTTCTTCTGTTTCTTCTGCTTCACCCTCCAGACTTCACCTTCTCCTTCTCTTTCTTCTGCTTCTTCTGATTCACCCTCCAGACTTCACCTTCTCCTTCTCCTTCTTCTGATTCTTCTGATTCACCCTCCAGACTTCACCTTCTCCTTCTCCTTCTTCTGTTTTCTGATTCACCCTCCTGACTTCACCTTCTCCTTCTCCTTCTTCTACTTCTTCTGATTCACCCACCTGACTTCACCTTCTCCTTCTCCTTCTTCTACTTCTTCTGCTTCACCCTCCAGACTTCACCTTCTCCTTCTCCTTCTTCTACTTCTTCTGATTCACCCTCCAGACTTCACCTTCTCCTTCTCCTTCTTCTGCTTCTTCTGATTCACCCTCCAGACTTCACCTTCTCCTTCTCCTTATTCTGCTTCTTCTGATTCACCCTCCAGACTTCACCTTCTCCTTCTCCTTCTTCTACTTCTTCTGATTCACCCTCCTGACTTCACCTTCTCCTTCTCCATCTTCTAATTCTTCTGCTTCACCCTCCAGACTTCACCTTCTCCTTCTCCTTCTTCTACTTCTTCTGATTCACCCTCCAGACTTGACCTTCTCCTTTTCCTTCTTCTACTTCTTTTGATTCACCCTCCAGACTTCACCTTCTCCTTCTCCTTCTTCTGCTTCTTCTGCTTCACCGTCCTGACTGCACCTTCTCCTTCTCCTTCTTCTACTTATTCTGCTTCATCCCCCTGACATCACCTGCTCCTTCTCCTTCTTCTGCTTCTTCTGATTCACCCTCCTAACTTCACCTTCTCCTTCTCCTTCTTCTGCTTCTTCTGATTCACCCTCCTGACTTCACCTTCTCCTTCTCCTTCTTCTGCTTCTTCTGATTCACCCTCCAGACTTCACCTTCTCCTTCTCCTTCTTCTGCTTCTTCTGATTCACCCTCCAGACTTCACCTTCTCCTTCTCCTTCTTCTGCTTCTTCTGATTCACCTTCCAGACTACACCTTCTCCTTCTCCTTCTTCTACTTCTTCTGATTCACCCTCCAGACTTCACCTTCTCCTTCTCCTTCTTCTGTTTCTTCTGATTCACCCTCCAGACTTCACCTTCTCCTTCTCCTTCTTCTGCTTCTTCTGATTCACCCTCCAGACTTCACCTTCTCCTTCTCCTTCTTCTGCTTCTTCTGATTCACCCTCCAGACCTCACCTTCTCCTTCTCCTTCTTCTACTTCTTCTGATTCACCCTCCAGACTTCATCTTCTCCTTCTCCTTCTTCTGCTTCTTCTGATTCACCCTCCAGACTTCACCTTCTCCTTCTCCTTCTTCTGCTTCTACTGATTCACCCTCCAGACTTCACCTTCTCCTTCTCCTTCTTCTACTTCTTCTGATTCACCCTCCAGACTTCACCTTCTCCTTCTCCTTCTTCTACTTCTTCTGATTCACACTCCAGTCTTCACCTTCTCCTTCTCCTTCTTCTGTTTCTTCTGCTTCACCCTCCAGACTTCACCTTCTCCTTCTCCTTCTTCTGCTTCTTCTGATTCACCCTCCAGACTTCACCTTCTCCTTCTCCTTCTTCTGATTCTTATGATTCACCCTACAGACTTCACCTTCTCCTTCTCCTTCTTCTGCTTCTTCTGATTCACCCTCCTGATTTCATCTTCTCCTTCTCCTTCTTCTACTTCTTCTGATTCACCCTCCTGACTTCATCTTCTCCTTCTCCTTCTTCTGCTTCACCCTCCAGACTTCACCTTCTCCTTCTCCTTCTTCTACTTCTTCTGATTCACCCTCCAGACTTCACCTTCTCCTTCTCCTTCTTCTGCTTCTTCTGATTCACCCTCCAGACTTCACCTTCTCCTTCTCCTTATTCTGCTTCTTCTCATTCACCCTCCAGACTTCACCTTCTCCTTCTCCTTCTTCTGCTTCTTCTGATTCACCCTCCAGACTTCACCTTCTCCTTCTACTTCTTCTGCTTCTTCTCATTCACCCTCCAGACTTCACCTTCTCCTTCTCCTTCCTCTGCTTCTTCTGATTCACCCTCCAGACTTCACCTTCTCCTTCTCCTTCTTCTGCTTCTTCTGATTCACCCTCCAGACTTCACCTTCTCCTTCTCCTTATTCTGCTTCTTCTGATTCACCCTCCAGACTTTACCTTCTCCTTCTCCTTCTTCTGCTTCTTCTATTTCACGCTGCAGACTTCACCTTCTCCTTCTCCTTCTTCTGCTTCTTCTGATTCACCCTCCAGACTTCACCTTCTCCTTCTCCTTCTTCTGCTTCTTCTGATTCACCCTCCAGACTTCGCCTTCTCCTTCTCCTTCTTCTACTTCTTCTGATTCACCCTCCAGACTTCACCTTCTCCTTCTCTTTCTTCTGCTTCTTCTGATTCACCCTCCAGACTTCACCTTCTCCTTCTCCTTCTTCTGATTCTTCTGATTCACCCTCCAGACTTCACCTTCTCCTTCTCCTTCTTCTGCTTCTTCTGATTCACCCTCCTGACTTCACCTTCTCCTTCTCCTTCTTCTACTTCTTCTGATTCACCATCCTGACTTCACCTTCTCCTTCTCCTTCTTCTACTTCTTCTGCTTCACCCTCCAGACTTCACCTTCTCCTTCTCCTTCTTCTACTTCTTCTGATTCACCCTCCAGACTTGACCTTCTTCTTTTCCTTCTTCTACTTCTTCTGATTCACCCTCCAGACTTCACCTTCTCCTTCTTCTTCTTCTGCTTCTTCTGCTTCACCGTCCTGACTTCACCTTCTCCTTCTCCTTCTTCTACTTATTCTGCTTCATCCCCCTGACATCACCTGCTCCTTCTCCTTCTTCTGCTTCTTCTGATTCACCCTCCTAACTTCACCTTCTCCTTCTCCTTCTTCTGCTTCTTCTGATTCACCCTCCTGACTTCACCTTCTCCTTCTTCTTCTTCTGCTTCTTCTGATTCACCCTCCAGACTTCACCTTCTCCTTCTCCTTCTTCTGCTTCTTCTGATTCACCCTCCAGACTTCACCTTCTCCTTCTCCTTCTTCTGCTTCTTCTGATTCACCCTCCAGACTACACCTTCTCCTTCTCCTTCTTCTACTTCTTCTGATTCACCCTCCAGACTTCACCTTCTCCTTCTCCTTCTTCTGTTTCTTCTGATTCACCCTCCAGACTTCACCTTCTCCTTCTCCTTCTTCTGCTTCTTCTGATTCATCCTGCAGACTTCACCTTCTCCTTCTCCTTCTTCTGCTTCTTCTGATTCACCCTCCAGACTTCACCTTCTCCTTCTCCTTCTTCTGCTTCTTCTGATTCACCCTCCAGACTTCACCTTCTCCTTCTCCTTCTTCTACTTCTTCTGATTCACCCTCCAGACTTCACCTTCTCCTTCTCTTTCTTCTGCTTCTTCTGATTCACCCTCCAGACTTCACCTTCTCCTTCTCCTTCTTCTGATTCTTCTGATTCACCCTCCAGACTTCACCTTCTCCTACTCCTTCTTCTGCTTCTTCTGATTCACCCTCCTGACTTCTCCTTCTCCTTCTCCTTCTTCTACTTCTTCTGATTCACCATCCTGACTTCACCTTCTCCTTCTCCTTCTTCTACTTCTTCTGCTTCACCCTCCGGACTTCACCTTCTCCTTCTCCTTCTTCTACTTCTTCTGATTCACCCTCCAGACTTGACCTTCTCCTTTTCCTTCTTCTACTTCTTCTGATTCACCCTCCAGACTTCACCTTCTCCTTCTCCTTCTTCTGCTTCTTCTGCTTCACCGTCCTGACTTCACCTTCTCCTTCTCCTTCTTCTACTTATTCTGCTTCATCCCCCTGACATCACCTGCTCCTTCTCCTTCTTCTGCTTCTTCTGATTCACCCTCCTAACTTCACCTTCTCCTTCTCCTTCTTCTGCTTCTTCTGATTCACCCTCCTGACTTCACCTTCTCCTTCTCCTTCTTCTGCTTCTTCTGATTCACCCTCCAGACTTCACCTTCTCCTTCTCCTTCTTCTGCTTCTTCTGATTCACCCTCCAGACTTCACCTTCTCCTTCTCCTTCTTCTGCTTCTTCTGATTCACCCTCCAGACTACACCTTCTCCTTCTCCTTCTTCTACTTCTTCTGATTCACCCTCCAGACTTCACCTTCTCCTTCTCCTTCTTCTACTTCTTCTGATTCACCCTCCAGACTTCACCTTCTCCTTCTCCTTCTTCTGCTTCTTCTGTTTCACCCTCCTGACTTCACCTTCTCCTTCTCCTTCTTCTACATCTTCTGATTCACCCTCCTGACTTCACCTTCTCCTTCTCCTTCTTCTACTTCTTCTGCTTCACCCTCCAGACTTCACCTTCTCCTTCTCCTTCTTCTACTTCTTCTGATTCACCCTCCAGACTTCACCTTCTCCTTCTCCTTCTTCTACTTCTTCTGATTCACCCTCCAGACTTCACCTTCTTCTTCTCCTTCTTCTACGTCTTCTGATTCACCCTCCAGACTTCACCTTCTCCTTCTCCTTCTTCTGCTTCTTCTGATTCACCCTCCAGACTTCACCTTCTCCTTCTCCTTATTCTGCCTCTTCTGAATCACCCTCCAGACTTCACCTTCTCCTTTTCCTTCTTCTGCTTCTTCTGATTCACCCTCCAGACTTCACCTGTTCCTTCTCCTTCTTCTGCTTCTACTGATTCACCCTCCAGACTTCACCTTCTCCTTCTCCTTCTTCTACTTCTTCTGATTCACCCTCCAGACTTCACCTTCTCCATCTCCTTCTTCTGCTTCTTCTGATTCACCCTCCAGACTTCACCTTCTCCTTCTCCTTCGTCTACTTCTTCTGATTCACCCTCCAGACTTCACCTTCTCCTTCTCCTTCTTCTGCTTCTACTGATTCACCCTCCAGACTTCACCTTCTCCTTCTCCTTCTTCTACTTCTTCTGATTCACCCTCCAGACTTCACCTTCTCCTTCTCTTTCTTCTGCTTCTTCTGATTCACCCTCCAGACTTCACCTTCTCCTTCTCCTTCTTCTGATTCTTCTGATTCACCCTCCAGACTTCACCTTCTCCTTCTCCTTCTTCTGCTTCTTCTGATTCACCCTCCTGACTTCACCTTCTCCTTCTCCTTCTTCTACATCTTCTGATTCACCCTCCTGACTTCACCTTCTCCTTCTCCTTCTTCTACTTCTTCTGCTTCACCCTCCAGACTTCACCTTCTCCTTCTCCTTCCTCTACGTCTTCTGATTCACCCTCCAGACTTCACCTTCCCCTTCTCCTTCTTCTACTTCTTCTGATTCACCCTCCAGACTTCATCTTCTCCTTCTCCTTCTTCTACTTCTTCTGATTCACCCTCCAGACTTCAGCTTCTCCTTCTCCTTCTTCTGCTTCTTCTGATTCAACCTCCAGACTTCACCTTCTCCTTCTCCTTATCCTGCTTCTTCTGAATCACCCTCCAGACTTCACCTTCTCCTTCTCCTTCTTCTGCTTCTTCTGATTCACCCTCCAGACTTCACCTTCTCCTTCTCCTTCTTCTGCTTCTTCTGATTCACCCTCCAGTCTTCACCTTCTCCTTCTCCTTCTTCTGCTTGTTCTGATTCACCCTCCAGTCTTCACCTTCTCCTTCTCCTTCTTCTGTTTCTTCTGCTTCACCCTCCAGACTTCACCTTCTCCTTCTCTTTCTTCTGCTTCTTCTGATTCACCCTCCAGACTTCACCTTCTCCTTCTCCTTCTTCTGATTCTTCTGATTCACCCTCCAGACTTCACCTTCTCCTTCTCCTTCTTCTGTTTTCTGATTCACCCTCCTGACTTCACCTTCTCCTTCTCCTTCTTCTACTTCTTCTGATTCACCCACCTGACTTCACCTTCTCCTTCTCCTTCTTCTACTTCTTCTGCTTCACCCTCCAGACTTCACCTTCTCCTTCTCCTTCTTCTACTTCTTCTGATTCACCCTCCAGACTTCACCTTCTCCTTCTCCTTCTTCTGCTTCTTCTGATTCACCCTCCAGACTTCACCTTCTCCTTCTCCTTATTCTGCTTCTTCTGATTCACCCTCCAGACTTCACCTTCTCCTTCTCCTTCTTCTACTTCTTCTGATTCACCCTCCTGACTTCACCTTCTCCTTCTCCATCTTCTAATTCTTCTGCTTCACCCTCCAGACTTCACCTTCTCCTTCTCCTTCTTCTACTTCTTCTGATTCACCCTCCAGACTTGACCTTCTCCTTTTCCTTCTTCTACTTCTTTTGATTCACCCTCCAGACTTCACCTTCTCCTTCTCCTTCTTCTGCTTCTTCTGCTTCACCGTCCTGACTGCACCTTCTCCTTCTCCTTCTTCTACTTATTCTGCTTCATCCCCCTGACATCACCTGCTCCTTCTCCTTCTTCTGCTTCTTCTGATTCACCCTCCTAACTTCACCTTCTCCTTCTCCTTCTTCTGCTTCTTCTGATTCACCCTCCTGACTTCACCTTCTCCTTCTCCTTCTTCTGCTTCTTCTGATTCACCCTCCAGACTTCACCTTCTCCTTCTCCTTCTTCTGCTTCTTCTGATTCACCCTCCAGACTTCACCTTCTCCTTCTCCTTCTTCTGCTTCTTCTGATTCACCTTCCAGACTACACCTTCTCCTTCTCCTTCTTCTACTTCTTCTGATTCACCCTCCAGACTTCACCTTCTCCTTCTCCTTCTTCTGTTTCTTCTGATTCACCCTCCAGACTTCACCTTCTCCTTCTCCTTCTTCTGCTTCTTCTGATTCACCCTCCAGACTTCACCTTCTCCTTCTCCTTCTTCTGCTTCTTCTGATTCACCCTCCAGACCTCACCTTCTCCTTCTCCTTCTTCTACTTCTTCTGATTCACCCTCCAGACTTCATCTTCTCCTTCTCCTTCTTCTGCTTCTTCTGATTCACCCTCCAGACTTCACCTTCTCCTTCTCCTTCTTCTGCTTCTACTGATTCACCCTCCAGACTTCACCTTCTCCTTCTCCTTCTTCTACTTCTTCTGATTCACCCTCCAGACTTCACCTTCTCCTTCTCCTTCTTCTACTTCTTCTGATTCACACTCCAGTCTTCACCTTCTCCTTCTCCTTCTTCTGTTTCTTCTGCTTCACCCTCCAGACTTCACCTTCTCCTTCTCCTTCTTCTGCTTCTTCTGATTCACCCTCCAGACTTCACCTTCTCCTTCTCCTTCTTCTGATTCTTATGATTCACCCTACAGACTTCACCTTCTCCTTCTCCTTCTTCTGCTTCTTCTGATTCACCCTCCTGATTTCATCTTCTCCTTCTCCTTCTTCTACTTCTTCTGATTCACCCTCCTGACTTCACCTTCTCCTTCTCCTTCTTCTGCTTCACCCTCCAGACTTCACCTTCTCCTTCTCCTTCTTCTACTTCTTCTGATTCACCCTCCAGACTTCACCTTCTCCTTCTCCTTCTTCTGCTTCTTCTGATTCACCCTCCAGACTTCACCTTCTCCTTCTCCTTATTCTGCTTCTTCTCATTCACCCTCCAGACTTCACCTTCTCCTTCTCCTTCTTCTGCTTCTTCTGATTCACCCTCCAGACTTCACCTTCTCCTTCTACTTCTTCTGCTTCTTCTCATTCACCCTCCAGACTTCACCTTCTCCTTCTCCTTCCTCTGCTTCTTCTGATTCACCCTCCAGACTTCACCTTCTCCTTCTCCTTCTTCTGCTTCTTCTGATTCACCCTCCAGACTTCACCTTCTCCTTCTCCTTATTCTGCTTCTTCTGATTCACCCTCCAGACTTTACCTTCTCCTTCTCCTTCTTCTGCTTCTTCTATTTCACCCTGCAGACTTCACCTTCTCCTTCTCCTTCTTCTGCTTCTTCTGATTCACCCTCCAGACTTCACCTTCTCCTTCTCCTTCTTCTGCTTCTTCTGATTCACCCTCCAGACTTCGCCTTCTCCTTCTCCTTCTTCTACTTCTTCTGATTCACCCTCCAGACTTCACCTTCTCCTTCTCTTTCTTCTGCTTCTTCTGATTCACCCTCCAGACTTCACCTTCTCCTTCTCCTTCTTCTGATTCTTCTGATTCACCCTCCAGACTTCACCTTCTCCTTCTCCTTCTTCTGCTTCTTCTGATTCACCCTCCTGACTTCACCTTCTCCTTCTCCTTCTTCTACTTCTTCTGATTCACCATCCTGACTTCACCTTCTCCTTCTCCTTCTTCTACTTCTTCTGCTTCACCCTCCAGACTTCACCTTCTCCTTCTCCTTCTTCTACTTCTTCTGATTCACCCTCCAGACTTGACCTTCTTCTTTTCCTTCTTCTACTTCTTCTGATTCACCCTCCAGACTTCACCTTCTCCTTCTTCTTCTTCTGCTTCTTCTGCTTCACCGTCCTGACTTCACCTTCTCCTTCTCCTTCTTCTACTTATTCTGCTTCATCCCCCTGACATCACCTGCTCCTTCTCCTTCTTCTGCTTCTTCTGATTCACCCTCCTAACTTCACCTTCTCCTTCTCCTTCTTCTGCTTCTTCTGATTCACCCTCCTGACTTCACCTTCTCCTTCTTCTTCTTCTGCTTCTTCTGATTCACCCTCCAGACTTCACCTTCTCCTTCTCCTTCTTCTGCTTCTTCTGATTCACCCTCCAGACTTCACCTTCTCCTTCTCCTTCTTCTGCTTCTTCTGATTCACCCTCCAGACTACACCTTCTCCTTCTCCTTCTTCTACTTCTTCTGATTCACCCTCCAGACTTCACCTTCTCCTTCTCCTTCTTCTGTTTCTTCTGATTCACCCTCCAGACTTCACCTTCTCCTTCTCCTTCTTCTGCTTCTTCTGATTCATCCTGCAGACTTCACCTTCTCCTTCTCCTTCTTCTGCTTCTTCTGATTCACCCTCCAGACTTCACCTTCTCCTTCTCCTTCTTCTGCTTCTTCTGATTCACCCTCCAGACTTCACCTTCTCCTTCTCCTTCTTCTACTTCTTCTGATTCACCCTCCAGACTTCACCTTCTCCTTCTCTTTCTTCTGCTTCTTCTGATTCACCCTCCAGACTTCACCTTCTCCTTCTCCTTCTTCTGATTCTTCTGATTCACCCTCCAGACTTCACCTTCTCCTACTCCTTCTTCTGCTTCTTCTGATTCACCCTCCTGACTTCTCCTTCTCCTTCTCCTTCTTCTACTTCTTCTGATTCACCATCCTGACTTCACCTTCTCCTTCTCCTTCTTCTACTTCTTCTGCTTCACCCTCCGGACTTCACCTTCTCCTTCTCCTTCTTCTACTTCTTCTGATTCACCCTCCAGACTTGACCTTCTCCTTTTCCTTCTTCTACTTCTTCTGATTCACCCTCCAGACTTCACCTTCTCCTTCTCCTTCTTCTGCTTCTTCTGCTTCACCGTCCTGACTTCACCTTCTCCTTCTCCTTCTTCTACTTATTCTGCTTCATCCCCCTGACATCACCTGCTCCTTCTCCTTCTTCTGCTTCTTCTGATTCACCCTCCTAACTTCACCTTCTCCTTCTCCTTCTTCTGCTTCTTCTGATTCACCCTCCTGACTTCACCTTCTCCTTCTCCTTCTTCTGCTTCTTCTGATTCACCCTCCAGACTTCACCTTCTCCTTCTCCTTCTTCTGCTTCTTCTGATTCACCCTCCAGACTTCACCTTCTCCTTCTCCTTCTTCTGCTTCTTCTGATTCACCCTCCAGACTACACCTTCTCCTTCTCCTTCTTCTACTTCTTCTGATTCACCCTCCAGACTTCACCTTCTCCTTCTCCTTCTTTTGTTTCTTCTGATTCACCCTCCAGACTTCACCTTCTCCTTCTCCTTCTTCTGCTTCTTCTGATTCACCCTCCTGACTTCACCTTCTCCTTCTCCTTCTTCTACATCTTCTGATTCACCCTCCTGACTTCACCTTCTCCTTCTCCTTCTTCTACTTCTTCTGCTTCACCCTCCAGACTTCACCTTCTCCTTCTCCTTCCTCTACGTCTTCTGATTCACCCTCCAGACTTCACCTTCCCCTTCTCCTTCTTCTACTTCTTCTGATTCACCCTCCAGACTTCATCTTCTCCTTCTCCTTCTTCTACTTCTTCTGATTCACCCTCCAGACTTCAGCTTCTCCTTCTCCTTCTTCTGCTTCTTCTGATTCAACCTCCAGACTTCACCTTCTCCTTCTCCTTATCCTGCTTCTTCTGAATCACCCTCCAGACTTCACCTTCTCCTTCTCCTTCTTCTGCTTCTTCTGATTCACCCTCCAGACTTCACCTTCTCCTTCTCCTTCTTCTGCTTCTTCTGATTCACCCTCCAGTCTTCACCTTCTCCTTTTCCTTCTTCTGCTTGTTCTGATTCACCCTCCAGTCTTCACCTTCTCCTTCTCCTTCTTCTGTTTCTTCTGCTTCACCCTCCAGACTTCACCTTCTCCTTCTCTTTCTTCTGCTTCTTCTGATTCACCCTCCAGACTTCACCTTCTCCTTCTCCTTCTTCTGATTCTTCTGATTCACCCTCCAGACTTCACCTTCTCCTTCTCCTTCTTCTGTTTTCTGATTCACCCTCCTGACTTCACCTTCTCCTTCTCCTTCTTCTACTTCTTCTGATTCACCCACCTGACTTCACCTTCTCCTTCTCCTTCTTCTACTTCTTCTGCTTCACCCTCCAGACTTCACCTTCTCCTTCTCCTTCTTCTACTTCTTCTGATTCACCCTCCAGACTTCACCTTCTCCTTCTCCTTCTTCTGCTTCTTCTGATTCACCCTCCAGACTTCACCTTCTCCTTCTCCTTATTCTGCTTCTTCTGATTCACCCTCCAGACTTCACCTTCTCCTTCTCCTTCTTCTACTTCTTCTGATTCACCCTCCTGACTTCACCTTCTCCTTCTCCATCTTCTAATTCTTCTGCTTCACCCTCCAGACTTCACCTTCTCCTTCTCCTTCTTCTACTTCTTCTGATTCACCCTCCAGACTTGACCTTCTCCTTTTCCTTCTTCTACTTCTTTTGATTCACCCTCCAGACTTCACCTTCTCCTTCTCCTTCTTCTGCTTCTTCTGCTTCACCGTCCTGACTGCACCTTCTCCTTCTCCTTCTTCTACTTATTCTGCTTCATCCCCCTGACATCACCTGCTCCTTCTCCTTCTTCTGCTTCTTCTGATTCACCCTCCTAACTTCACCTTCTCCTTCTCCTTCTTCTGCTTCTTCTGATTCACCCTCCTGACTTCACCTTCTCCTTCTCCTTCTTCTGCTTCTTCTGATTCACCCTCCAGACTTCACCTTCTCCTTCTCCTTCTTCTGCTTCTTCTGATTCACCCTCCAGACTTCACCTTCTCCTTCTCCTTCTTCTGCTTCTTCTGATTCACCTTCCAGACTACACCTTCTCCTTCTCCTTCTTCTACTTCTTCTGATTCACCCTCCAGACTTCACCTTCTCCTTCTCCTTCTTCTGTTTCTTCTGATTCACCCTCCAGACTTCACCTTCTCCTTCTCCTTCTTCTGCTTCATCTGATTCACCCTCCAGACTTCACCTTCTCCTTCTCCTTCTTCTGCTTCTTCTGATTCACCCTCCAGACCTCACCTTCTCCTTCTCCTTCTTCTACTTCTTCTGATTCACCCTCCAGACTTCATCTTCTCCTTCTCCTTCTTCTGCTTCTTCTGATTCACCCTCCAGACTTCACCTTCTCCTTCTCCTTCTTCTGCTTCTACTGATTCACCCTCCAGACTTCACCTTCTCCTTCTCCTTCTTCTACTTCTTCTGATTCACCCTCCAGACTTCACCTTCTCCTTCTCCTTCTTCTACTTCTTCTGATTCACCCTCCAGTCTTCACCTTCTCCTTCTCCTTCTTCTGTTTCTTCTGCTTCACCCTCCAGACTTCACCTTCTCCTTCTCTTTCTTCTGCTTCTTCTGATTCACCCTCCAGACTTCACCTTCTCCTTCTCCTTCTTCTGATTCTTCTGATTCACCCTACAGACTTCACCTTCTCCTTCTCCTTCTTCTGCTTCTTCTGATTCACCCTCCTGATTTCATCTTCTCCTTCTCCTTCTTCTACTTCTTCTGATTCACCCTCCTGACTTCACCTTCTCCTTCTCCTTCTTCTGCTTCACCCTCCAGACTTCACCTTCTCCTTCTCCTTCTTCTACTTCTTCTGATTCACCCTCCAGACTTCACCTTCTCCTTCTCCTTCTTCTGCTTCTTCTGATTCACCCTCCAGACTTCACCTTCTCCTTCTCCTTATTCTGCTTCTTCTCATTCACCCTCCAGACTTCACCTTCTCCTTCTCCTTCTTCTGCTTCTTCTGATTCACCCTCCAGACTTCACCTTCTCCTTCTACTTCTTCTGCTTCTTCTGATTCACCCTCCAGACTTCACCTTCTCCTTCTCCTTCCTCTGCTTCTTCTGATTCACCCTCCAGACTTCACCTTCTCCTTCTCCTTCTTCTGCTTCTTCTGATTCACCCTCCAGACTTCACCTTCTCCTTCTCCTTATTCTGCTTCTTCTGATTCACCCTCCAGACTTTACCTTCTCCTTCTCCTTCTTCTGCTTCTTCTATTTCACCCTGCAGACTTCACCTTCTCCTTCTCCTTCTTCTGCTTCTTCTGATTCACCCTCCAGACTTCACCTTCTCCTTCTCCTTCTTCTGCTTCTTCTGATTCACCCTCCAGACTTCACCTTCTCCTTCTCCTTCTTCTACTTCTTCTGATTCACCCTCCAGACTTCACCTTCTCCTTCTCTTTCTTCTGCTTCTTCTGATTCACCCTCCAGACTTCACCTTCTCCTTCTCCTTCTTCTGATTCTTCTGATTCACCCTCCAGACTTCACCTTCTCCTTCTCCTTCTTCTGCTTCTTCTGATTCACCCTCCTGACTTCACCTTCTCCTTCTCCTTCTTCTACTTCTTCTGATTCACCATCCTGACTTCACCTTCTCCTTCTCCTTCTTCTACTTCTTCTGCTTCACCCTCCAGACTTCACCTTCTCCTTCTCCTTCTTCTACTTCTTCTGATTCACCCTCCAGACTTGACCTTCTTCTTTTCCTTCTTCTACTTCTTCTGATTCACCCTCCAGACTTCACCTTCTCCTTCTCCTTCTTCTGCTTCTTCTGCTTCACCGTCCTGACTTCACCTTCTCCTTCTCCTTCTTCTACTTATTCTGCTTCATCCCCCTGACATCACCTGCTCCTTCTCCTTCTTCTGCTTCTTCTGATTCACCCTCCTAACTTCACCTTCTCCTTCTCCTTCTTCTGCTTCTTCTGATTCACCCTCCTGACTTCACCTTCTCCTTCTTCTTCTTCTGCTTCTTCTGATTCACCCTCCAGACTTCACCTTCTCCTTCTCCTTCTTCTGCTTCTTCTGATTCACCCTCCAGACTTCACCTTCTCCTTCTCCTTCTTCTGCTTCTTCTGATTCACCCTCCAGACTACACCTTCTCCTTCTCCTTCTTCTACTTCTTCTGATTCACCCTCCAGACTTCACCTTCTCCTTCTCCTTCTTCTGTTTCTTCTGATTCACCCTCCAGACTTCACCTTCTCCTTCTCCTTCTTCTGCTTCTTCTGATTCACCCTGCAGACTTCACCTTCTCCTTCTCCTTCTTCTGCTTCTTCTGATTCACCCTCCAGACTTCACCTTCTCCTTCTCCTTCTTCTGCTTCTTCTGATTCACCCTCCAGACTTCACCTTCTCCTTCTCCTTCTTCTACTTCTTCTGATTCACCCTCCAGACTTCACCTTCTCCTTCTCTTTCTTCTGCTTCTTCTGATTCACCCTCCAGACTTCACCTTCTCCTTCTCCTTCTTCTGATTCTTCTGATTCACCCTCCAGACTTCACCTTCTCCTTCTCCTTCTTCTGCTTCTTCTGATTCACCCTCCTGACTTCTCCTTCTCCTTCTCCTTCTTCTACTTCTTCTGATTCACCATCCTGACTTCACCTTCTCCTTCTCCTTCTTCTACTTCTTCTGCTTCACCCTCCGGACTTCACCTTCTCCTTCTCCTTCTTCTACTTCTTCTGATTCACCCTCCAGACTTGACCTTCTCCTTTTCCTTCTTCTACTTCTTCTGATTCACCCTCCAGACTTCACCTTCTCCTTCTCCTTCTTCTGCTTCTTCTGCTTCACCGTCCTGACTTCACCTTCTCCTTCTCCTTCTTCTACTTATTCTGCTTCATCCCCCTGACATCACCTGCTCCTTCTCCTTCTTCTGCTTTTTCTGATTCACCCTCCTAACTTCACCTTCTCCTTCTCCTTCTTCTGCTTCTTCTGATTCACCCTCCTGACTTCACCTTCTCCTTCTCCTTCTTCTGCTTCTTCTGATTCACCCTCCAGACTTCACCTTCTCCTTCTCCTTCTTCTGCTTCTTCTGATTCACCCTCCAGACTTCACCTTCTCCTTCTCCTTCTTCTGCTTCTTCTGATTCACCCTCCAGACTACACCTTCTCCTTCTCCTTCTTCTACTTCTTCTGATTCACCCTCCAGACTTCACCTTCTCCTTCTCCTTCTTTTGTTTCTTCTGATTCACCCTCCAGACTTCACCTTCTCCTTCTCCTTCTTCTGCTTCTTCTGATTCACCCTCCAGACTTCACCTTCTCCTTCTCCTTCTTCTGCTTCTTCTGATTCACCCTCCAGACCTCACCTTCTCCTTCTCCTTCTTCTGCTTCTTCTGATTCACCCTCCAGACTTCACCTTCTCCTTCTCCTTCTTCTGCTTCTTCTGATTCACCCTCCAGACTTCACCTTCTCCTTCTCCTTCTTCTGCTTCTTCTGATTCACCCTCCAGACTACACCTTCTCCTTCTCCTTCTTCTACTTCTTCTGATTCACCCTCCAGACTTCACCTTCTCCTTCTCCTTCTTCTGTTTCTTCTGATTCACCCTCCAGACTTCACCTTCTCCTTCTCCTTCTTCTGCTTCTTCTGATTCACCCTCCAGACTTCACCTTCTCCTTCTCCTTCTTCTGCTTCTTCTGATTCACCCTCCAGACCTCACCTTCTCCTTCTCCTTCTTCTACTTCTTCTGATTCACCCTCCAGACTTCATCTTCTCCTTCTCCTTCTTCTGCTTCTTCTGATTCACCCTCCAGACCTCACCTTCTCCTTCTCCTTCTTCTACTTCTTCTGATTCACCCTCCAGACTTCATCTTCTCCTTCTCCTTCTTCTACTTATTCTGCTTCATCCCACTGACATCACCTGCTCCTTCTCCTTCTTCTGCTTCTTCTGATTCACCCTCCAGACTTCACCTTCTCCTTCTCCTTCTTCTGCTTCTTCTGATTCACCCTCCAGACCTCACCTTCTCCTTCTCCTTCTTCTACTTCTTCTGATTCACCCTCCAGACTTCATCTTCTCCTTCTCCTTCTTCTGCTTCTTCTGATTCACCCTCCAGACTTCACCTTCTCCTTCTCCTTCTTCTGCTTCTTCTGATTCACCCTCCAGACTTCACCTTCTCCTTCTCCTTCTTCTACTTCTTCTGATTCACCCTCCAGACTTCACCTTCTCCTTCTCCTTCTTCTACTTCTTCTGATTCACCCTCCAGTCTTCACCTTCTCCTTCTCCTTCTTCTGTTTCTTCTGCTTCACCCTCCAGACTTCACCTTCTCCTTCTCTTTCTTCTGCTTCTTCTGATTCACCCTCCAGACTTCACCTTCTCCTTCTCCTTCTTCTGATTCTTCTGATTCACCCTACAGACTTCACCTTCTCCTTCTCCTTCTTCTGCTTCTTCTGATTCACCCTCCTGATTTCACCTTCTCCTTCTCCTTCTTCTACTTCTTCTGATTCTCCCTCCTGACTTCACCTTCTCCTTCTCCTTCTTCTGCTTCACCCTCCAGACTTCACCTTCTCCTTCTCCTTCTTCTACTTCTTCTGATTCACCCTCCAGACTTCACCTTCTCCTTCTCCTTCTTCTGCTTCTTCTGATTCACCCTCCAGACTTCACCTTCTCCTTCTCCTTATTCTGCTTCTTCTCATTCACCCTCCAGACTTCACCTTCTCCTTCTCCTTCTTCTGCTTCTTCTGATTCACCCTCCAGACTTCACCTTCTCCTTCTACTTCTTCTGCTTCTTCTGATTCACCCTCCAGACTTCACCTTCTCCTTCTCCTTCCTCTGCTTCTTCTGATTCACCCTCCAGACTTCACCTTCTCCTTCTCCTTCTTCTGCTTCTTCTGATTCACCCTCCAGACTTCACCTTCTCCTTCTCCTTATTCTGCTTCTTCTGATTCTCCCTCCAGACTTCACCTTCTCCTTCTCCTTCTTCTGCTTCTTCTGATTCACCCTGCAGACTTCACCTTCTCCTTCTCCTTCTTCTGCTTCTTCTGATTCACCCTCCAGACATCACCTTCTCCTTCTCCTTCTTCTGCTTCTTCTGATTCACCCTCCAGACTTCACCTTCTCCTTCTCCTTCTTCTACTTCTTCTGATTCACCCTCCAGACTTCACCTTCTCCTTCTCTTTCTTCTGCTTCTTCTGATTCACCCTCCAGACTTCACCTTCTCCTTCTCCTTCTTCTGATTCTTCTGATTCACCCTCCAGACTTCACCTTCTCCTTCTCCTTCTTCTGCTTCTTCTGATTCACCCTCCTGACTTCACCTTCTCCTTCTCCTTCTTCTACTTCTTCTGATTCACCATCCTGACTTCACCTTCTCCTTCTCCTTCTTCTACTTCTTCTGCTTCACCCTCCAGACTTCACCTTCTCCCTCTCCTTCTTCTACTTCTTCTGATTCACCCTCCAGACTTGACCTTCTCCTTTTCCTTCTTCTACTTCTTCTGATTCACCCTCCAGACTTCACCTTCTCCTTCTCCTTCTTCTGCTTCTTCTGCTTCACCGTCCTGACTTCACCTTCTCCTTCTCCTTCTTCTACTTATTCTGCTTCATCCCCCTGACATCACCTGCTCCTTCTCCTTCTTCTGCTTCTTCTGATTCACCCTCCTAACTTCACCTTCTACTTCTCCTTCTTCTGCTTCTTCTGATTCACCCTCCTGACTTCACCTTCTCCTTCTCCTTCTTCTGCTTCTTCTGATTCACCCTCCAGACTTCACCTTCTCCTTCTCCTTCTTCTGCTTCTTCTGATTCACCCTCCAGACTACACCTTCTCCTTCTCCTTCTTCTACTTCTTCTGATTCACCCTCCAGACTTCACCTTCTCCTTCTCCTTCTTCTGTTTCTTCTGATTCACCCTCCAGACTTCACCTTCTCCTTCTCCTTCTTCTGCTTCTTCTAATTCACCCTGCAGACTTCACCTTCTCCTTCTCCTTCTTCTGCTTCTTCTGATTCACCCTCCAGACTTCACCTTCTCCTTCTCCTTCTTCTGCTTCTTCTGATTCACCCTCCAGACTTCACCTTCTCCTTCTCCTTCTTCTACTTCTTCTGATTCACCCTCCATACTTCACCTTCTCCTTCTCTTTCTTCTGCTTCTTCTGATTCACCCTCCAGACTTCACCTTCTCCTTCTCCTTCTTCTGATTCTTCTGATTCACCCTCCAGACTTCACCTTCTCCTTCTCCTTCTTCTACTTCTTCTGATTCACCCTCCATACTTCACCTTCTCCTTCTCCTTCTTCTGCTTCTTCTGATTCACCCTCCTGACTTCACCTTCTCCTTCTCCTTCTTCTACTTCTTCTGATCCACCATCCTGACTTCACCTTCTCCTTCTCCTTCTTCTACTTCTTCTGCTTCACCCTCCTGACTTCACCTTCTCCTTCTCCTTCTTCTACTTCTTCTGATTCACCCTCCAGACTTGACCTTCTCCTTTTCCTTCTTCTACTTCTTCTGATTCACCCTCCAGACTTCACCTTCTCCTTCTCCTTCTTCTGCTTCTTCTGCTTCACCGTCCTGACTTCACCTTCTCCTTCTCCTTCTTCTACTTATTCTGCTTCATCCCCCTGACATCACCTGCTCCTTCTCCTTCTTCTGCTTCTTCTGATTCACCCTCCTAACTTCACCTTCTCCTTCTCCTTCTTCTGCTTCTTCTGATTCACCCTCCTGACTTCACCTTCTCCTTCTCCTTCTTCTGCTTCTTCTGATTCACCCTCCAGACTTCACCTTCTCCTTCTCCTTATTCTGCTTCTTCTGATTCACCCTCCAGACTTCACCTTCTCCTTCTCCTTCTTCTGCTTCTTCTGATTCACCCTCCAGATTACACCTTCTCCTTCTCCTTCTTCTACTTCTTCTGATTCACCCTCCAGATTTCACCTTCTCCTTCTCCTTCTTTTGTTTCTTCTGATTCACCCTCCAGACTTCACCTTCTCCTTCTCCTTCTTCTGCTTCTTCTGATTCACCCTCCAGACTTCACCTTCTCCTTCTCCTTCTTCTGCTTCTTCTGATTCACCCTCCAGACCTCACGTTCTCCTTCTCCTTCTTCTGCTTCTTCTGATTCACCCTCCAGACTTCACCTTCTCCTTCTCCTTCTTCTGCTTCTTCTGATTCACCCTCCAGACTTCACCTTCTCCTTCTCCTTCTTCTGCTTCTTCTGATTCACCCTCCAGACTACACCTTCTCCTTCTCCTTCTTCTACTTCTTCTGATTCACCCTCCAGACTTCACCTTCTCCTTCTCCTTCTTCTGTTTCTTCTGATTCACCCTCCAGACTTCACCTTCTCCTTCTCCTTCTTCTGCTTCTTCTGATTCACCCTCCAGACTTCACCTTCTCCTTCTCCTTCTTCTGCTTCTTCTGATTCACCCTCCAGACCTCACCTTCTCCTTCTCCTTCTTCTGTTTCTTCTGCTTCACCCTCCAGACTTCACCTTCTCCTTCTCTTTCTTCTGCTTCTTCTGATTCACCCTCCAGACTTCACCTTCTCCTTCTCCTTCTTCTGATTCTTCTGATTCACCCTACAGACTTCACCTTCTCCTTCTCCTTCTTCTGCTTCTTCTGATTCACCCTCCTGATTTCACCTTCTCCTTCTCCTTCTTCTACTTCTTCTGATTCACCCTCCTGACTTCACCTTCTCCTTCTCCTTCTTCTGCTTCACCCTCCAGACTTCACCTTCTCCTTCTCCTTCTTCTACTTCTTCTGATTCACCCTCCAGACTTCACCTTCTCCTTCTCCTTCTTCTGCTTCTTCTGATTCACCCTCCAGACTTCACCTTCTCCTTCTCCTTATTCTGCTTCTTCTCATTCACCCTCCAGACTTCACCTTCTCCTTCTCCTTCTTCTGCTTCTTCTGATTCACCCTCCAGACTTCACCTTCTCCTTCTACTTCTTCTGCTTCTTCTGATTCACCCTCCAGACTTCACCTTCTCCTTCTCCTTCCTCTGCTTATTCTGATTCACCCTACAGACTTCACCTTCTCCTTCTCCTTCTTCTACTTCTTCTGATTCAACCTCCAGACTTCACCATCTCCTTCTCTTTCTTCTGCTTCTTCTGATTCACCCTCCAGACTTCACCTTCTCCTTCTCCTTCTTCTGATTCTTCTGATTCACCCTCCAGACTTCACCTTCTCCTTCTCCTTCTTCTGCTTCTTCTGATTCACCCTCCTGACTTCACCTTCTCCTTCTCCTTCTTCTACTTCTTCTGATTCACCCTCCTGACTTCACCTTCTCCTTCTCCTTCTTCTACTTCTTCTGATTCTCCCTCCAGACTTCACCTTCTCCTTCTCCTTCTTCTACTTCTTCTGATTCACCCTCCAGTCTTCACCTTCTCCTTCTCCTTCTTCTGCTTCTTCTGATTCACCCTCCAGACTTCACCTTCTCCTTCTCCTTCTCCTGCTTCTTCTGATTCACCCTCCAGACTTCACCTTCTCCTTCTCCTTCTTCTGCTTCTTCTGATTCACCCTCCAGACCTCACGTTCTCCTTCTCCTTCTTCTGCTTCTTCTGATTCACCCTCCAGACTTCACCTTCTCCTTCTCCTTCTTCTGCTTCTTCTGATTCACCCTCCAGACTTCACCTTCTCCTTCTCCTTCTTCTGCTTCTTCTGATTCACCCTCCAGACTACACCTTCTCCTTCTCCTTCTTCTACTTCTTCTGATTCACCCTCCAGACTTCACCTTCTCCTTCTCCTTCTTCTGTTTCTTCTGATTCACCCTCCAGACTTCACCTTCTCCTTCTCCTTCTTCTGCTTCTTCTGATTCACCCTCCAGACTTCACCTTCTCCTTCTCCTTCTTCTGCTTCTTCTGATTCACCCTCCAGACCTCACCTTCTCCTTCTCCTTCTTCTGTTTCTTCTGCTTCACCCTCCAGACTTCACCTTCTCCTTCTCTTTCTTCTGCTTCTTCTGATTCACCCTCCAGACTTCACCTTCTCCTTCTCCTTCTTCTGATTCTTCTGATTCACCCTACAGACTTCACCTTCTCCTTCTCCTTCTTCTGCTTCTTCTGATTCACCCTCCTGATTTCACCTTCTCCTTCTCCTTCTTCTACTTCTTCTGATTCACCCTCCTGACTTCACCTTCTCCTTCTCCTTCTTCTGCTTCACCCTCCAGACTTCACCTTCTCCTTCTCCTTCTTCTACTTCTTCTGATTCACCCTCCAGACTTCACCTTCTCCTTCTCCTTCTTCTGCTTCTTCTGATTCACCCTCCAGACTTCACCTTCTCCTTCTCCTTATTCTGCTTCTTCTCATTCACCCTCCAGACTTCACCTTCTCCTTCTCCTTCTTCTGCTTCTTCTGATTCACCCTCCAGACTTCACCTTCTCCTTCTACTTCTTCTGCTTCTTCTGATTCACCCTCCAGACTTCACCTTCTCCTTCTCCTTCCTCTGCTTATTCTGATTCACCCTACAGACTTCACCTTCTCCTTCTCCTTCTTCTACTTCTTCTGATTCAACCTCCAGACTTCACCATCTCCTTCTCTTTCTTCTGCTTCTTCTGATTCACCCTCCAGACTTCACCTTCTCCTTCTCCTTCTTCTGATTCTTCTGATTCACCCTCCAGACTTCACCTTCTCCTTCTCCTTCTTCTGCTTCTTCTGATTCACCCTCCTGACTTCACCTTCTCCTTCTCCTTCTTCTACTTCTTCTGATTCACCCTCCTGACTTCACCTTCTCCTTCTCCTTCTTCTACTTCTTCTGATTCTCCCTCCAGACTTCACCTTCTCCTTCTCCTTCTTCTACTTCTTCTGATTCACCCTCCAGTCTTCACCTTCTCCTTCTCCTTCTTCTGCTTCTTCTGATTCACCCTCCAGACTTCACCTTCTCCTTCTCCTTCTCCTGCTTCTTCTGATTCACCCTCCAGACTTCACCTTCTCCTTCTCCTTCTTCTACTTCTTCTGATTCACCCTCCAGACTTCACCTTCTCCATCTCCTTCTTCTGCTTCTTCTGATTCACCCTCCAGACTTCACCTTCTCCTTCTCCTTCGTCTACTTCTTCTGATTCACCCTCCAGACTACACCTTCTCCTTCTCCTTCTTCTACTTCTTCTGATTCACCCTCCAGACTTCACCTTATCCTTCTCCTTCTTCTGTTTCTTCTGATACACCGTCCAGACTTCACCTTCTCCTTCTCCTTCTTCTACTACTTCTGATTCACCCTCCAGACTTCACCTTCTCCTTCTCCTTCTTCTACTTCTTCTGATTCACCCTCCAGACTTCATCTTCTCCTTCTCCTTCTTCTGCTTCTTCTGATTCACCCTCCAGACTTCACCTTCTCCTTCTCCTTCTTCTGCTTCTTCTGATTCACCCTCCAGACTTCACCTTCTCCTTCTCCTTCTTCTACTTCTTCTGATTCACCCTCCAGACTTCACCTTCTCCTTCTCCTTCTTCCACTTCTTCTGATTCACCCTCCAGTCTTCACCTTCTCCTTCTCCTTCTTCTGTTTCTTCTGCTTCACCCTCCAGACTTCACCTTCTCCTTCTCTTTCTTCTGCTTCTTCTGATTCACCCTCCAGACTTCACCTTCTCCTTCTCCTTCTTCTGATTCTTCTGATTCACCCTCCAGACTTCACCTTCTCCTTCCCCTTCTTCTGCTTCTTCTGATTCACCCTCCTGACTTCACCTTCTCCTTCTCCTTCTTCTACTTCTTCTGATTCACCCTCCTGACTTCACCTTCTCCTTCTCCTTCTTCTACTTCTTCTGCTTCACCCTCCAGACTTCACCTTCTCCTTCTCCTTCTTCTACTTCTTCTGATTCACCCTCCAGACTTCATCTTCTCCTTCTCCTTCCTCTGCTTCTTCTGATTCACCCTCCAGACTTCACCTTCTCCTTCTCCTTATTCTGCTTCTTCTGATTCACCCTCCAGACTTCACCTTCTCCTTCTCCTTATTCTGCTTCTTCTGATTCACCCTCCAGACTTCACCTTCTCCTTCTCCTTCTTCTGCTTCTTCTGATTCACCCTCCTGACTTCACCTTCTCCTTCTCCTTCTTCTACTTCTTCTGATTCACCCTCCTGACTTCACCTTCTCCTTCTCCTTCTTCTAATTCTTCTGCTTCACCCTCCAGACTTCACCTTCTCCTTCTCCTTCTTCTACTTCTTCTGATTCACCCTCCAGACTTCACCTTCTCCTTCTCCTTCTTCTGCTTCTTCTGATTCACCCTCCATACTTCACCTTCACTTCTCCTTATTCTGCTTCTTCTGATTCACCCTCCAGACTTCAACTTCTCCTTCTCCTTCTTCTGCTTCTTCTGATTCACCCTCCAGACTTCACCTTCTCCTTCTCCTTCTTCTGCTTCTTCTGATTCACCCTCCAGACTTCACCTTCTCCTTCTCCTTCTTCTGCTTCTTCTGATTCACCCTCCAGACTTCACCTTCTCCTTCTCCCTCTTCTACTTCTTCTGATTCACCCTCCAGACTTCACCTTCTCCTTCTCTTTCTTCTGCTTCTTCTGATTCACCCTCCAGACTTCACCTTCTCCTTCTCCTTCTTCTACTTCTTCTGATTCACCCTCCAGACTTCATCTTCTCCTTCTCCTTCTTCTGCTTCTTCTGATTCACCCTCCAGACTTCACCTTCTCCTTCTCCTTCTTCTGCTTCTTCTGATTCACCCTCCAGACTTCACCTTCTCCTTCTCCTTCTTCTACTTCTTCTGATTCACCCTCCAAACTTCACCTTCTCCTTCTCCTTCTTCCACTTCTTCTGATTCACCCTCCAGTCTTCACCTTCTCCTTCTCCTTCTTCTGTTTCTTCTGCTTCACCCTCCAGACTTCACCTTCTCCTTCTCTTTCTTCTGCTTCTTCTGATTCACCCTCCAGACTTCACCTTCTCCTTCTCCTTCTTCTGATTCTTCTGATTCACCCTCCAGACTTCACCTTCTCCTTCTCCTTCTTCTGCTTCTTCTGATTCACCCTCCTGACTTCACCTTCTCCTTCTCCTTCTTCTACTTCTTCTGATTCACCCTCCTGACTTCACCTTCTCCTTCTCCTTCTTCTACTTCTTCTGCTTCACCCTCCAGACTTCACCTTCTCCTTCTCCTTCTTCTACTTCTTCTGATTCACCCTCCAGACTTCATCTTCTCCTTCTCCTTCTTCTGCTTCTTCTGATTCACCCTCCAGACTTCACCTTCTCCTTCTCCTTATTCTGCTTCTTCTGATTCACCCTCCAGACTTCACCTTCTCCTTCTCCTTATTCTGCTTCTTCTGATTCACCCTCCAGACATCACCTTCTCCTTCTCCTTCTTCTGCTTCTTCTGATTCACCCTCCTGACTTCACCTTCTCCTTCTCCTTCTTCTACTTCTTCTGATTCACCCTCCTGACTTCACCTTCTCCTTCTCCTTCTTCTACTTCTTCTGCTTCACCCTCCAGACTTCACCTTCTCCTTCTCCTTCTTCTAATTCTTCTGATTCACCCTCCAGACTTCACCTTCTCCTTCTCCTTCTTCTGCTTCTTCTGATTCACCCTCCATACTTCACCTTCACTTCTCCTTATTCTGCTTCTTCTGATTCACTCTCCAGACTTCAACTTCTCCTTCGCCTTCTTCTGCTTCTTCTGATTCACCCTCCAGACTTCACCTTCTCCTTCTCCTTCTTCTGCTTCTTCTGATTCACCCTCCAGACTTCACCTTCTCCTTCTCCTTCTTCTGCTTCTTCTGATTCACCCTCCAGACTTCACCTTCTCCTTCTCCTTCTTCTACTTCTTCTGATTCACCCTCCAGACTTCACCTTCTCCTTCTCCTTCTTCTGCTTCTTCTGTTTCACCCTCCAGACTTCACCTTCTCCTTCTCCTTCTTCTACTTCTTCTGATTCACCCTCCAGACCTCACCTTCTCCTTCTCCTTCTTCTACTTCTTCTGATTCACCCTCCAGATTTCATCTTCTCCTTCTCCTTCTTCTGCTTCTTCTGATTCACCCTCCAGACTTCACCTTCTCCTTCTCCTTCTTCTGCTTCTTCTGATTCACCCTCCTGACTTCACCTTCTCCTTCTCCTTCTTCTACTTCTTCTGATTCACCCTCCTGACTTCACCTTCTCCTTCTCCTTCTTCTACTTCTTCTGCTTCACCCTCCAGACTTCACCTTCTCCTTCTCCTTCTTCTACTTCTTCCGATTCACCCTCCAGACTTGACCTTCTCCTTCTCCTTCTTCTACTTCTTCTGATTCACCCTCCAGACTTCATCTTCTCCTTCTCCTTCTTCTGCTTCTTCTGCTTCACCGTTCTGACTTCACCTTCTCCTTCTCCTTCTTCTAATTCTTCTGCTTCATCCCCCTGACATCACCTGCTCCTTCTCCTTCTTCTGCTTCTTCTGATTCACCCTCCTAACTTCACCTTCTCCTTCTCCTTCTTCTGCTTCTTCTGATTCACCCTCCTGACTTCACCTTCTCCTTCTCCTTCTTCTGCTTCTTCTGATTCACCCTCCAGACTTCACCTTCTCCTTCTCTTTCTTCTGCTTCTTCTGATTCACCCTCCAGACTTCACCTTCTCCTTCTCCTTCTTCTGATTCTTCTGATTCACCCTCCAGACTTCACCTTCTCCTTCTCCTTCTTCTGCTTCTTCTGATTCACCCTCCTGACTTCACCTTCTCCTTCTTCTTCTTCTACTTCTTCTGATTCACCCTCCTGACTTCACCTTCTCCTTCTCCTTCTTCTACTTCTTCTGCTTCACCCTCCAGACTTCACCTTCTCCTTCTCCTTCTTCTACTTCTTCTGATTCACCCTCCAGACTTGACCTTCTCCTTCTCCTTCTTCTACTTATTCTGAATCACCCTCCAGACTTCACCTTCTCCTTCTCCTTCTTCTGCTTCTTCTGCTTCACCGTCCTGACTTCACCTTCTCCTTCTCCTTCTTCTACTTCTTCTGCTTCATCCCGCTGACATCACCTGCTCCTTCTCTTTCTTCTGCTTCTTCTGATTCACCCTCCAGACTTCACCTTCTCCTTCTCCTTCTTCTGATTCTTCTGATTCACTCTCCAGACTTCACCTTCTCCTTCTCCTTCTTCTGCTTCTTCTGATTCACACTCCTGACTTCACCTTCTCCTTCTCCTTCTTCTACTTCTTCTGATTCGCCCTCCTGACTTCACCTTCTCCTTCTCCTTCTTCTACTTCTTCTGCTTCACCCTCCAGACTTCACCTTCTCCTTCTCCTTCTTCTACTGCTTCTGATTCACCCTCCAGACTTCACCTTCTCCTTCTCCTTCTTCTACTTCTTCTGATTCACCCTCCAGACTTCACCTTCTCCTTCTCCTTCTTCTACTTCTTCTGATTCACTCTCCAGACTTCACCTTCTCCTTCTCCTTCTTCTGCTTCTTCTGATTCACTCTCCAGACTTCACCTTCTCCTTCTCCTTATTCTGCATCTTCTGATTCTCCCTCCAGACTTCACCTTCTCCTTCTCCTTCTTCTGCTTCTTCTGATTCACCCTCCAGACTTCACCTTCTCCTTCTCCTTCTTCTGCTTCTTCTGATTCATCCTCCAGACTTCACCTTCTCATTCTCCTTCTTCTACTTCTTCTGATTCACCCTCCAGACTTCACCTTCTCCTTCTCGTTCTTCTGCTTCTTCTGATTCACCCTCCAGACTTCACCTTCTCCTTCTCCTTCGTCAACTTCTTCTGATTCACCCTCCAGACTACACCTTCTCCTTCTCCTTCTTCTACTTCTGCTGATTCACCCTCCAGACTTCACCTTCTCCTTCTCGTTCTTCTGCTTCTTCTGATTCACCCTCCAGACTTCACCTTCTCCTTCTCCGTCTTCTACTTCTTCTGATTCACCCTCCAGACTTCACCTTCTCCTTCTCCTTCTTCTACTTCTTCTGATTCACCCTCCAGACTTCACCTTCTCCTTCTCCTTCTTCTACTTCTTCTGCTTCTCCCTCCAGACGTCACCTTCTCCTTCTCCTTCTTCTGCTTCTTCTGATTCACCCTCCAGACTTCACCTTCTCCTTCTCCTTCTTCTACTTCTTCTGATTCACCCTCCAGACTTCACCTTCTCCTTCTCCTTCTTCTACTTCTTCTGATTCACCCTCCAGACTTCACCTTCTCCTTCTCCTTCTTCTACTTCTTCCGATTCACCCTCCTGACTTCACCTTCTCCTTCTCCTTCTTCTGCTTCTTCTGCTTCACCCTCCTGACTTCACCTTCTCCTTCTCCTTCTTCTACTTCTTCTGATTCACCCTCCTGACTTCACCTTCTCCTTCTCCTTCTTCTACTTCTTCTGATTCACCCTCCAGACTTCACCTTCTCCTTCTCCTTCTTCTGCTTCTTCTGCTTCACCCTCCAGACTTCACCTTCTCCTTCTCCTTCTTCTGCTTCTTCTGCTTCGCCCTCCAGACTTCACCTTCTCCTTCACCTTCTTCTGCTTCTTCTGCTTCACCCTCCAGACTTCACCTTCTCCTTCTCCTTCTTCTGCTTCTTCTGCTTCACTCTCCTGACTTCACCTTCTCCTTCTCCTTCTTCTACTTCTTCTGATTCACCCTGCAGACTTCACCTTCTCCTTCTCCTTCTTCTGCTTCTTCTGCTGCGCCCTCCAGACTTCACCTTCTCCTTCTCCTTCTTCTGCTTCTTCTGCTTCACCCTCCTGACCTCACCTTCTCCTTCTCCTTCTTCTACTTCTTCTGCTTCACCCCCCTGACTTCACCTGCTCCTTCTCCTTCTTCTGCTTCTTCTGATTCACCCTCCTGACTTCACCTTCTCCTTCTCCTTCTTCTGCTTCTTCTAATTCACCCTCCAGACTTCACCTTCTCCTTCTCCTTATTCTGCTTCTTCTGATTCACCCTCCAGACTTCACCTTCTCCTTCTCCTTCTTCTGCTTCTTCTGATTCACCCTCCAGACCTCATCTTCTCCTTCTGCTTCTTCTACTTCTTCTGATTCACCCTCCAGACTTCATCTTCTCCTTCTCCTTCTTCTGCTTCTTCTTATTCACCCTCCAGACTTCACCTTCTCCTTCTCCTTCTTCTGCTTCTTCTGATTCACCCTCCAGACTTCACCTTCTCCTTCTCCTTCTTCTGCTTCTTCTGCTTCACCCTCCAGACTTCACCTTCTCCTTCTTCTGCTTCTTCTGCTTCACCCTCCTGACTTCACCTTCTCCTTCTCCTTCTTCTACTTCTTCTGATTCACCCTCCAGACTTCACCTACTCCTTCTCCTTCTTCTGCTTCTTCTGCTTCACCCTCCAGACTTCACCTTCTCCTTCTCCTTCTTCTGCTTCTTCTGCTTCGCCCTCCAGACTTCACCTTCTCCTTCTCCTTCTTCTGCTTCTTCTGCTTCACTCTCCTGACTTCACCTTCTCCTTCTCCTTCTTCTACTTCTTCTGATTCACCCTCCAGACTTCACCCTCTCCTTCTCCTTCTTCTGCTTCTTCTGCTTCACCCTCCAGACTTCACCTTCTCCTTCTCCTTCTTCTGCTTCTTCTGCTTCACCGTCCTGACTTCACCTTCTCCTTCTCCTTCTTCTACTTCTTCTGCTTCACCCCCCTGACTTCACCTGCTCCTTCTCCTTCTTCTGCTTCTTCTGATTCACCCTCCTAACTTCACCTTCTCCTTCTCCTTCTTCTGCTTCTTCTGATTCACGCTCCTGACTTCACCTTTTCTTTCTCCTTCTTCTGCTTCTTCTGATTCACCCTCCAGACTTCACCTTCTCCTTCTCCTTCCTCTGCTTCTTCTGATTCACCCTCCAGACTTCACCTTCTCCTTCTCCTTCTTCTGCTTCTTCTGATTCACCCTCCAGACCTCACCTTCTCCTTCTCCTTCTTCTACTTCTTCTGATTCACCCTCCAGACCTCATCTTCTCCTTCTCCTTCATCTGCTTCTTCTGACTCACCCTCCAGACTTCACCTTCTCCTTCTCCTTCTTCTACTTCTTCTGATTCACCCTCCAGACTTCACCTTCTCCTTCTCCTTCTTCTACTTCGTCTGATTCACCCTCCAGACTTCACCTTCTCCTTCTCCTTCTTCTACTTCTTCTGATTCACCCTCCAGTCTTCACCTACTCCTTCTCCTTCTTCTGTTTCTTCTGCTTCACCCTCCAGACTTCCCCTTCTCCTTCTCTTTCTTCTGCTTCTTCTGATTCACCCTCCAGACTTCATCTTCTCCTTCTCCTTCTTCTGATTCTTCTGATTCACCCTCCAGACTTCACCTTCTCCTTCTCCTTCTTCTGCTTCTTCTGATACACCCTCCAGACTTCACCTTCTCCTTCTCCTTCTTCTGCTTCTTCTGATTCACCCTCCAGACTTCACCTTTTCCTTCTCCTTCTTCTGCTTCTTCTGATACACCCTCCAGACTTCACTTTCTCCTTCTCCTTCTTCTGCTTCTTCTGATTCACCCTCCAGACTTCACCTTCTCCTTCTCCTTCTTCTACTTCTTCTGATTCACCCTCCAGACTTCACCTTCTCCTTCTCTTTCTTCTGCTTCTTCTGATTCTCCCTCCAGACTTCACCTTCTCCTTCTACTTCTTCTGATTCTTCTGATTCACCCTCCAGACTTCACCTTCTCCTTCTCCTTCTTCTGCTTCTTCTGATTCACCCTCCTGACTTCACCTTCTCCTTCTCCTTCTTCTACTTCTTCTGATTCACCCTCCTGACTTCACCTTCTCCTTCTCCTTCTTCTACTTCTTCTGCTTCACCCTCCAGACTTCACCTTCTCCTTCTCCTTCTTCTACTTCTTCTGATTCACCCTCCAGACTTCACCTTCTCCTTCTCCTTCTTCTACTTCTTCTGATTCACCCTCCAGACTTCACCTTCTCCTTCTCCTTATTCTGCTTCTTCTGGTTCACCCTCCAGACTTCACCTTCTCCTTCTCCTTCTTCTGCTTCTTCTGATTCACCCTCCAGACTTCACCTTCTCCTTCTCCTTCTTCTGCTTCTTCTGATTCACCCTCCAGACTTCACCTTCTCCTTCTCCTTCTTCTACTTCTTCTGATTCACCCTCCAGACTTCATCTTCTCCTTCTCCTTCTTCTGCTTCTTCTGATTCACCCTCCAGACTTCACCTTCTCCTTCTCCTTCTTCTACTTCTTCTGATTCACCCTCCAGACTTCACCTTCTCCTTCTCCTTCTTCTGTTTCTTCTGATTCACCCTCCAGACTTCACCTTCTCCTTCTCCTTTTTCTACTTCTTCTGATTCACCCTCCAGACTTCACCTTCTCCTCCTTCTTCTACTTCTTCTGATTCACCCTCCAGACTTCATCTTCTCCTTCTCCTTCTTCTGCATCTTCTGATTCACCCTCCAGACTTCACCTTCTCCTTCTCCTTCTTCTGCTTCTTCTGATTCACCCTCCAGACTTCACCTTCTCCTTCTCCTTCTTCTACTTCTTCTGATTCACCCTCCAGACTTCACCTTCTCCTTCTCCTTCTTCTACTTCTTCTGATTCACCCTCCAGTCTTCACATTCTCCTTCTCCTTCTTCTGTTTCTTCTGCTTCAGCCTCCAGACTTCACCTTCTCCTTCTCTTTCTTCTGATTCTTCTGATTCACCCTCCAGACTTCACCTTCTCCTTCTCCTTCTTCTGATTCTTCTGATTCACCCTCCAGACTTCACCTTCTCCTTCTCCTTCTTCTGCTTCTTCTGATTCACCCTCCTGGCTTCACCTTCTCCTTCTCCTTCTTCTACTTCTTCTGATTCACCCTCCTGACTTCACCTTCTACTTCTCCTTCTTCTCCTTCTTCTGCTTCACCCTCCAGACTTCACCTTCTCCTTCTCCTTCTTCTACCTCTTCTGATTCACCCTCCAGACTTCACCTTCTCCTTCTCCTTCTTCTGCTTCTTCTGATTCACCCTCCAGACTTCACCTTCTCCTTCTCCTTATTCTGCTTCTTCTGATTCACCCTCCAGACTTCACCTTCTCCTTCTCCTTATTCTGCTTCTTCTGATTCAACCTCCAGACTTCACCTTCTCCTTCTCCTTCTTCTGCTTCTTCTGATTCACCCTCCAGATTTCACCTTCTCCTTCTCCTTCTTCTGTTTCTTCTGATTCGCCCTCCAGACTTCACCTTCTCCTTCTCCTTCTTCTGCTTCTTCTGATTCACCCTCCTGACTTCACCTTCTCCTTCTCCTTCTTCTACTTCTTCTGATTCACCCTCCTGACTTCACCTTCTCCTTCTCCTTCTTCTACTTCTTCTGCTTCACCCCCCAGACTTCACCTTCTCCTTCTCCTTCTTCTACTTCTTCTGATTCACCCTCCAGACTTCACCTTCTCCTTCTCCTTCTTCTGCCTCTTCTGATTCACCCTCCAGACTTCACCTTCTCCTTCTCCTTATTCTGCTTCTTCTGATTCACCCTCCAGACTTCACCTTCTCCTTCTCCTTCTTCTGCTTCTTCTGATTCACCCTCCAGACTTCACCTTCTCCTTCTCCTTCTTCTGCTTCTTCTGATTCACCCTCCAGACATCACCTTCTCCTTCTCCTTCTTCTGCTTCTTCTGATTCACCCTCCAGACTTCACCTTCTCCTTCTCCTTCTTCTACTTCTTCTGATTCACCCTCCAGACTTCACCTTCTCCTTCTCTTTCTTCTGCTTCTTCTGATTCACCCTCCAGACTTCACCTTCTCCTTCTCCTTCTTCTGATTCTTCTGATTCACCCTCCAGACTTCACCTTCTCCTTCTCCTTCTTCTGCTTCTTCTGATTCATCCTCCTGACTTCACCTTCTCCTTCTCCTTCTTCTACTTCTTCTGATTCACCCTCCTGACTTCACCTTCTCCTTCTCCTTCTTCTACTTCTTCTGCTTCACCCTCCAGACTTCACCTTCTCCTTCTCCTTTTTCTACTTCTTCTGATTCACCCTCCAGACTTCACCTTCTCCTTCTCCTTCTTCTACTTCTTCTGATTCACCCTACAGACTTCACCTTCTCCTTCTCCTTCTTCTGCTTCTTCTGATTCACCCTTCAGACTTCACCTTCTCCTTCTCCTTATTCTGCTTCTTCTGTTTCACCCTCCAGACTTCACCTTCTCCTTCTCCTTCTTCTGCTTCTTCTGATTCACCCTCCAGACTTCACCTTCTCCTTCTCCTTCTTCTGCTTCTTCTGATTCACCCTCCAGACTTCACCTTCTCCTTCTCCTTCTTCTACTTCTTCTGATTCACCCTCCAGACTTCACCTTCTCCTTCTCCTTCTTCTGCTTCTTCTGATTCACCCTCCAGACTTCACCTTCTCCTTCTCCTTCGTCTACTTCTTCTGATTCACCCTCCAGACTTCACCTTCTCCTTCTCCTTCTTCTACTTCTTCTGATTCACCCTCCAGACTTCACCTTCTCCTTCTCCTTCTTCTACTTCTCCTGATTCACCCTCCAGTCTTCACCTTCTCCTTCTCCTTCTTCTGTTTCTTCTGCTTCACCCTCCAGACTTCATCTTCTCCTTCTCCTTCTTCTCCTTCTTCTGATTCACCCTCCAGACTTCACCTTCTCCTTCTCCTTCTTCTACTTCTTCTGATTCACCCTCCAGACTTCATCTTCTCCTTCTCCTTCTGCTCCTTCTTCTGATTCACCCTCCAGACTTCACCTTCTCCTTCTCCTTCTTCTGCTTCTTCTGATTCACCCTCCAGACTTCATCTTCTCCTTCTCCTTCTTCTCCTTCTTCTGATTCACCCTCCAGACTTCACCTTCTCCTTCTCCTTCTTCTACTTCTTCTGATTCACCCTCCAGTCTTCACCTTCTCCTTCTCCTTCTTCTGTTTCTTCTGCTTCACCCTCCAGACTTCACCTTCTCCTTCTCTTTCTTCTGCTTCTTCTGATTCACCCTCCAGACTTCACCTTCTCCTTCTCCTTCTTCTGATTCTTCTGATTCACCCTCCAGACTTCACCTTCTCCTTCTCCTTCTTCTGCTTCTTCTGATTCACCCTCCAGACCTCACCTTCTCCTTCTCCTTCTTCTACTTCTTCTGATTCACCCTCCTGACTTCACCTTCTCCTTCTCCTTCATCTACTTCTTCTGCTTCACCCTCCAGACTTCACCTTCTCCTTCTCCTTCTTCTACTTCTTCTGATTCACCCTCCAGACTTCACCTTCTCCTTCTCCTTCTTCTACTTCTTCTGATTCACCCTCCAGACTTCACCTTCTCCTTCTCCTTCTTCTGCTTCTTCTGATTCACCCTCCAGACTTCACCTTCTCCTTCTCCTTATTCTGCTTCTTCTGATTCACCCTCCAGACTTCACCTTCTCCTTCTCCTTCTTCTGCTTCTTCTGATTCACCCTCCAGACTTCACCTTCTCCTTCTCCTTCTTCTGCTTCTTCTGATTCACCCTCCAGACTTCACCTTCTCCTTCTCCTTCTTCTACTTCTTCTGATTCACCCTCCAGACTTCACCTTCTCCTTCTCCTTCTTCTGCTTCTTCTGATTTACCCTCCAGACTTCACCTTCTCCTTCTCCTTCGTCTACTTCTTCTGATTCACCCTCCAGACTACACCTTCTCCTTCTCCTTCTTCTACTTCTTCTGATTCACCCTCCAGACTTCACCTTCTCCTTCTCCTTCTTCTGTTTCTTCTGATTCACCCTCCAGACTTCATCTTCTCATTCTCCTTCTTCTACTTCTTCTGATTCACCCTCCAGACTTCACCTTCTCCTTCTCCTTCTTCTGCTTCTTCTGCTTCACCGTCCTGACTTCACCTTCTCCTTCTCCTTCTTCTACTTCTTCTGCTTCACCCCCCTGACTTCACCTGCTCCTTCTCCTTCTTCTGCTTCTTCTGATTCACCCTCCTAACTTCACCTTCTCCTTCTCCTTCTTCTGCTTCTTCTGATTCACGCTCCTGACTTCACCTTTTCTTTCTCCTTCTTCTGCTTCTTCTGATTCACCCTCCAGACTTCACCTTCTCCTTCTCCTTCCTCTGCTTCTTCTGATTCACCCTCCAGACTTCACCTTCTCCTTCTCCTTCTTCTGCTTCTTCTGATTCACCCTCCAGACCTCACCTTCTCCTTCTCCTTCTTCTACTTCTTCTGATTCACCCTCCAGACCTCATCTTCTCCTTCTCCTTCATCTGCTTCTTCTGACTCACCCTCCAGACTTCACCTTCTCCTTCTCCTTCTTCTACTTCTTCTGATTCACCCTCCAGACTTCACCTTCTCCTTCTCCTTCTTCTACTTCGTCTGATTCACCCTCCAGACTTCACCTTCTCCTTCTCCTTCTTCTACTTCTTCTGATTCACCCTCCAGTCTTCACCTACTCCTTCTCCTTCTTCTGTTTCTTCTGCTTCACCCTCCAGACTTCCCCTTCTCCTTCTCTTTCTTCTGCTTCTTCTGATTCACCCTCCAGACTTCATCTTCTCCTTCTCCTTCTTCTGATTCTTCTGATTCACCCTCCAGACTTCACCTTCTCCTTCTCCTTCTTCTGCTTCTTCTGATACACCCTCCAGACTTCACCTTCTCCTTCTCCTTCTTCTGCTTCTTCTGATTCACCCTCCAGACTTCACCTTTTCCTTCTCCTTCTTCTGCTTCTTCTGATACACCCTCCAGACTTCACCTTCTCCTTCTCCTTCTTCTGCTTCTTCTGATTCACCCTCCAGACTTCACCTTCTCCTTCTCCTTCTTCTACTTCTTCTGATTCACCCTCCAGACTTCACCTTCTCCTTCTCTTTCTTCTGCTTCTTCTGATTCTCCCTCCAGACTTCACCTTCTCCTTCTACTTCTTCTGATTCTTCTGATTCACCCTCCAGACTTCACCTTCTCCTTCTCCTTCTTCTGCTTCTTCTGATTCACCCTCCTGACTTCACCTTCTCCTTCTCCTTCTTCTACTTCTTCTGATTCACCCTCCTGACTTCACCTTCTCCTTCTCCTTCTTCTACTTCTTCTGCTTCACCCTCCAGACTTCACCTTCTCCTTCTCCTTCTTCTACTTCTTCTGATTCACCCTCCAGACTTCACCTTCTCCTTCTCCTTCTTCTACTTCTTCTGATTCACCCTCCAGACTTCACCTTCTCCTTCTCCTTATTCTGCTTCTTCTGGTTCACCCTCCAGACTTCACCTTCTCCTTCTCCTTCTTCTGCTTCTTCTGATTCACCCTCCAGACTTCACCTTCTCCTTCTCCTTCTTCTGCTTCTTCTGATTCACCCTCCAGACTTCACCTTCTCCTTCTCCTTCTTCTACTTCTTCTGATTCACCCTCCAGACTTCATCTTCTCCTTCTCCTTCTTCTGCTTCTTCTGATTCACCCTCCAGACTTCACCTTCTCCTTCTCCTTCTTCTACTTCTTCTGATTCACCCTCCAGACTTCACCTTCTCCTTCTCCTTCTTCTGTTTCTTCTGATTCACCCTCCAGACTTCACCTTCTCCTTCTCCTTTTTCTACTTCTTCTGATTCACCCTCCAGACTTCACCTTCTCCTCCTTCTTCTACTTCTTCTGATTCACCCTCCAGACTTCATCTTCTCCTTCTCCTTCTTCTGCATCTTCTGATTCACCCTCCAGACTTCACCTTCTCCTTCTCCTTCTTCTGCTTCTTCTGATTCACCCTCCAGACTTCACCTTCTCCTTCTCCTTCTTCTACTTCTTCTGATTCACCCTCCAGACTTCACCTTCTCCTTCTCCTTCTTCTACTTCTTCTGATTCACCCTCCAGTCTTCACATTCTCCTTCTCCTTCTTCTGTTTCTTCTGCTTCAGCCTCCAGACTTCACCTTCTCCTTCTCTTTCTTCTGATTCTTCTGATTCACCCTCCAGACTTCACCTTCTCCTTCTCCTTCTTCTGATTCTTCTGATTCACCCTCCAGACTTCACCTTCTCCTTCTCCTTCTTCTGCTTCTTCTGATTCACCCTCCTGGCTTCACCTTCTCCTTCTCCTTCTTCTACTTCTTCTGATTCACCCTCCTGACTTCACCTTCTCCTTCTCCTTCTTCTCCTTCTTCTGCTTCACCCTCCAGACTTCACCTTCTCCTTCTCCTTCTTCTACCTCTTCTGATTCAACCTCCAGACTTCACCTTCTCCTTCTCCTTCTTCTGCTTCTTCTGATTCACCCTCCAGACTTCACCTTCTCCTTCTCCTTATTCTGCTTCTTCTGATTCACCCTCCAGACTTCACCTTCTCCTTCTCCTTATTCTGCTTCTTCTGATTCAACCTCCAGACTTCACCTTCTCCTTCTCCTTCTTCTGCTTCTTCTGATTCACCCTCCAGATTTCACCTTCTCCTTCTCCTTCTTCTGTTTCTTCTGATTCGCCCTCCAGACTTCACCTTCTCCTTCTCCTTCTTCTGCTTCTTCTGATTCACCCTCCTGACTTCACCTTCTCCTTCTCCTTCTTCTACTTCTTCTGATTCACCCTCCTGACTTCACCTTCTCCTTCTCCTTCTTCTACTTCTTCTGCTTCACCCCCCAGACTTCACCTTCTCCTTCTCCTTCTTCTACTTCTTCTGATTCACCCTCCAGACTTCACCTTCTCCTTCTCCTTCTTCTGCCTCTTCTGATTCACCCTCCAGACTTCACCTTCTCCTTCTCCTTATTCTGCTTCTTCTGATTCACCCTCCAGACTTCACCTTCTCCTTCTCCTTCTTCTGCTTCTTCTGATTCACCCTCCAGACTTCACCTTCTCCTTCTCCTTCTTCTGCTTCTTCTGATTCACCCTCCAGACATCACCTTCTCCTTCTCCTTCTTCTGCTTCTTCTGATTCACCCTCCAGACTTCACCTTCTCCTTCTCCTTCTTCTACTTCTTCTGATTCACCCTCCAGACTTCACCTTCTCCTTCTCTTTCTTCTGCTTCTTCTGATTCACCCTCCAGACTTCACCTTCTCCTTCTCCTTCTTCTGATTCTTCTGATTCACCCTCCAGACTTCACCTTCTCCTTCTCCTTCTTCTGCTTCTTCTGATTCATCCTCCTGACTTCAGCTTCTCCTTCTCCTTCTTCTACTTCTTCTGATTCACCCTCCTGACTTCACCTTCTCCTTCTCCTTCTTCTACTTCTTCTGCTTCACCCTCCAGACTTCACCTTCTCCTTCTCCTTTTTCTACTTCTTCTGATTCACCCTCCAGACTTCACCTTCTCCTTCTCCTTCTTCTACTTCTTCTGATTCACCCTACAGACTTCACCTTCTCCTTCTCCTTCTTCTGCTTCTTCTGATTCACCCTTCAGACTTCACCTTCTCCTTCTCCTTATTCTGCTTCTTCTGTTTCACCCTCCAGACTTCACCTTCTCCTTCTCCTTCTTCTGCTTCTTCTGATTCACCCTCCAGACTTCACCTTCTCCTTCTCCTTCTTCTGCTTCTTCTGCTTCACCGTCCTGACTTCACCTTCTCCTTCTCCTTCTTCTACTTCTTCTGCTTCACCCCCCTGACTTCACCTGCTCCTTCTCCTTCTTCTGCTTCTTCTGATTCACCCTCCTAACTTCACCTTCTCCTTCTCCTTCTTCTGCTTCTTCTGATTCACGCTCCTGACTTCACCTTTTCTTTCTCCTTCTTCTGCTTCTTCTGATTCACCCTCCAGACTTCACCTTCTCCTTCTCCTTCCTCTGCTTCTTCTGATTCACCCTCCAGACTTCACCTTCTCCTTCTCCTTCTTCTGCTTCTTCTGATTCACCCTCCAGACCTCACCTTCTCCTTCTCCTTCTTCTACTTCTTCTGATTCACCCTCCAGACCTCATCTTCTCCTTCTCCTTCATCTGCTTCTTCTGACTCACCCTCCAGACTTCACCTTCTCCTTCTCCTTCTTCTACTTCTTCTGATTCACCCTCCAGACTTCACCTTCTCCTTCTCCTTCTTCTACTTCGTCTGATTCACCCTCCAGACTTCACCTTCTCCTTCTCCTTCTTCTACTTCTTCTGATTCACCCTCCAGTCTTCACCTACTCCTTCTCCTTCTTCTGTTTCTTCTGCTTCACCCTCCAGACTTCCCCTTCTCCTTCTCTTTCTTCTGCTTCTTCTGATTCACCCTCCAGACTTCATCTTCTCCTTCTCCTTCTTCTGATTCTTCTGATTCACCCTCCAGACTTCACCTTCTCCTTCTCCTTCTTCTGCTTCTTCTGATACACCCTCCAGACTTCACCTTCTCCTTCTCCTTCTTCTGCTTCTTCTGATTCACCCTCCAGACTTCACCTTTTCCTTCTCCTTCTTCTGCTTCTTCTGATACACCCTCCAGACTTCACCTTCTCCTTCTCCTTCTTCTGCTTCTTCTGATTCACCCTCCAGACTTCACCTTCTCCTTCTCCTTCTTCTACTTCTTCTGATTCACCCTCCAGACTTCACCTTCTCCTTCTCTTTCTTCTGCTTCTTCTGATTCTCCCTCCAGACTTCACCTTCTCCTTCTACTTCTTCTGATTCTTCTGATTCACCCTCCAGACTTCACCTTCTCCTTCTCCTTCTTCTGCTTCTTCTGATTCACCCTCCTGACTTCACCTTCTCCTTCTCCTTCTTCTACTTCTTCTGATTCACCCTCCTGACTTCACCTTCTCCTTCTCCTTCTTCTACTTCTTCTGCTTCACCCTCCAGACTTCACCTTCTCCTTCTCCTTCTTCTACTTCTTCTGATTCACCCTCCAGACTTCACCTTCTCCTTCTCCTTCTTCTACTTCTTCTGATTCACCCTCCAGACTTCACCTTCTCCTTCTCCTTATTCTGCTTCTTCTGGTTCACCCTCCAGACTTCACCTTCTCCTTCTCCTTCTTCTGCTTCTTCTGATTCACCCTCCAGACTTCACCTTCTCCTTCTCCTTCTTCTGCTTCTTCTGATTCACCCTCCAGACTTCACCTTCTCCTTCTCCTTCTTCTACTTCTTCTGATTCACCCTCCAGACTTCATCTTCTCCTTCTCCTTCTTCTGCTTCTTCTGATTCACCCTCCAGACTTCACCTTCTCCTTCTCCTTCTTCTACTTCTTCTGATTCACCCTCCAGACTTCACCTTCTCCTTCTCCTTCTTCTGTTTCTTCTGATTCACCCTCCAGACTTCACCTTCTCCTTCTCCTTTTTCTACTTCTTCTGATTCACCCTCCAGACTTCACCTTCTCCTCCTTCTTCTACTTCTTCTGATTCACCCTCCAGACTTCATCTTCTCCTTCTCCTTCTTCTGCATCTTCTGATTCACCCTCCAGACTTCACCTTCTCCTTCTCCTTCTTCTGCTTCTTCTGATTCACCCTCCAGACTTCACCTTCTCCTTCTCCTTCTTCTACTTCTTCTGATTCACCCTCCAGACTTCACCTTCTCCTTCTCCTTCTTCTACTTCTTCTGATTCACCCTCCAGTCTTCACATTCTCCTTCTCCTTCTTCTGTTTCTTCTGCTTCAGCCTCCAGACTTCACCTTCTCCTTCTCTTTCTTCTGATTCTTCTGATTCACCCTCCAGACTTCACCTTCTCCTTCTCCTTCTTCTGATTCTTCTGATTCACCCTCCAGACTTCACCTTCTCCTTCTCCTTCTTCTGCTTCTTCTGATTCACCCTCCTGGCTTCACCTTCTCCTTCTCCTTCTTCTACTTCTTCTGATTCACCCTCCTGACTTCACCTTCTCCTTCTCCTTCTTCTCCTTCTTCTGCTTCACCCTCCAGACTTCACCTTCTCCTTCTCCTTCTTCTACCTCTTCTGATTCACCCTCCAGACTTCACCTTCTCCTTCTCCTTCTTCTGCTTCTTCTGATTCACCCTCCAGACTTCACCTTCTCCTTCTCCTTATTCTGCTTCTTCTGATTCACCCTCCAGACTTCACCTTCTCCTTCTCCTTATTCTGCTTCTTCTGATTCAACCTCCAGACTTCACCTTCTCCTTCTCCTTCTTCTGCTTCTTCTGATTCACCCTCCAGATTTCACCTTCTCCTTCTCCTTCTTCTGTTTCTTCTGATTCGCCCTCCAGACTTCACCTTCTCCTTCTCCTTCTTCTGCTTCTTCTGATTCACCCTCCTGACTTCACCTTCTCCTTCTCCTTCTTCTACTTCTTCTGATTCACCCTCCTGACTTCACCTTCTCCTTCTCCTTCTTCTACTTCTTCTGCTTCACCCCCCAGACTTCACCTTCTCCTTCTCCTTCTTCTACTTCTTCTGATTCACCCTCCAGACTTCACCTTCTCCTTCTCCTTCTTCTGCCTCTTCTGATTCACCCTCCAGACTTCACCTTCTCCTTCTCCTTATTCTGCTTCTTCTGATTCACCCTCCAGACTTCACCTTCTCCTTCTCCTTCTTCTGCTTCTTCTGATTCACCCTCCAGACTTCACCTTCTCCTTCTCCTTCTTCTGCTTCTTCTGATTCACCCTCCAGACATCACCTTCTCCTTCTCCTTCTTCTGCTTCTTCTGATTCACCCTCCAGACTTCACCTTCTCCTTCTCCTTCTTCTACTTCTTCTGATTCACCCTCCAGACTTCACCTTCTCCTTCTCTTTCTTCTGCTTCTTCTGATTCACCCTCCAGACTTCACCTTCTCCTTCTCCTTCTTCTGATTCTTCTGATTCACCCTCCAGACTTCACCTTCTCCTTCTCCTTCTTCTGCTTCTTCTGATTCATCCTCCTGACTTCAGCTTCTCCTTCTCCTTCTTCTACTTCTTCTGATTCACCCTCCTGACTTCACCTTCTCCTTCTCCTTCTTCTACTTCTTCTGCTTCACCCTCCAGACTTCACCTTCTCCTTCTCCTTTTTCTACTTCTTCTGATTCACCCTCCAGACTTCACCTTCTCCTTCTCCTTCTTCTACTTCTTCTGATTCACCCTACAGACTTCACCTTCTCCTTCTCCTTCTTCTGCTTCTTCTGATTCACCCTTCAGACTTCACCTTCTCCTTCTCCTTATTCTGCTTCTTCTGTTTCACCCTCCAGACTTCACCTTCTCCTTCTCCTTCTTCTGCTTCTTCTGATTCACCCTCCAGACTTCACCTTCTCCTTCTCCTTCTTCTGCTTCTTCTGATTCACCCTCCAGACTTCACCTTCTCCTTCTCCTTCTTCTACTTCTTCTGATTCACCCTCCAGACTTCACCTTCTCCTTCTCCTTCTTCTGCTTCTTCTGATTCACCCTCCAGACTTCACCTTCTCCTTCTCCTTCGTCTACTTCTTCTGATTCACCCTCCAGACTTCACCTTCTCCTTCTCCTTCTTCTACTTCTTCTGATTCACCCTCCAGACTTCACCTTCTCCTTCTCCTTCTTCTACTTCTCCTGATTCACCCTCCAGTCTTCACCTTCTCCTTCTCCTTCTTCTGTTTCTTCTGCTTCACCCTCCAGACTTCATCTTCTCCTTCTCCTTCTTCTCCTTCTTCTGATTCACCCTCCAGACTTCACCTTCTCCTTCTCCTTCTTCTACTTCTTCTGATTCACCCTCCAGACTTCATCTTCTCCTTCTCCTTCTGCTCCTTCTTCTGATTCACCCTCCAGACTTCACCTTCTCCTTCTCCTTCTTCTGCTTCTTCTGATTCACCCTCCAGACTTCATCTTCTCCTTCTCCTTCTTCTCCTTCTTCTGATTCACCCTCCAGACTTCACCTTCTCCTTCTCCTTCTTCTACTTCTTCTGATTCACCCTCCAGTCTTCACCTTCTCCTTCTCCTTCTTCTGTTTCTTCTGCTTCACCCTCCAGACTTCACTTTCTCCTTCTCTTTCTTCTGCTTCTTCTGATTCACCCTCCAGACTTCACCTTCTCCTTCTCCTTCTTCTGATTCTTCTGATTCACCCTCCAGACTTCACCTTCTCCTTCTCCTTCTTCTGCTTCTTCTGATTCACCCTCCAGACCTCACCTTCTCCTTCTCCTTCTTCTACTTCTTCTGATTCACCCTCCTGACTTCACCTTCTCCTTCTCCTTCATCTACTTCTTCTGCTTCACCCTCCAGACTTCACCTTCTCCTTCTCCTTCTTCTACTTCTTCTGATTCACCCTCCAGACTTCACCTTCTCCTTCTCCTTCTTCTACTTCTTCTGATTCACCCTCCAGACTTCACCTTCTCCTTCTCCTTCTTCTGCTTCTTCTGATTCACCCTCCAGACTTCACCTTCTCCTTCTCCTTATTCTGCTTCTTCTGATTCACCCTCCAGACTTCACCTTCTCCTTCTCCTTCTTCTGCTTCTTCTGATTCACCCTCCAGACTTCACCTTCTCCTTCTCCTTCTTCTGCTTCTTCTGATTCACCCTCCAGACTTCACCTTCTCCTTCTCCTTCTTCTACTTCTTCTGATTCACCCTCCAGACTTCACCTTCTCCTTCTCCTTCTTCTGCTTCTTCTGATTTACCCTCCAGACTTCACCTTCTCCTTCTCCTTCGTCTACTTCTTCTGATTCACCCTCCAGACTACACCTTCTCCTTCTCCTTCTTCTACTTCTTCTGATTCACCCTCCAGACTTCACCTTCTCCTTCTCCTTCTTCTGTTTCTTCTGATTCACCCTCCAGACTTCATCTTCTCATTCTCCTTCTTCTACTTCTTCTGATTCACCCTCCAGACTTCACCTTCTCCTTCTCCTTCTTCTACTTCTTCTGATTCACCCTCCAGACTTCATCTTCTCCTTCTCCTTCTTCTGCTTCTTCTGATTCACCCTCCAGACTTCACCTTCTCCTTCTCCTTCTTCTGCTTCTTCTGATTCACCCTCCAGACTTCAACTTCTCCTTCTCCTTCTTCTACTTCTTCTGATTCACCCTCCAGACTTCACCTTCTCCTTCTCCTTCTTCTACTTCTTCTGATTCACCCTCCAGTCTTCACCTTCTCCTTCTCCTTCTTCTGTTTCTTCTGCTTCACCCTCCAGACTTCACCTTCTCCTTCTCTTTCTTCTGCTTCTTCTGATTCACCCTCCAGACTTCACCTTCTCCTTCTCCTTCTTCTGATTCTTCTGATTCACCCTCCAGACTTCACCTTCTCCTTCTCCTTCTTCTGCTTCTTCTGATTCACCCTCCTGACTTCACCTTCTCCTTCTCCTTCTTCTACTTCTTCTGATTCACCCTCCTGACTTCACCTTCTCCTTCTCCTTCTTCTACTTCTTCTGCTTCACCCTCCAGACTTCACCTTCTCCTTCTCCTTCTTCTACTTCTTCTGATTCACCCTCCAGACTTCACCTTCTCCTTCTCCTTCTTCTGCTTCTTCTGATTCACCCTCCAGACTTCACCTTCTCCTTCTCCTTATTCTGCTTCTTCTGTTTCACCCTCCAGACTTCACCTTCTCCTTCTCCTTCTTCTGCTTCTTCTGATTCACCCTCCAGACTTCACCTTCTCCTTCTCCTTCTTCTGCTTCTTCTGATTCACCCTCCAGACTTCACCTTCTCCTTCTCCTTCTTCTACTTCTTCTGATTCACCCTCCAGACTTCACCTTCTCCTTCTCCTTCTTCTGCTTCTTCTGATTCACCCTCCAGACTTCACCTTCTCCTTCTCCTTCGTCTACTTCTTCTGATTCACCCTCCAGACTACACCTTCTCCTTCTCCTTCTTCTACTTCTTCTGATTCACCCTCCAGACTTCACCTTCTCCTTCTCCTTCTTCTACTTCTTCTGATTCACCCTCCAGACTTCATCTTCTCCTTCTCCTTCTTCTCCTTCTTCTGATTCACCCTCCAGACTTCACCTTCTCCTTCTCCTTCTTCTGCTTCTTCTGATTCACCCTCCAGACTTCACCTTCTCCTTCTCCTTCTTCTACTTCTTCTGATTCACCCTCCAGACTTCACCTTCTCCTTCTCCTTCTTCTACTTCTTCTGATTCACCCTCCAGTCTTCACCTTCTCCTTCTCCTTCTTCTGTTTCTTCTGCTTCACCCTCCAGACTTCACCTTCTCCTTCTCTTTCTTCTGCTTCTTCTGATTCACCCTCCAGACTTCACCTTCTCCTTCTCCTTCTTCTGATTCTTCTGATTCACCCTCCAGACTTCACCTTCTCCTTCTCCTTCTTCTGCTTCTTCTGATTCACCCTCCAGACCTCACCTTCTCCTTCTCCTTCTTCTACTTCTTCTGATTCACCCTCCTGACTTCACCTTCTCCTTCTCCTTCATCTACTTCTTCTGCTTCACCCTCCAGACTTCACCTTCTCCTTCTCCTTCTTCTACTTCTTCTGATTCACCCTCCAGACTTCACCTTCTCCTTCTCCTTCTTCTACTTCTTCTGATTCACCCTCCAGACTTCACCTTCTCCTTCTCCTTCTTCTACTTCTTCTGATTCACCCTCCAGACTTCACCTTCTCCTTCTCCTTCTTCTGCTTCTTCTGATTCACCCTCCAGACTTCACCTTCTCCTTCTCCTTATTCTGCTTCTTCTGATTCACCCTCCAGACTTCACCTTCTCCTTCTCCTTCTTCTGCTTCTTCTGATTCACCCTCCAGACTTCACCTTCTCCTTCTCCTTCTTCTGCTTCTTCTGATTCACCCTCCAGACTTCACCTTCTCCTTCTCCTTCTTCTACTTCTTCTGATTCACCATCCAGACTTCACCTTCTCCTTCTCCTTCTTCTGCTTCTTCTGATTCACCCTCCAGACTTCACCTTCTCCATCTCCTTCGTCTACTTCTTCTGATTCACCCTCCAGACTACACCTTCTCCTTCTCCTTCTTCTACTTCTTCTGATTCACCCTCCAGACTTCACCTTCTCCTTCTCCTTCTTCTCTTTCTTCTGATTCACCCTCCAGACTTCATCTTCTCCTTCTCCTTCTTCTACTTCTTCTGATTCACCCTCCAGACTTCACCTTCTCCTTCTCCTTCTTCTACTTCTTCTGATTCACCCTCCAGACTTCAGCTTCTCCTTCTCCTTCTTCTGCTTCTTCTGATTCACCCTCCAGACTTCACCTTCTCTTTCTCCTTCTTCTGCTTCTTCTGATTCACCCTCCAGACTTCAACTTCTCCTTCTCCTTCTTCTACTTCTTCTGATTCACCCTCCAGACTTCACCTTCTCCTTCTCCTTCTTCTACTTCTTCTGATTCACCCTCCAGACTTCACCTTCTCCTTCTCCTTCTTCTGCTTCTTCTGATTCACCCTCCAGACTTCACCTTCTCCTTCTCCTTATTCTGCTTCTTCTGTTTCACCCTCCAGACTTCACCTTCTCCTTCTCCTTCTTCTGCTTCTTCTGATTCACCCTCCAGACTTCACCTTCTCCTTCTCCTTCTTCTGCTTCTTCTGATTCACCCTCCAGACTTCACCTTCTCCTTCTCCTTCTTCTACTTCTTCTGATTCACCCTCCAGACTTCACCTTCTCCTTCTCCTTCTTCTGCTTCTTCTGATTCACCCTCCAGACTTCACCTTCTCCTTCTCCTTCGTCTACTTCTTTTGATTCACCCTCCAGACTTCACCTTCTCCTTCTCCTTCTTCTACTTCTTCTGATTCACCCTCCAGACTTCATCTTCTCCTTCTCCTTCTTCTCCTTCTTCTGATTCACCCTCCAGACTTCACCTTCTCCTTCTCCTTCTTCTGCTTCTTCTGATTCACCCTCCAGACTTCACCTTCTCCTTCTCCTTCTTCTACTTCTTCTGATTCACCCTCCAGACTTCACCTTCTCCTTCTCCTTCTTCTACTTCTTCTGATTCACCCTCCAGTCTTCACCTTCTCCTTCTCCTTCTTCTGTTTCTTCTGCTTCACCCTCCAGACTTCACCTTCTCCTTCTCTTTCTTCTGCTTCTTCTGATTCACCCTCCAGACTTCACCTTCTCCTTCTCCTTCTTCTGATTCTTCTGATTCACCCTCCAGACTTCACCTTCTCCTTCTCCTTCTTCTGCTTCTTCTGATTCACCCTCCAGACCTCACCTTCTCCTTCTCCTTCTTCTACTTCTTCTGATTCACCCTCCTGACTTCACCTTCTCCTTCTCCTTCATCTACTTCTTCTGCTTCACCCTCCAGACTACACCTTCTCCTTCTCCTTCTTCTACTTCTTCTGATTCACCCTCCAGACTTCACCTTCTCCTTCTCCTTCTTCTACTTCTTCTGATTCACCCTCCAGACTTCACCTTCTCCTTCTCCTTCTTCTACTTCTTCTGATTCACCCTCCAGACTTCACCTTCTCCTTCTCCTTCTTCTGCTTCTTCTGATTCACCCTCCAGACTTCACCTTCTCCTTCTCCTTCTTCTGCTTCTTCTGATTCACCCTCCAGACTTCACCTTCTCCTTCTCCTTCTTCTACTTCTTCTGATTCACCATCCAGACTTCACCTTCTCCTTCTCCTTCTTCTGCTTCTTCTGATTCACCCTCCAGACTTCACCTTCTCCATCTCCTTCGTCTACTTCTTCTGATTCACCCTCCGGACTACACCTTCTCCTTCTCCTTCTTCTACTTCTTCTGATTCACCCTCCAGACTTCACCTTCTCCTTCTCCTTCTTCTCTTTCTTCTGATTCACCCTCCAGACTTCATCTTCTCCTTCTCCTTCTTCTACTTCTTCTGATTCACCCTCCAGACTTCACCTTCTCCTTCTCCTTCTTCTACTTCTTCTGATTCACCCTCCAGACTTCATCTTCTCCTTCTCCTTCTTCTGCTTCTTCTGATTCACCCTCCAGACTTCACCTTCTCCTTCTCCTTCTTCTGCTTCTTCTGATTCACCCTCCAGACTTCAACTTCTCCTTCTCCTTCTTCTACTTCTTCTGATTCACCCTCCAGACTTCACCTTCTCCTTCTCCTTCTTCTACTTCTTCTGATTCACCCTCCAGTCTTCACCTTCTCCTTCTCCTTCTTCTGTTTCTTCTGCTTCACCCTCCAGACTTCACCTTCTCCTTCTCCTTCTTCTGCTTCTTCTGCTTCACACTCCAGACTTCACCTTCTCCTTCTCCTTCTTCTGCTTCTTCTGCTGCGCCCTCCAGGCTTCACCTTCTCCTTCTCCTTCTTCTGCTTCTTCTGCTTCACCGTCCTGACTTCACCTTCTCCTTCTCCTTCTTCTACTTCTTCTGCTACACCCCCCTGACTTCACCTGCTCCTTCTCCTTCTTCTGCTTCTTCTGATTCACCCTCCTAAATTCACCTTCTCCTTCTCCTTCTTCTGCTTCTTCTGATTCACCCCTGACTTCACCTTCTCCTTCTCCTTCTTCTGCTTCTTCTGATTCACCCTCCAGACTTCACCCTCTCCTTCTCCTTCTTCTGCTTCTTCTGATTCACCCTCCAGACTTCACCTTCTCCTTCTCCTTCTTCTGCTTCTTCTGCTTCACCCTCCAGACTTCACCTTCTCCTTCTCCTTCTTCTGCTTCTTCTGCTTCACCCTCCTGACTTCACCTTCTCCTTCTCCTTCTTCTACTTCTTCTGATTCACCCTCCAGAATTCACCTACTCCTTCTCCTTCTTCTGCTTCTTCTGCTTCACCCTCCAGACTTCACCTTCTCCTTCTCCTTCTTCTGCTTCTTCTGCTTCGCCCTCCAGACTTCACCTTCTCCTTCTCCTTCTTCTGCTTCTTCTGCTTCACTCTCCTGACTTCACCTTCTCCTTCTCCTTCTTCTACTTCTTCTGATTCACCCTCCAGACTTCACCCTCTCCTTCTCCTTCTTCTGCTTCTTCTGCTTCACCCTCCAGACTTCACCTTCTCTTTCTCCTTCTTCTGCTTCTTCTGCTGCGCCCTCCAGACTTCACCTTCTCCTTCTCCTTCTTCTGCTTCTTCTGATTCACCCTCCAGACTTCACCTTCTCCTTCTCCTTCTTCTACTTCTTCTGATCCACCCTCCTGACTTCACCTTCTCCTTCTCCTTCTTCTGCTTCTTCTGCTTCACCCTCCAGACTTCACCTTCTCCTTCTCCTTCTTCTGCTTCTTCTGCTTCACCCACCAGACTTCACCTTCTTCTTCTCCTTCTTCTGCTTCTTCTGCTTCACCCTCCTGACTTCACCTTATCCTTCTCCTTCTTCTACTTCTTCTGATTCACCCTCCAGACTTCACCTACTCCTTCTCCTTCTTCTGCTTCTTCTGCTTCACCCTCCAGACTTCACCTTCTCCTTCTCCTTCTTCTGATTCTTCTGCTTCGCCCTCCAGACTTCACCTTCTCCTTCTCCTTCTTCTGCTTCTTCTGCTTCACTCTCCTGACTTCACCTTCTCCTTCTCCTTCTTCTACTTCTTCTGATTCACCCTCCAGTCTACACCTTCTCCTTCTCCTTCTTCTACTTCTTATGATTCACCCTCCAGACTTCACCTTCTCCTTCTCCTTCTTCTGCTTCTTCTGCTTCACTCTCCTGACTTCACCTTCTCCTTCTCCTTCGTCTACTTCTTCTGATTCACCCTCCAGTCTACACCTTCTCCTTCTCCTTCTTCTACTTCTTCTGATTCACCCTCCAGACTTCACCTTCTCCTTCTCCTTCTTCTCTTTCTTCTGATTCACCCTCCAGACTTCATCTTCTCCTTCTCCTTCTTCTACTTCTTCTGATTCACCCTCCAGTTTCACCTTCTCCTTCTCCTTCTTCTACTTCTTCTGATTCACCCTCCAGACTTCATCTTCTCCTTCTCCTTCTTCTGCTTCTTCTGATTCACCCTCCAGACTTCACCTTCTCCTTCTCCTTCTTCTGCTTCTTCTGATTCACCCTCCAGACTTCAACTTCTCCTTCTCCTTCTTCTACTTCTTCTGATTCACCCTCCAGACTTCACCTTCTCCTTCTCCTTCTTCTACTTCTTCTGATTCACCCTCCAGTCTTCACCTTCTCCTTCTCCTTCTTCTGTTTCTTCTGCTTCACCCTCCAGACTTCACCTTCTCCTTCTCCTTCTTCTGCTTCTTCTGCTTCACACTCCAGACTTCACCTTCTCCTTTTCCTTCTTCTGCTTCTTCTGCTGCGCCCTCCAGGCTTCACCTTCTCCTTCTCCTTCTTCTGCTTCTTCTGCTTCACCGTCCTGACTTCACCTTCTCCTTCTCCTTCTTCTGATTCTTCTGATTCACCCTCCAGACTTCACCTTCTCCTTCTCCTTCTTCTGCTTCTTCTGATTCACCCTCCTGACTTCACCTTCTCCTTCTCCTTCTTCTACTTCTTCTGATTCACCCTCCTGACTTCACCTTCTCCTTCTCCTTCTTCTACTTCTTCTGCTTCACCCTCCAGACTTCACCTTCTCCTTCTCCTTCTTCTACTTCTTCTGATTCACCCTCCAGACTTCACCTTCTCCTTCTCCTTCTTCTGCTTCTTCTGATTCACACTCCAGACTTCACCTTCTCCTTCTCCTTATTCTGCTTCTTCTGTTTCACCCTCCAGACTTCACCTTCTCCTTCTCCTTCTTCTGCTTCTTCTGATTCACCCTCCAGACTTCACCTTCTCCTTCTCCTTCTTCTGCTTCTTCTGATTCACCCTCCAGACTTCACCTTCTCCTTCTCCTTCTTCTACTTCTTCTGATTCACCCTCCAGACTTCACCTTCTCCTTCTCCTTCTTCTGCTTCTTCTGATTCACCCTCCAGACTTCACCTTCTCCTTCTCCTTCGTCTACTTCTTCTGATTCACCCTCCAGACTACACCTTCTCCTTCTCCTTCTTCTACTTCTTCTGATTCACCCTCCAGACTTCACCTTCTCCTTCTCCTTCTTCTACTTCTTCTGATTCACCCTCCAGACTTCATCTTCTCCTTCTCCTTCTTCTCCTTCTTCTGATTCACCCTCCAGACTTCACCTTCTCCTTCTCCTTCTTCTGCTTCTTCTGATTCACCCTCCAGACTTCACCTTCTCCTTCTCCTTCTTCTACTTCTTCTGATTCACCCTCCAGACTTCACCTTCTCCTTCTCCTTCTTCTACTTCTTCTGATTCACCCTCCAGTCTTCACCTTCTCCTTCTCCTTCTTCTGTTTCTTCTGCTTCACCCTCCAGACTTCACCTTCTCCTTCTCTTTCTTCTGCTTCTTCTGATTCACCCTCCAGACTTCACCTTCTCCTTCTCCTTCTTCTGATTCTTCTGATTCACCCTCCAGACTTCACCTTCTCCTTCTCCTTCTTCTGCTTCTTCTGATTCACCCTCCAGACCTCACCTTCTCCTTCTCCTTCTTCTACTTCTTCTGATTCACCCTCCTGACTTCACCTTCTCCTTCTCCTTCATCTACTTCTTCTGCTTCACCCTCCAGACTTCACCTTCTCCTTCTCCTTCTTCTACTTCTTCTGATTCACCCTCCAGACTTCACCTTCTCCTTCTCCTTCTTCTACTTCTTCTGATTCACCCTCCAGACTTCACCTTCTCCTTCTCCTTCTTCTACTTCTTCTGATTCACCCTCCAGACTTCACCTTCTCCTTCTCCTTCTTCTGCTTCTTCTGATTCACCCTCCAGACTTCACCTTCTCCTTCTCCTTATTCTGCTTCTTCTGATTCACCCTCCAGACTTCACCTTCTCCTTCTCCTTCTTCTGCTTCTTCTGATTCACCCTCCAGACTTCACCTTCTCCTTCTCCTTCTTCTGCTTCTTCTGATTCACCCTCCAGACTTCACCTTCTCCTTCTCCTTCTTCTACTTCTTCTGATTCACCATCCAGACTTCACCTTCTCCTTCTCCTTCTTCTGCTTCTTCTGATTCACCCTCCAGACTTCACCTTCTCCATCTCCTTCGTCTACTTCTTCTGATTCACCCTCCAGACTACACCTTCTCCTTCTCCTTCTTCTACTTCTTCTGATTCACCCTCCAGACTTCACCTTCTCCTTCTCCTTCTTCTCTTTCTTCTGATTCACCCTCCAGACTTCATCTTCTCCTTCTCCTTCTTCTACTTCTTCTGATTCACCCTCCAGACTTCACCTTCTCCTTCTCCTTCTTCTACTTCTTCTGATTCACCCTCCAGACTTCAGCTTCTCCTTCTCCTTCTTCTGCTTCTTCTGATTCACCCTCCAGACTTCACCTTCTCTTTCTCCTTCTTCTGCTTCTTCTGATTCACCCTCCAGACTTCAACTTCTCCTTCTCCTTCTTCTACTTCTGCTGATTCACCCTCCAGACTTCACCTTCTCCTTCTCCTTCTTCTACTTCTTCTGATTCACCCTCCAGACTTCACCTTCTCCTTCTCCTTCTTCTGCTTCTTCTGATTCACCCTCCAGACTTCACCTTCTCCTTCTCCTTATTCTGCTTCTTCTGTTTCACCCTCCAGACTTCACCTTCTCCTTCTCCTTCTTCTGCTCCTTCTGATTCACCCTCCAGACTTCACCTTCTCCTTCTCCTTCTTCTGCTTCTTCTGATTCACCCTCCAGACTTCACCTTCTCCTTCTCCTTCTTCTACTTCTTCTGATTCACCCTCCAGACTTCACCTTCTCCTTCTCCTTCTTCTGCTTCTTCTGATTCACCCTCCAGACTTCACCTTCTCCTTCTCCTTCGTCTACTTCTTCTGATTCACCCTCCAGACTACACCTTCTCCTTCTCCTTCTTCTACTTCTTTTGATTCACCCTCCAGACTTCACCTTCTCCTTCTCCTTCTTCTACTTCTTCTGATTCACCCTCCAGACTTCATCTTCTCCTTCTCCTTCTTCTCCTTCTTCTGATTCACCCTCCAGACTTCACCTTCTCCTTCTCCTTCTTCTGCTTCTTCTGATTCACCCTCCAGACTTCACCTTCTCCTTCTCCTTCTTCTACTTCTTCTGATTCACCCTCCAGACTTCACCTTCTCCTTCTCCTTCTTCTGTTTCTTCTGCTTCACCCTCCAGACTTCACCTTCTCCTTCTCTTTCTTCTGCTTCTTCTGATTCACCCTCCAGACTTCACCTTCTCCTTCTCCTTCTTCTGATTCTTCTGATTCACCCTCCAGACTTCACCTTCTCCTTCTCCTTCTTCTGCTTCTTCTGATTCACCCTCCAGACCTCACCTTCTCCTTCTCCTTCTTCTACTTCTTCTGATTCACCCTCCTGACTTCACCTTCTCCTTCTCCTTCATCTACTTCTTCTGCTTCACCCTCCAGACTACACCTTCTCCTTCTCCTTCTTCTACTTCTTCTGATTCACCCTCCAGACTTCACCTTCTCCTTCTCCTTCTTCTACTTCTTCTGATTCACCCTCCAGACTTCACCTTCTCCTTCTCCTTCTTCTACTTCTTCTGATTCACCCTCCAGACTTCACCTTCTCCTTCTCCTTCTTCTGCTTCTTCTGATTCACTCTCCAGACTTCACCTTCTCCTTCTCCTTCTTCTGCTTCTTCTGATTCACCCTCCAGACTTCACCTTCTCCTTCTCCTTCTTCTACTTCTTCTGATTCACCATCCAGACTTCACCTTCTCCTTCTCCTTCTTCTGCTTCTTCTGATTCACCCTCCAGACTTCACCTTCTCCATCTCCTTCGTCTACTTCTTCTGATTCACCCTCCGGACTACACCTTCTCCTTCTCCTTCTTCTACTTCTTCTGATTCACCCTCCAGACTTCACCTTCTCCTTCTCCTTCTTCTCTTTCTTCTGATTCACCCTCCAGACTTCATCTTCTCCTTCTCCTTCTTCTACTTCTTCTGATTCACCCTCCAGACTTCACCTTCTCCTTCTCCTTCTTCTACTTCTTCTGATTCACCCTCCAGACTTCATCTTCTCCTTCTCCTTCTTCTGCTTCTTCTGATTCACCCTCCAGACTTCACCTTCTCCTTCTCCTTCTTCTGCTTCTTCTGATTCACCCTCCAGACTTCAACTTCTCCTTCTCCTTCTTCTACTTCTTCTGATTCACCCTCCAGACTTCACCTTCTCCTTCTCCTTCTTCTACTTCTTCTGATTCACCCTCCAGTCTTCACCTTCTCCTTCTCCTTCTTCTGTTTCTTCTGCTTCACCCTCCAGACTTCACCTTCTCCTTCTCCTTCTTCTGCTTCTTCTGCTTCACACTCCAGACTTCACCTTCTCCTTCTCCTTCTTCTGCTTCTTCTGCTGCGCCCTCCAGGCTTCACCTTCTCCTTCTCCTTCTTCTGCTTCTTCTGCTTCACCGTCCTGACTTCACCTTCTCCTTCTCCTTCTTCTACTTCTTCTGCTACACCCCCCTGACTTCACCTGCTCCTTCTCCTTCTTCTGCTTCTTCTGATTCACCCTCCTAAATTCACCTTCTCCTTCTCCTTCTTCTGCTTCTTCTGATTCACCCCTGACTTCACCTTCTCCTTCTCCTTCTTCTGCTTCTTCTGATTCACCCTCCAGACTTCACCCTCTCCTTCTCCTTCTTCTGCTTCTTCTGATTCACCCTCCAGACTTCACCTTCTCCTTCTCCTTCTTCTGCTTCTTCTGCTTCACCCTCCAGACTTCACCTTCTCCTTCTCTTTCTTCTGCTTCTTCTGATTCACCCTCCAGACTTCACCTTCTCCTTCTCCTTCTTCTGATTCTTCTGATTCACCCTCCAGACTTCACCTTCTCCTTCTCCTTCTTCTGCTTCTTCTGATTCACCCTCCAGACCTCACCTTCTCCTTCTCCTTCTTCTACTTCTTCTGATTCACCCTCCTGACTTCACCTTCTCCTTCTCCTTCATCTACTTCTTCTGCTTCACCCTCCAGACTACACCTTCTCCTTCTCCTTCTTCTACTTCTTCTGATTCACCCTCCAGACTTCACCTTCTCCTTCTCCTTCTTCTACTTCTTCTGATTCACCCTCCAGACTTCACCTTCTCCTTCTCCTTCTTCTACTTCTTCTGATTCACCCTCCAGACTTCACCTTCTCCTTCTCCTTCTTCTGCTTCTTCTGATTCACCCTCCAGACTTCACCTTCTCCTTCTCCTTCTTCTGCTTCTTCTGATTCACCCTCCAGACTTCACCTTCTCCTTCTCCTTCTTCTACTTCTTCTGATTCACCATCCAGACTTCACCTTCTCCTTCTCCTTCTTCTGCTTCTTCTGATTCACCCTCCAGACTTCACCTTCTCCATCTCCTTCGTCTACTTCTTCTGATTCACCCTCCGGACTACACCTTCTCCTTCTCCTTCTTCTACTTCTTCTGATTCACCCTCCAGACTTCACCTTCTCCTTCTCCTTCTTCTCTTTCTTCTGATTCACCCTCCAGACTTCATCTTCTCCTTCTCCTTCTTCTACTTCTTCTGATTCACCCTCCAGACTTCACCTTCTCCTTCTCCTTCTTCTACTTCTTCTGATTCACCCTCCAGACTTCATCTTCTCCTTCTCCTTCTTCTGCTTCTTCTGATTCACCCTCCAGACTTCACCTTCTCCTTCTCCTTCTTCTGCTTCTTCTGATTCACCCTCCAGACTTCAACTTCTCCTTCTCCTTCTTCTACTTCTTCTGATTCACCCTCCAGACTTCACCTTCTCCTTCTCCTTCTTCTACTTCTTCTGATTCACCCTCCAGTCTTCACCTTCTCCTTCTCCTTCTTCTGTTTCTTCTGCTTCACCCTCCAGACTTCACCTTCTCCTTCTCCTTCTTCTGCTTCTTCTGCTTCACACTCCAGACTTCACCTTCTCCTTCTCCTTCTTCTGCTTCTTCTGCTGCGCCCTCCAGGCTTCACCTTCTCCTTCTCCTTCTTCTGCTTCTTCTGCTTCACCGTCCTGACTTCACCTTCTCCTTCTCCTTCTTCTACTTCTTCTGCTACACCCCCCTGACTTCACCTGCTCCTTCTCCTTCTTCTGCTTCTTCTGATTCACCCTCCTAAATTCACCTTCTCCTTCTCCTTCTTCTGCTTCTTCTGATTCACCCCTGACTTCACCTTCTCCTTCTCCTTCTTCTGCTTCTTCTGATTCACCCTCCAGACTTCACCCTCTCCTTCTCCTTCTTCTGCTTCTTCTGATTCACCCTCCAGACTTCACCTTCTCCTTCTCCTTCTTCTGCTTCTTCTGCTTCACCCTCCAGACTTCACCTTCTCCTTCTCCTTCTTCTGCTTCTTCTGCTTCACCCTCCTGACTTCACCTTCTCCTTCTCCTTCTTCTACTTCTTCTGATTCACCCTCCAGAATTCACCTACTCCTTCTCCTTCTTCTGCTTCTTCTGCTTCACCCTCCAGACTTCACCTTCTCCTTCTCCTTCTTCTGCTTCTTCTGCTTCGCCCTCCAGACTTCACCTTCTCCTTCTCCTTCTTCTGCTTCTTCTGCTTCACTCTCCTGACTTCACCTTCTCCTTCTCCTTCTTCTACTTCTTCTGATTCACCCTCCAGACTTCACCCTCTCCTTCTCCTTCTTCTGCTTCTTCTGCTTCACCCTCCAGACTTCACCTTCTCTTTCTCCTTCTTCTGCTTCTTCTGCTGCGCCCTCCAGACTTCACCTTCTCCTTCTCCTTCTTCTGCTTCTTCTGATTCACCCTCCAGACTTCACCTTCTCCTTCTCCTTCTTCTACTTCTTCTGATCCACCCTCCTGACTTCACCTTCTCCTTCTCCTTCTTCTGCTTCTTCTGCTTCACCCTCCAGACTTCACCTTCTCCTTCTCCTTCTTCTGCTTCTTCTGCTTCACCCACCAGACTTCACCTTCTTCTTCTCCTTCTTCTGCTTCTTCTGCTTCACCCTCCTGACTTCACCTTATCCTTCTCCTTCTTCTACTTCTTCTGATTCACCCTCCAGACTTCACCTACTCCTTCTCCTTCTTCTGCTTCTTCTGCTTCACCCTCCAGACTTCACCTTCTCCTTCTCCTTCTTCTGATTCTTCTGCTTCGCCCTCCAGACTTCACCTTCTCCTTCTCCTTCTTCTGCTTCTTCTGCTTCACTCTCCTGACTTCACCTTCTCCTTCTCCTTCTTCTACTTCTTCTGATTCACCCTCCAGTCTACACCTTCTCCTTCTCCTTCTTCTACTTCTTATGATTCACCCTCCAGACTTCACCTTCTCCTTCTCCTTCTTCTGCTTCTTCTGCTTCACTCTCCTGACTTCACCTTCTCCTTCTCCTTCGTCTACTTCTTCTGATTCACCCTCCAGTCTACACCTTCTCCTTCTCCTTCTTCTACTTCTTCTGATTCACCCTCCAGACTTCACCTTCTCCTTCTCCTTCTTCTCTTTCTTCTGATTCACCCTCCAGACTTCATCTTCTCCTTCTCCTTCTTCTACTTCTTCTGATTCACCCTCCAGTTTCACCTTCTCCTTCTCCTTCTTCTACTTCTTCTGATTCACCCTCCAGACTTCATCTTCTCCTTCTCCTTCTTCTGCTTCTTCTGATTCACCCTCCAGACTTCACCTTCTCCTTCTCCTTCTTCTGCTTCTTCTGATTCACCCTCCAGACTTCAACTTCTCCTTCTCCTTCTTCTACTTCTTCTGATTCACCCTCCAGACTTCACCTTCTCCTTCTCCTTCTTCTACTTCTTCTGATTCACCCTCCAGTCTTCACCTTCTCCTTCTCCTTCTTCTGTTTCTTCTGCTTCACCCTCCAGACTTCACCTTCTCCTTCTCCTTCTTCTGCTTCTTCTGCTTCACACTCCAGACTTCACCTTCTCCTTTTCCTTCTTCTGCTTCTTCTGCTGCGCCCTCCAGGCTTCACCTTCTCCTTCTCCTTCTTCTGCTTCTTCTGCTTCACCGTCCTGACTTCACCTTCTCCTTCTCCTTCTTCTACTTCTTCTGCTACACCCCCCTGACTTCACCTGCTCCTTCTCCTTCTTCTGCTTCTTCTGATTCACTCTCCTAAATTCACCTTCTCCTTCTCCTTCTTCTGCTTCTTCTGATTCACCCTTCTGACTTCACCTTCTCCTTCTCCTTCTTCTGCTTCTTCTGATTCTCCCTCCAGACTTCACCTTCTCCTTCTCCTTCTTCTGCTTCTTCTGATTCACCCTCCAGACTTCACCTTCTCCTTCTCCTTCTTCTGCTTCTTCTGCTTCACCCTCCAGACTTCACCTTCTCCTTCTCCTTCTTCTGCTTCTTCTGCTTCACCCTCCTGACTTCACCTTCTCCTTCTCCTTCTTCTACTTCTTCTGATTCACCCTCCAGACTTCACCTACTCCTTCTCCTTCTTCTGCTTCTTCTGCTTCACCCTCCAGACTTCACCTTCTCCTTCTCCTTCTTCTGCTTCTTCTGCTTCGCCCTCCAGACTTCACCTTCTCCTTCTCCTTCTTCTGCTTCTTCTGCTTCACTCTCCTGACTTCACCTTCTCCTTCTCCTTCTTCTACTTCTTCTGATTCACCCTCCAGACTTCACCCTCTCCTTCTCCTTCTTCTGCTTCTTCTGCTTCACCCTCCAGACTTCACCTTCTCTTTCTCCTTCTTCTGCTTCTTCTGCTGCGCCCTCCAGACTTCACCTTCTCCTTCTTCTGCTTCTTCTGATTCACCCTCCAGACTTCACCTTCTCCTTCTCCTTCTTCTACTTCTTCTGATCCACCCTCCTGACTTCACCTTCTCCTTCTCCTTCTTCTGCTTCTTCTGCTTCACACTCCAGACTTCACCTTCTCCTTCTCCTTCTTCTGCTTCTTCTGCTTCACCCACCAGACTTCACCTTCTCCTTCTCCTTCTTCTGCTTCTTCTGCTTCACCCTCCTGACTTCACCTTATCCTTCTCCTTCTTCTACTTCTTCTGATTCACCCTCCAGACTTCACCTACTCCTTCTCCTTCTTCTGCTTCTTCTGCTTCACCCTCCGGACTTCACCTTCTCCTTCTCCTTCTTCTGCTTCTTCTGCTTCGCCCTCCAGACTTCACCTTCTCCTTCTCCTTCTTCTGCTTCTTCTGCTTCACTCTCCTGACTTCACCTTCTCCTTCTCCTGCTTCTACTTCTTCTGATTCACCCTCCAGACTTCACCCTCTCCTTCTCCTTCTTCTGCTTCTTCTGCTTCACCCTCCAGACTTCACCTTCTCCTTCTCCTTCTTCTGCTTCTTCTGCTTCACCGTCCTGACTTCACCTTCTCCTTCTCCTTCTTCTACTTCTTCTGCTTCACCCCCCTGACTTCACCTGCTCCTTCTCCTTCTTCTGCTTCTTCTGATTCACCCTCCTAACTTCACCTTCTCCTTCTCCTTCTTCTGCTTCTTCTGATTCACCCTCCAGACTTCACCTTCTCCTTCTCCTTCTTCTACTTCGTCTGATTCACCCTCCAGACTTCACCTTCTCCTTCTCCTTCTTCTACTTCTTCTGATTCACCCTCCAGTCTTCACCTACTCCTTCTCCTTCTTCTGTTTCTATTGCTTCACCCTCCAGACTTCACCTTCTCCTTCTCTTTCTTCTGCTTCTTCTGATTCACCCTCCAGACTTCATCTTCTCCTTCTCCTTCTTCTGATTCTTCTGATTCACCCTCCAGACTTCACCTTCTCCTTCTCCTTCTTCTGCTTCTTCTGATTCACCCTCCTGACTTCACCTTCTCCTTCTCCTTCTTCTACTTCTTCTGCTTCACCCTCCAGACTTCACCTTCTCCTTCTCCTTCTTCTACTTCTTCTGATTCACCCTCCAGACTTCACCTTCTCCTTCTCCTTCTTCTGCTTCTTCTGATTCACCCTCCAGACTTCACCTTCTCCTTCTCCTTCTTCTCTTTCTTCTGATTCACCCTCCAGACTTCACCTTCTCCTTCTCCTTATTCTGCTTCTTCTGATTCACCCTCCAGACTTCACCTTCTCCTTCTCCTTCTTCTGCTTCTTCTGATTTACCCTCCAGACTTCACCTTCTCCTTCTCCTGCTTCTTCTGATTCACCCTCCAGACTTCACCTTCTCCTTCTCCTTCTTCTACTTCTTCTGATTCACCCTCCAGACTTCACCTTCTCCTTCTCCTTCTTCTGCTTCTTCTGATTCACCCTCCAGACTTCACCTTCTCCTTCTCCTTCGTCTACTTCTTCTGATTCACCCTCCAGACTACACCTTCTCCTTCTCCTTCTTCTACTTCTTCTGATTCACCCTCCAGACTTCACCTTCTCCTTCTCCTTCTTCTGTTTCTTCTGATTCACCCTCCAGACTTCATCTTCTCATTCTCCTTCTTCTACTTCTTCTGATTCACCCTCCAGACTTCACCTTCTCCTTCTCCTTCTTCTACTTCTTCTGATTCACCCTCCAGACTTCATCTTCTCCTTCTCCTTCTTCTGCTTCTTCTGATTCACCCTCCAGACTTCACCTTCTCCTTCTCCTTCTTCTGCTCCTTCTGATTCACCCTCCAGACTTCAACTTCTCCTTCTCCTTCTTCTACTTCTTCTGATTCACCCTCCAGACTTCACCTTCTCCTTCTCCTTCTTCTACTTCTTCTGATTCACCCTCCAGTCTTCACCTTCTCCTTCTCCTTCTTCTGTTTCTTCTGCTTCACCCTCCAGACTTCACCCTCTCCTTCTCTTTCTTCTGCTTCTTCTGATTCACCCTCCAGACTTCACCTTCTCCTTCTCCTTCTTCTGCTTCTTCTGATTCACCCTCCTGACTTCACCTTCTCCTTCTCCTTCTTCAACGTCTTCTGATTCACCCTCCTGACTTCACCTTCTCCTTCTCCTTCTTCTACTTCTTCTGCTTCACCCTCCAGACTTCACCTTCTCCTTCTCCTTCTTCTACTTCTTCTGATTCACGCTCCAGACTTCACCTTCTCCTTCTCCTTCTTCTGCTTCTTCTGATTCACCCTCCAGACTTCACCTTCTCCTTCTCCTTATTCTGCTTCTTCTGTTTCACCCTCCAGACTTCACCTTCTCCTTCTCCTTCTTCTGCTTCTTCTGATTCACCCTCCAGACTTCACCTTCTCCTTCTCCTTCTTCTGCTTCTTCTGATTCACCCTCCAGACTTCACCTTCTCCTTCTCCTTCTTCTACTTCTTCTGATTCACCCTCCAGACTTCCCCTTCTCCTTCTCCTTCTTCTGCTTCTTCTGATTCACCCTCCAGACTTCACCTTCTCCTTCTCCTTCGTCTACTTCTTCTGATTCACCCTCCGGACTACACCTTCTCCTTCTCCTTCTTCTACTTCTTCTGATTCACCCTCCAGACTTCACCTTCTCCTTCTCCTTCTTCTACTTCTTCTGATTCACCCTCCAGACTTCATCTTCTCCTTCTCCTTCTTCTCCTTCTTCTGATTCACCCTCCAGACTTCACCTTCTCCTTCTCCTTCTTCTGCTTCTTCTGATTCACCCTCCAGACTTCACCTTCTCCTTCTCCTTCTTCTACTTCTTCTGATTCACCCTCCAGACTTCACCTTCTCCTTCTCCTTCTTCTACTTCTTCTGATTCACCCTCCAGTCTTCACCTTCTCCTTCTCCTTCTTCTGTTTCTTCTGCTTCACCCTCCAGACTTCACCTTCTCCTTCTCTTTCTTCTGCTTCTTCTGATTCACCCTCCAGACTTCACCTTCTCCTTCTCCTTCTTCTGATTCTTCTGATTCACCCTCCAGACTTCACCTTCTCCTTCTCCTTCTTCTGCTTCTTCTGATTCACCCTCCAGACCTCACCTTCTCCTTCTCCTTCTTCTCCTTCTTCTGATTCACCCTCCTGACTTCACCTTCTCCTTCTCCTTCATCTAGTTCTTCTGCTTCACCCTCCAGACTTCACCTTCTCCTTCTCCTTCTTCTACTTCTTCTGATTCACCCTCCAGACTTCACCTTCTCCTTCTCCTTCTTCTACTTCTTCTGATTCACCCTCCAGACTTCACCTTCTCCTTCTCCTTCTTCTACTTCTTCTGATTCACCCTCCTGACTTCACCTTCTCCTTCTCCTTCTTCTGCTTCTTCTGATTCACCCTCCAGACTTCACCTTCTCCTTCTCCTTATTCTGCTTCTTCTGATTCACCCTCCAGACTTCACCTTCTCCTTCTCCTTCTTCTGCTTCTTCTGATTCACCCTCCAGACTTCACCTTCTCCTTCTCCTTCTTCTGCTTCTTCTGATTCACCCTCCAGACTTCACCTTCTCCTTCTCCTTCTTCTACTTCTTCTGATTCACCCTCCAGACTTCACCTTCTCCTTCTCCTTCTTCTGCTTCTTCTGATTCACCCTCCAGACTTCACCTTCTCCTTCTCCTTCGTCTCCTTCTTATGATTCACCCTCCAGTCTACACCTTCTCCTTCTCCTTCTTCTACTTCTTCTGATTCACCCTCCAGACTTCACCTTCTCCTTCTCCTTCTTCTCTTTCTTCTGATTCACCCTCCAGACTTCATCTTCTCCTTCTCCTTCTTCTACTTCTGCTGATTCACCCTCCAGACTTCACCTTCTCCTTCTCCTTCTTCTACTTCTTCTGATTCACCCTCCAGACTTCATCTTCTCCTTCTCCTTCTTCTGCTTCTTCTGATTCACCCTCCAGACTTCACCTTCTCCTTCTCCTTCTTCTGCTTCTTCTGATTCACCCTCCAGACTTCACCTTCTCCTTCTCCTTCTTCTACTTCTTCTGATTCACCCTCCAGTCTTCACCTTCTCCTTCTCCTTCTTCTGTTTCTTCTGCTTCACCCTCCAGACTTCACCTTCTCCTTTTCCTTCTTCTGCTTCTTCTGCTGCGCCCTCCAGGCTTCACCTTCTCCTTCTCCTTCTTCTGCTTCTTCTGCTTCACCGTCCTGACTTCACCTTCTCCTTCTCCTTCTTCTACTTCTTCTGCTACACCCCCCTGACTTCACCTGCTCCTTCTCCTTCTTCTGCTTCTTCTGATTCACTCTCCTAAATTCACCTTCTCCTTCTCCTTCTTCTGCTTCTTCTAATTCACCCTCCTGACTTCACCTTCTCCTTCTCCTTCTTCTGCTTCTTCTGATTCTCCCTCCAGACTTCACCTTCTCCTTCTCCTTCTTCTGCTTCTTCTGATTCACCCTCCAGACTTCACCTTCTCCTTCTCCTTCTTCTGCTTCTTCTGCTTCACCCTCCAGACTTCACCTTCTCCTTCTCCTTCTTCTGCTTCTTCTGCTTCACCCTCCTGACTTCACCTTCTCCTTCTCCTTCTTCTACTTCTTCTGATTCACCCTCCAGACTTCACCTACTCCTTCTCCTTCTTCTGCTTCTTCTGCTTCACCCTCCAGACTTCACCTTCTCCTTCTCCTTCTTCTGCTTCTTCTGCTTCGCCCTCCAGACTTCACCTTCTCCTTCTCCTTCTTCTGCTTCTTCTGCTTCACTCTCCTGACTTCACCTTCTCCTTCTCCTTCTTCTACTTCTTCTGATTCACCCTCCAGACTTCACCCTCTCCTTCTCCTTCTTCTGCTTCTTCTGCTTCACCCTCCAGACTTCACCTTCTCTTTCTCCTTCTTCTGCTTCTTCTGCTGCGCCCTCCAGACTTCACCTTCTCCTTCTCCTTCTTCTGCTTCTTCTGATTCACCCTCCAGACTTCACCTTCTCCTTCTCCTTCTTCTACTTCTTCTGATCCACCCTCCTGACTTCACCTTCTCCTTCTCCTTCTTCTGCTTCTTCTGCTTCACCCTCCAGACTTCACCTTCTCCTTCTCCTTCTTCTGCTTCTTCTGCTTCACCCACCAGACTTCACCTTCTCCTTCTCCTTCTTCTGCTTCTTCTGCTTCACCCTCCTGACTTCACCTTATCCTTCTCCTTCTTCTACTTCTTCTGATTCACCCTCCAGACTTCACCTACTCCTTCTCCTTCTTCTGCTTCTTCTGCTTCACCCTCCAGACTTCACCTTCTCCTTCTCCTTCTTCTGCTTCTTCTGCTTCGCCCTCCAGACTTCACCTTCTCCTTCTCCTTCTTCTGCTTCTTCTGCTTCACTCTCCTGACTTCACCTTCTCCTTCTCCTTCTTCTACTTCTTCTGATTCACCCTCCAGACTTCACCCTCTCCTTCTCCTTCTTCTGCTTCTTCTGCTTCACCCTCCAGACTTCACCTTCTCCTTCTCCTTCTTCTGCTTCTTCTGCTTCACCGTCCTGACTTCACCTTCTCCTTCTCCTTCTTCTACTTCTTCTGCTTCACCCCCCTGACTTCACCTGCTCCTTCTCCTTCTTCTGCTTCTTCTGATTCACCCTCCTAACTTCACCTTCTCCTTCTCCTTCTTCTGCTTCTTCTGATTCACCCTCCAGACTTCACCTTCTCCTTCTCCTTCTTCTACTTCGTCTGATTCACCCTCCAGACTTCACCTTCTCCTTCTCCTTCTTCTACTTCTTCTGATTCACCCTCCAGTCTTCACCTACTCCTTCTCCTTCTTCTGTTTCTTCTGCTTCACCCTCCAGACTTCACCTTCTCCTTCTCTTTCTTCTGCTTCTTCTGATTCACCCTCCAGACTTCATCTTCTCCTTCTCCTTCTTCTGATTCTTCTGATTCACCCTCCAGACTTCACCTTCTCCTTCTCCTTCTTCTGCTTCTTCTGATTCACCCTCCTAAGTTCACCTTCTCCTTCTCCTTCTTCTGCTTCTTCTGATTCACCCTCCAGACTTCACCTTCTCCTTCTCCTTCTTCTACTTCGTCTGATTCACCCTCCAGACTTCACCTTCTCCTTCTCCTTCTTCTACTTCTTCTGATTCACCCTCCAGTCTTCACCTACTCCTTCTCCTTCTTCTGTTTCTTCTGGTTCACCCTCCAGACTTCACCTTCTCCTTCTCTTTCTTCTGCTTCTTCTGATTCACCCTCCAGACTTCATCTTCTCCTTCTCCTTCTTCTGATTCTTCTGATTCACCCTCCAGACTTCACCTTCTCCTTCTCCTTCTTCTGCTTCTTCTGATTCACCCTCCTGACTTCACCTTCTCCTTCTCCTTCTTCTACTTCTTCTGCTTCACCCTCCAGACTTCAACTTCTCCTTCTCCTTCTTCTACTTCTTCTGATTCACCCTCCAGACTTCACCTTCTCCTTCTCCTTCTTCTGCTTCTTCTGATTCACCCTCCAGACTTCACCTTCTCCTTCTCCTTCTTCTCTTTCTTCTGATTCACCCTCCAGACTTCACCTTCTCCTTCTCCTTATTCTGCTTCTTCTGATTCACCCTCCAGACTTCACCTTCTCCTTCTCCTTCTTCTGCTTCTTCTGATTCACCCTCCAGACTTCACCTTCTCCTTCTCCTTCTTCTGCTTCTTCTGCTTCACCCTCCTGACTTCACCTTCTCCTTCTCCTTCTTCTACTTCTTCTGATTCACCCTCCAGACTTCACCTACTCCTTCTCCTTCTTCTGCTTCTTCTGCTTCACCCTCCAGACTTCACCTTCTCCTTCTCCTTCTTCTGCTTCTTCTGCTTCGCCCTCCAGACTTCACCTTCTCCTTCTCCTTCTTCTGCTTCTTCTGCTTCACTCTCCTGACTTCACCTTCTCCTTCTCCTTCTTCTACTTCTTCTGATTCACCCTCCAGACTTCACCCTCTCCTTCTCCTTCTTCTGCTTCTTCTGCTTCACCCTCCAGACTTCACCTTCTCTTTCTCCTTCTTCTGCTTCTTCTGCTGCGCCCTCCAGACTTCACCTTCTCCTTCTCCTTCTTCTGCTTCTTCTGATTCACCCTCCAGACTTCACCTTCTCCTTCTCCTTCTTCTACTTCTTCTGATCCACCCTCCTGACTTCACCTTCTCCTTCTCCTTCTTCTGCTTCTTCTGCTTCACACTCCAGACTTCACCTTCTCCTTCTCCTTCTTCTGCTTCTTCTGCTTCACCCACCAGACTTCACCTTCTCCTTCTCCTTCTTCTGCTTCTTCTGCTTCACCCTCCTGACTTCACCTTATCCTTCTCCTTCTTCTACTTCTTCTGATTCACCCTCCAGACTTCACCTACTCCTTCTCCTTCTTCTGCTTCTTCTGCTTCACCCTCCAGACTTCACCTTCTCCTTCTCCTTCTTCTGCTTCTTCTGCTTCGCCCTCCAGACTTCACCTTCTCCTTCTCCTTCTTCTGCTTCTTCTGCTTCACTCTCCTGACTTCACCTTCTCCTTCTCCTGCTTCTACTTCTTCTGATTCACCCTCCAGACTTCACCCTCTCCTTCTCCTTCTTCTGCTTCTTCTGCTTCACCCTCCAGACTTCACCTTCTCCTTCTCCTTCTTCTGCTTCTTCTGCTTCACCGTCCTGACTTCACCTTCTCCTTCTCCTTCTTCTACTTCTTCTGCTTCACCCCCCTGACTTCACCTGCTCCTTCTCCTTCTTCTGCTTCTTCTGATTCACCCTCCTAACTTCACCTTCTCCTTCTCCTTCTTCTGCTTCTTCTGATTCACCCTCCAGACTTCACCTTCTCCTTCTCCTTCTTCTACTTCGTCTGATTCACCCTCCAGACTTCACCTTCTCCTTCTCCTTCTTCTACTTCTTCTGATTCACCCTCCAGTCTTCACCTACTCCTTCTCCTTCTTCTGTTTCTTCTGCTTCACCCTCCAGACTTCACCTTCTCCTTCTCTTTCTTCTGCTTCTTCTGATTCACCCTCCAGACTTCATCTTCTCCTTCTCCTTCTTCTGAATCTTCTGATTCACCCTCCAGACTTCACCTTCTCCTTCTCCTTCTTCTGCTTCTTCTGATTCACCCTCCTGACTTCACCTTCTCCTTCTCCTTCTTCTACTTCTTCTGCTTCACCCTCCAGACTTCACCTTCTCCTTCTCCTTCTTCTACTTCTTCTGATTCACCCTCCAGACTTCACCTTCTCCTTCTCCTTCTTCTGCTTCTTCTGATTCACCCTCCAGACTTCACCTTCTCCTTCTCCTTCTTCTCTTTCTTCTGATTCACCCTCCAGACTTCACCTTCTCCTTCTCCTTATTCTGCTTCTTCTGATTCACCCTCCAGACTTCACCTTCTCCTTCTCCTTCTTCTGCTTCTTCTGATTTACCCTCCAGACTTCACCTTCTCCTTCTCCTGCTTCTTCTGATTCACCCTCCAGACTTCACCTTCTCCTTCTCCTTCTTCTACTTCTTCTGATTCACCCTCCAGACTTCACCTTCTCCTTCTCCTTCTTCTGCTTCTTCTGATTCACCCTCCAGACTTCACCTTCTCCTTCTCCTTCGTCTACTTCTTCTGATTCACCCTCCAGACTACACCTTCTCCTTCTCCTTCTTCTACTTCTTCTGATTCACCCTCCAGACTTCACCTTCTCCTTCTCCTTCTTCTGTTTCTTCTGATTCACCCTCCAGACTTCATCTTCTCATTCTCCTTCTTCTACTTCTTCTGATTCACCCTCCAGACTTCACCTTCTCCTTCTCCTTCTTCTACTTCTTCTGATTCACCCTCCAGACTTCATCTTCTCCTTCTCCTTCTTCTGCTTCTTCTGATTCACCCTCCAGACTTCACCTTCTCCTTCTCCTTCTTCTGCTCCTTCTGATTCACCCTCCAGACTTCAACTTCTCCTTCTCCTTCTTCTACTTCTTCTGATTCACCCTCCAGACTTCACCTTCTCCTTCTCCTTCTTCTACTTCTTCTGATTCACCCTCCAGTCTTCACCTTCTCCTTCTCCTTCTTCTGTTTCTTCTGCTTCACCCTCCAGACTTCACCCTCTCCTTCTCTTTCTTCTGCTTCTTCTGATTCACCCTCCAGACTTCACCTTCTCCTTCTCCTTCTTCTGCTTCTTCTGATTCACCCTCCTGACTTCACCTTCTCCTTCTCCTTCTTCAACGTCTTCTGATTCACCCTCCTGACTTCACCTTCTCCTTCTCCTTCTTCTACTTCTTCTGCTTCACCCTCCAGACTTCACCTTCTCCTTCTCCTTCTTCTACTTCTTCTGATTCACGCTCCAGACTTCACCTTCTCCTTCTCCTTCTTCTGCTTCTTCTGATTCACCCTCCAGACTTCACCTTCTCCTTCTCCTTATTCTGCTTCTTCTGTTTCACCCTCCAGACTTCACCTTCTCCTTCTCCTTCTTCTGCTTCTTCTGATTCACCCTCCAGACTTCACCTTCTCCTTCTCCTTCTTCTGCTTCTTCTGATTCACCCTCCAGACTTCACCTTCTCCTTCTCCTTCTTCTACTTCTTCTGATTCACCCTCCAGACTTCCCCTTCTCCTTCTCCTTCTTCTGCTTCTTCTGATTCACCCTCCAGACTTCACCTTCTCCTTCTCCTTCGTCTACTTCTTCTGATTCACCCTCCGGACTACACCTTCTCCTTCTCCTTCTTCTACTTCTTCTGATTCACCCTCCAGACTTCACCTTCTCCTTCTCCTTCTTCTACTTCTTCTGATTCACCCTCCAGACTTCATCTTCTCCTTCTCCTTCTTCTCCTTCTTCTGATTCACCCTCCAGACTTCACCTTCTCCTTCTCCTTCTTCTGCTTCTTCTGATTCACCCTCCAGACTTCACCTTCTCCTTCTCCTTCTTCTACTTCTTCTGATTCACCCTCCAGACTTCACCTTCTCCTTCTCTTTCTTCTGCTTCTTCTGATTCACCCTCCAGACTTCACCTTCTCCTTCTCCTTCTTCTGATTCTTCTGATTCACCCTCCAGACTTCACCTTCTCCTTCTCCTTCTTCTGCTTCTTCTGATTCACCCTCCAGACCTCACCTTCTCCTTCTCCTTCTTCTCCTTCTTCTGATTCACCCTCCTGACTTCACCTTCTCCTTCTCCTTCATCTAGTTCTTCTGCTTCACCCTCCAGACTTCACCTTCTCCTTCTCCTTCTTCTACTTCTTCTGATTCACCCTCCAGACTTCACCTTCTCCTTCTCCTTCTTCTACTTCTTCTGATTCACCCTCCAGACTTCACCTTCTCCTTCTCCTTCTTCTACTTCTTCTGATTCACCCTCCTGACTTCACCTTCTCCTTCTCCTTCTTCTGCTTCTTCTGATTCACCCTCCAGACTTCACCTTCTCCTTCTCCTTATTCTGCTTCTTCTGATTCACCCTCCAGACTTCACCTTCTCCTTCTCCTTCTTCTGCTTCTTCTGATTCACCCTCCAGACTTCACCTTCTCCTTCTCCTTCTTCTGCTTCTTCTGATTCACCCTCCAGACTTCACCTTCTCCTTCTCCTTCTTCTACTTCTTCTGATTCACCCTCCAGACTTCACCTTCTCCTTCTCCTTCTTCTGCTTCTTCTGATTCACCCTCCAGACTTCACCTTCTCCTTCTCCTTCGTCTCCTTCTTATGATTCACCCTCCAGTCTACACCTTCTCCTTCTCCTTCTTCTACTTCTTCTGATTCACCCTCCAGACTTCACCTTCTCCTTCTCCTTCTTCTCTTTCTTCTGATTCACCCTCCAGACTTCATCTTCTCCTTCTCCTTCTTCTACTTCTGCTGATTCACCCTCCAGACTTCACCTTCTCCTTCTCCTTCTTCTACTTCTTCTGATTCACCCTCCAGACTTCATCTTCTCCTTCTCCTTCTTCTGCTTCTTCTGATTCACCCTCCAGACTTCACCTTCTCCTTCTCCTTCTTCTGCTTCTTCTGATTCACCCTCCAGACTTCAACTTCTCCTTCTCCTTCTTCTACTTCTTCTGATTCACCCTCCAGACTTCACCTTCTCCTTCTCCTTCTTCTACTTCTTCTGATTCACCCTCCAGTCTTCACCTTCTCCTTCTCCTTCTTCTGTTTCTTCTGCTTCACCCTCCAGACTTCACCTTCTCCTTTTCCTTCTTCTGCTTCTTCTGCTGCGCCCTCCAGGCTTCACCTTCTCCTTCTCCTTCTTCTGCTTCTTCTGCTTCACCGTCCTGACTTCACCTTCTCCTTCTCCTTCTTCTACTTCTTCTGCTACACCCCCCTGACTTCACCTGCTCCTTCTCCTTCTTCTGCTTCTTCTGATTCACTCTCCTAAATTCACCTTCTCCTTCTCCTTCTTCTGCTTCTTCTAATTCACCCTCCTGACTTCACCTTCTCCTTCTCCTTCTTCTGCTTCTTCTGATTCTCCCTCCAGACTTCACCTTCTCCTTCTCCTTCTTCTGCTTCTTCTGATTCACCCTCCAGACTTCACCTTCTCCTTCTCCTTCTTCTGCTTCTTCTGCTTCACCCTCCAGACTTCACCTTCTCCTTCTCCTTCTTCTGCTTCTTCTGCTTCACCCTCCTGACTTCACCTTCTCCTTCTCCTTCTTCTACTTCTTCTGATTCACCCTCCAGACTTCACCTACTCCTTCTCCTTCTTCTGCTTCTTCTGCTTCACCCTCCAGACTTCACCTTCTCCTTCTCCTTCTTCTGCTTCTTCTGCTTCGCCCTCCAGACTTCACCTTCTCCTTCTCCTTCTTCTGCTTCTTCTGCTTCACTCTCCTGACTTCACCTTCTCCTTCTCCTTCTTCTACTTCTTCTGATTCACCCTCCAGACTTCACCCTCTCCTTCTCCTTCTTCTGCTTCTTCTGCTTCACCCTCCAGACTTCACCTTCTCTTTCTCCTTCTTCTGCTTCTTCTGCTGCGCCCTCCAGACTTCACCTTCTCCTTCTCCTTCTTCTGCTTCTTCTGATTCACCCTCCAGACTTCACCTTCTCCTTCTCCTTCTTCTACTTCTTCTGATCCACCCTCCTGACTTCACCTTCTCCTTCTCCTTCTTCTGCTTCTTCTGCTTCACCCTCCAGACTTCACCTTCTCCTTCTCCTTCTTCTGCTTCTTCTGCTTCACCCACCAGACTTCACCTTCTCCTTCTCCTTCTTCTGCTTCTTCTGCTTCACCCTCCTGACTTCACCTTATCCTTCTCCTTGTTCTACTTCTTCTGATTCACCCTCCAGACTTCACCTACTCCTTCTCCTTCTTCTGCTTCTTCTGCTTCACCCTCCAGACTTCACCTTCTCCTTCTCCTTCTTCTGCTTCTTCTGCTTCGCCCTCCAGACTTCACCTTCTCCTTCTCCTTCTTCTGCTTCTTCTGCTTCACTCTCCTGACTTCACCTTCTCCTTCTCCTGCTTCTACTTCTTCTGATTCACCCTCCAGACTTCACCCTCTCCTTCTCCTTCTTCTGCTTCTTCTGCTTCACCCTCCAGACTTCACCTTCTCCTTCTCCTTCTTCTGCTTCTTCTGCTTCACCGTCCTGACTTCACCTTCTCCTTCTCCTTCTTCTACTTCTTCTGCTTCACCCCCCTGACTTCACCTGCTCCTTCTCCTTCTTCTGCTTCTTCTGATTCACCCTCCTAACTTCACCTTCTCCTTCTCCTTCTTCTGCTTCTTCTGATTCACCCTCCAGACTTCACCTTCTCCTTCTCCTTCTTCTACTTCGTCTGATTCACCCTCCAGACTTCACCTTCTCCTTCTCCTTCTTCTACTTCTTCTGATTCACCCTCCAGTCTTCACCTACTCCTTCTCCTTCTTCTGTTTCTTCTGCTTCACCCTCCAGACTTCACCTTCTCCTTCTCTTTCTTCTGCTTCTTCTGATTCACCCTCCAGACTTCATCTTCTCCTTCTCCTTCTTCTGATTCTTCTGATTCACCCTCCAGACTTCACCTTCTCCTTCTCCTTCTTCTGCTTCTTCTGATTCACCCTCCTGACTTCACCTTCTCCTTCTCCTTCTTCTACTTCTTCTGCTTCACCCTCCAGACTTCACCTTCTCCTTCTCCTTCTTCTACTTCTTCTGATTCACCCTCCAGACTTCACCTTCTCCTTCTCCTTCTTCTGCTTCTTCTGATTCACCCTCCAGACTTCACCTTCTCCTTCTCCTTCTTCTCTTTCTTCTGATTCACCCTCCAGACTTCACCTTCTCCTTCTCCTTATTCTGCTTCTTCTGATTCACCCTCCAGACTTCACCTTCTCCTTCTCCTTCTTCTGCTTCTTCTGATTTACCCTCCAGACTTCACCTTCTCCTTCTCCTGCTTCTTCTGATTCACCCTCCAGACTTCACCTTCTCCTTCTCCTTCTTCTACTTCTTCTGATTCACCCTCCAGACTTCACCTTCTCCTTCTCCTTCTTCTGCTTCTTCTGATTCACCCTCCAGACTTCACCTTCTCCTTCTCCTTCGTCTACTTCTTCTGATTCACCCTCCAGACTACACCTTCTCCTTCTCCTTCTTCTACTTCTTCTGATTCACCCTCCAGACTTCACCTTCTCCTTCTCCTTCTTCTGTTTCTTCTGATTCACCCTCCAGACTTCATCTTCTCATTCTCCTTCTTCTACTTCTTCTGATTCACCCTCCAGACTTCACCTTCTCCTTCTCCTTCTTCTACTTCTTCTGATTCACCCTCCAGACTTCACCTTCTCCTTCTCCTTCTTCTGCTCCTTCTGATTCACCCTCCAGACTTCAACTTCTCCTTCTCCTTCTTCTACTTCTTCTGATTCACCCTCCAGACTTCACCTTCTCCTTCTCCTTCTTCTACTTCTTCTGATTCACCCTCCAGTCTTCACCTTCTCCTTCTCCTTCTTCTGTTTCTTCTGCTTCACCCTCCAGACTTCACCCTCTCCTTCTCTTTCTTCTGCTTCTTCTGATTCACCCTCCAGACTTCACCTTCTCCTTCTCCTTCTTCTGCTTCTTCTGATTCACCCTCCTGACTTCACCTTCTCCTTCTCCTTCTTCAACGTCTTCTGATTCACCCTCCTGACTTCACCTTCTCCTTCTCCTTCTTCTACTTCTTCTGCTTCACCCTCCAGACTTCACCTTCTCCTTCTCCTTCTTCTACTTCTTCTGATTCACGCTCCAGACTTCACCTTCTCCTTCTCCTTCTTCTGCTTCTTCTGATTCACCCTCCAGACTTCACCTTCTCCTTCTCCTTATTCTGCTTCTTCTGTTTCACCCTCCAGACTTCACCTTCTCCTTCTCCTTCTTCTGCTTCTTCTGATTCACCCTCCAGACTTCACCTTCTCCTTCTCCTTCTTCTGCTTCTTCTGATTCACCCTCCAGACTTCACCTTCTCCTTCTCCTTCTTCTACTTCTTCTGATTCACCCTCCAGACTTCCCCTTCTCCTTCTCCTTCTTCTGCTTCTTCTGATTCACCCTCCAGACTTCACCTTCTCCTTCTCCTTCGTCTACTTCTTCTGATTCACCCTCCGGACTACACCTTCTCCTTCTCCTTCTTCTACTTCTTCTGATTCACCCTCCAGACTTCACCTTCTCCTTCTCCTTCTTCTACTTCTTCTGATTCACCCTCCAGACTTCATCTTCTCCTTCTCCTTCTTCTCCTTCTTCTGATTCACCCTCCAGACTTCACCTTCTCCTTCTCCTTCTTCTGCTTCTTCTGATTCACCCTCCAGACTTCACCTTCTCCTTCTCCTTCTTCTACTTCTTCTGATTCACCCTCCAGACTTCACCTTCTCCTTCTCCTTCTTCTACTTCTTCTGATTCACCCTCCAGTCTTCACCTTCTCCTTCTCCTTCTTCTGTTTCTTCTGCTTCACCCTCCAGACTTCACCTTCTCCTTCTCTTTCTTCTGCTTCTTCTGATTCACCCTCCAGACTTCACCTTCTCCTTCTCCTTCTTCTGATTCTTCTGATTCACCCTCCAGACTTCACCTTCTCCTTCTCCTTCTTCTGCTTCTTCTGATTCACCCTCCAGACCTCACCTTCTCCTTCTCCTTCCTCTCCTTCTTCTGATTCACCCTCCTGACTTCACCTTCTCCTTCTCCTTCATCTAGTTCTTCTGCTTCACCCTCCAGACTTCACCTTCTCCTTCTCCTTCTTCTACTTCTTCTGATTCACCCTCCAGACTTCACCTTCTCCTTCTCCTTCTTCTACTTCTTCTGATTCACCCTCCAGACTTCACCTTCTCCTTCTCCTTCTTCTACTTCTTCTGATTCACCCTCCTGACTTCACCTTCTCCTTCTCCTTCTTCTGCTTCTTCTGATTCACCCTCCAGACTTCACCTTCTCCTTCTCCTTATTCTGCTTCTTCTGATTCACCCTCCAGACTTCACCTTCTCCTTCTCCTTCTTCTGCTTCTTCTGATTCACCCTCCAGACTTCACCTTCTCCTTCTCCTTCTTCTGCTTCTTCTGATTCACCCTCCAGACTTCACCTTCTCCTTCTCCTTCTTCTACTTCTTCTGATTCACCCTCCAGACTTCACCTTCTCCTTCTCCTTCTTCTGCTTCTTCTAATTCACCCTCCAGACTTCACCTTCTCCTTCTCCTTCGTCTCCTTCTTATGATTCACCCTCCAGTCTACACCTTCTCCTTCTCCTTCTTCTACTTCTTCTGATTCACCCTCCAGACTTCACCTTCTCCTTCTCCTTCTTCTCTTTCTTCTGATTCACCCTCCAGACTTCATCTTCTCCTTCTCCTTCTTCTACTTCTGCTGATTCACCCTCCAGACTTCACCTTCTCCTTCTCCTTCTTCTACTTCTTCTGATTCACCCTCCAGACTTCATCTTCTCCTTCTCCTTCTTCTGCTTCTTCTGATTCACCCTCCAGACTTCACCTTCTCCTTCTCCTTCTTCTGCTTCTTCTGATTCACCCTCCAGACTTCAACTTCTCCTTCTCCTTCTTCTACTTCTTCTGATTCACCCTCCAGACTTCACCTTCTCCTTCTCCTTCTTCTACTTCTTCTGATTCACCCTCCAGTCTTCACCTTCTCCTTCTCCTTCTTCTGTTTCTTCTGCTTCACCCTCCAGACTTCACCTTCTCCTTTTCCTTCTTCTGCTTCTTCTGCTGCGCCCTCCAGGCTTCACCTTCTCCTTCTCCTTCTTCTGCTTCTTCTGCTTCACCGTCCTGACTTCACCTTCTCCTTCTCCTTCTTCTACTTCTTCTGCTACACCCCCCTGACTTCACCTGCTCCTTCTCCTTCTTCTGCTTCTTCTGATTCACTCTCCTAAATTCACCTTCTCCTTCTCCTTCTTCTGCTTCTTCTAATTCACCCTCCTGACTTCACCTTCTCCTTCTCCTTCTTCTGCTTCTTCTGATTCTCCCTCCAGACTTCACCTTCTCCTTCTCCTTCTTCTGCTTCTTCTGATTCACCCTCCAGACTTCACCTTCTCCTTCTCCTTCTTCTGCTTCTTCTGCTTCACCCTCCAGACTTCACCTTCTCCTTCTCCTTCTTCTGCTTCTTCTGCTTCACCCTCCTGACTTCACCTTCTCCTTCTCCTTCTTCTACTTCTTCTGATTCACCCTCCAGACTTCACCTACTCCTTCTCCTTCTTCTGCTTCTTCTGCTTCACCCTCCAGACTTCACCTTCTCCTTCTCCTTCTTCTGCTTCTTCTGCTTCGCCCTCCAGACTTCACCTTCTCCTTCTCCTTCTTCTGCTTCTTCTGCTTCACTCTCCTGACTTCACCTTCTCCTTCTCCTTCTTCTACTTCTTCTGATTCACCCTCCAGACTTCACCCTCTCCTTCTCCTTCTTCTGCTTCTTCTGCTTCACCCTCCAGACTTCACCTTCTCTTTCTCCTTCTTCTGCTTCTTCTGCTGCGCCCTCCAGACTTCACCTTCTCCTTCTCCTTCTTCTGCTTCTTCTGATTCACCCTCCAGACTTCACCTTCTCCTTCTCCTTCTTCTACTTCTTCTGATCCACCCTCCTGACTTCACCTTCTCCTTCTCCTTCTTCTGCTTCTTCTGCTTCACCCTCCAGACTTCACCTTCTCCTTCTCCTTCTTCTGCTTCTTCTGCTTCACCCACCAGACTTCACCTTCTCCTTCTCCTTCTTCTGCTTCTTCTGCTTCACCCTCCTGACTTCACCTTATCCTTCTCCTTCTTCTACTTCTTCTGATTCACCCTCCAGACTTCACCTACTCCTTCTCCTTCTTCTGCTTCTTCTGCTTCACCCTCCAGACTTCACCTTCTCCTTCTCCTTCTTCTGCTTCTTCTGCTTCGCCCTCCAGACTTCACCTTCTCCTTCTCCTTCTTCTGCTTCTTCTGCTTCACTCTCCTGACTTCACCTTCTCCTTCTCCTTCTTCTACTTCTTCTGATTCACCCTCCAGACTTCACCCTCTCCTTCTCCTTCTTCTGCTTCTTCTGCTTCACCCTCCAGACTTCACCTTCTCCTTCTCCTTCTTCTGCTTCTTCTGCTTCACCGTCCTGACTTCACCTTCTCCTTCTCCTTCTTCTACTTCTTCTGCTTCACCCCCCTGACTTCACCTGCTCCTTCTCCTTCTTCTGCTTCTTCTGATTCACCCTCCTAACTTCACCTTCTCCTTCTCCTTCTTCTGCTTCTTCTGATTCACCCTCCAGACTTCACCTTCTCCTTCTCCTTCTTCTACTTCGTCTGATTCACCCTCCAGACTTCACCTTCTCCTTCTCCTTCTTCTACTTCTTCTGATTCACCCTCCAGTCTTCACCTACTCCTTCTCCTTCTTCTGTTTCTTCTGCTTCACCCTCCAGACTTCACCTTCTCCTTCTCTTTCTTCTGCTTCTTCTGATTCACCCTCCAGACTTCATCTTCTCCTTCTCCTTCTTCTGATTCTTCTGATTCACCCTCCAGACTTCACCTTCTCCTTCTCCTTCTTCTGCTTCTTCTGATTCACCCTCCTAAGTTCACCTTCTCCTTCTCCTTCTTCTGCTTCTTCTGATTCACCCTCCAGACTTCACCTTCTCCTTCTCCTTCTTCTACTTCGTCTGATTCACCCTCCAGACTTCACCTTCTCCTTCTCCTTCTTCTACTTCTTCTGATTCACCCTCCAGTCTTCACCTACTCCTTCTCCTTCTTCTGTTTCTTCTGCTTCACCCTCCAGACTTCACCTTCTCCTTCTCTTTCTTCTGCTTCTTCTGATTCACCCTCCAGACTTCATCTTCTCCTTCTCCTTCTTCTGATTCTTCTGATTCACCCTCCAGACTTCACCTTCTCCTTCTCCTTCTTCTGCTTCTTCTGATTCACCCTCCTGACTTCACCTTCTCCTTCTCCTTCTTCTACTTCTTCTGCTTCACCCTCCAGACTTCAACTTCTCCTTCTCCTTCTTCTACTTCTTCTGATTCACCCTCCAGACTTCACCTTCTCCTTCTCCTTCTTCTGCTTCTTCTGATTCACCCTCCAGACTTCACCTTCTCCTTCTCCTTCTTCTCTTTCTTCTGATTCACCCTCCAGACTTCACCTTCTCCTTCTCCTTATTCTGCTTCTTCTGATTCACCCTCCAGACTTCACCTTCTCCTTCTCCTTCTTCTGCTTCTTCTGATTCACCCTCCAGACTTCACCTTCTCCTTCTCCTTCTTCTGCTTCTTCTGATTCACCCTCCAGACTTCACCTTCTCCTTCTCCTTCTTCTACTTCTTCTGATTCACCCTCCAGACTTCACCTTCTCCTTCTCCTTCTTCTGCTTCTTGTGATTCACCCTCCAGACTTCACCTTCTCCTTCTCCTTCGTCTACTTCTTCTGATTCACCCTCCAGACTACACCTTCTCCTTCTCCTTCTTCTACTTCTTCTGATTCACCCTCCAGACTTCACCTTCTCCTTCTCCTTCTTCTGTTTCTTCTGATTCACCCTCCAGACTTCATCTTCTCATTCTCCTTCTTCTACTTCTTCTGATTCACCCTCCAGACTTCACCTTCTCCTTCTCCTTCTGCTACTTCTTCTGATTCACCCTCCAGACTTCATCTTCTCCTTCTCCTTCTACTGCTTCTTCTGATTCACCCTCCAGACTTCACCTTCTCCTTCTCCTTCTTCTGCTTCTTCTGATTCACCCTCCAGACTTCAACTTCTCCTTCTCCTTCTTCTACTTCTTCTGATTCACCCTCCAGACTTCACCTTCTCCTTCTCCTTCTTCTACTTCTTCTGATTCACCCTCCAGTCTTCACCTTCTCCTTCTCCTTCTTCTGTTTCTTCTGCTTCACCCTCCAGACTTCACCTTCTCCTTCTCCTTCTTCTGCTTCTTCTGATTCACCCTCCAGACTTCACCTTCTCCTTCTCCTTCTTCTACTTCGTCTGATTCACCCTCCAGACTTCACCTTCTCCTTCTCCTTCTTCTACTTCTTCTGATTCACCCTCCAGTCTTCACCTACTCCTTCTCCTTCTTCTGTTTCTTCTGCTTCACCCTCCAGACTTCACCTTCTCCTTCTCTTTCTTCTGCTTCTTCTGATTCACCCTCCAGACTTCATCTTCTCCTTCTCCTTCTTCTGATTCTTCTGATTCACCCTCCAGACTTCACCTTCTCCTTCTCCTTCTTCTGCTTCTTCTGATTCACCCTCCTGACTTCACCTTCTCCTTCTCCTTCTTCTACTTCTTCTGCTTCACCCTCCAGACTTCAACTTCTCCTTCTCCTTCTTCTACTTCTTCTGATTCACCCTCCAGACTTCACCTTCTCCTTCTCCTTCTTCTGCTTCTTCTGATTCACCCTCCAGACTTCACCTTCTCCTTCTCCTTCTTCTCTTTCTTCTGATTCACCCTCCAGACTTCACCTTCTCCTTCTCCTTATTCTGCTTCTTCTGATTCACCCTCCAGACTTCACCTTCTCCTTCTCCTTCTTCTGCTTCTTCTGATTCACCCTCCAGACTTCACCTTCTCCTTCTCCTTCTTCTGCTTCTTCTGATTCACCCTCCAGACTTCACCTTCTCCTTCTCCTTCTTCTACTTCTTCTGATTCACCCTCCAGACTTCACCTTCTCCTTCTCCTTCTTCTGCTTCTTGTGATTCACCCTCCAGACTTCACCTTCTCCTTCTCCTTCGTCTACTTCTTCTGATTCACCCTCCAGACTACACCTTCTCCTTCTCCTTCTTCTACTTCTTCTGATTCACCCTCCAGACTTCACCTTCTCCTTCTCCTTCTTCTGTTTCTTCTGATTCACCCTCCAGAATTCATCTTCTCATTCTCCTTCTTCTACTTCTTCTGATTCACCCTCCAGACTTCACCTTCTCCTTCTCCTTCTGCTACTTCTTCTGATTCACCCTCCAGACTTCATCTTCTCCTTCTCCTTCTACTGCTTCTTCTGATTCACCCTCCAGACTTCACCTTCTCCTTCTCCTTCTTCTGCTTCTTCTGATTCACCCTCCAGACTTCAACTTCTCCTTCTCCTTCTTCTACTTCTTCTGATTCACCCTCCAGACTTCACCTTCTCCTTCTCCTTCTTCTACTTCTTCTGATTCACCCTCCAGTCTTCACCTTCTCCTTCTCCTTCTTCTGTTTCTTCTGCTTCACCCTCCAGACTTCACCTTCTCCTTCTCTTTCTTCTGCTTCTTCTGATTCACCCTCCAGACTTCACCTTCTCCTTCTCCTTCTTCTGATTCTTCTGATTCACCCTCCAGACTTCACCTTCTCCTTCTCCTTCTTCTGCTTCTTCTGATTCACCCTCCTGACTTCACCTTCTCCTTCTCCTTCTTCAACGTCTTCTGATTCACCCTCCTGACTTCACCTTCTCCTTCTCCTTCTTCTACTTCTTCTGCTTCACCCTCCAGACTTCACCTTCTCCTTCTTCTACTTCTTCTGATTCACCCTCCAGACTTCACCTTCTCCTTCTCCTTCTTCTGCTTCTTCTGATTCACCCTCCAGACTTCACCTTCTCCTTCTCCTTATTCTGCTTCTTCTGTTTCACCCTCCAGACTTCACCTTCTCCTTCTCCTTCTTCTGCTTCTTCTGATTCACCCTCCAGACTTCACCTTCTCCTTCTCCTTCTTCTGCTTCTTCTGATTCACCCTCCAGACTTCACCTTCTCCTTCTCCTTCTTCTACTTCTTCTGATTCACCCTCCAGACTTCACCTTCTCCTTCTCCTTCTTCTGCTTCTTCTGATTCACCCTCCAGACTTCACCTTCTCCTTCTCCTTCGTCTACTTCTTCTGATTCACCCTCCAGACTACACCTTCTCCTTCTCCTTTTTCTACTTCTTCTGATTCACCCTCCAGACTTCACCTTCTCCTTCTCCTTCTTCTACTTCTTCTGATTCACCCTCCAGACTTCATCTTCTCCTTCTCCTTCTTCTCCTTCTTCTGATTCACCCTCCAGACTTCACCTTCTCCTTATCCTTCTTCTGCTTCTTCTGATTCACCCTCCAGACTTCACCTTCTCCTTCTCCTTCTTCTACTTCTTCTGATTCACCCTCCAGACTTCACCTTCTCCTTCTCCTTCTTCTACTTCTTCTGATTCACCCTCCAGTCTTCACCTTCTCCTTCTCCTTCTTCTGTTTCTTCTGCTTCACCCTCCAGACTTCACCTTCTCCTTCTCCTTCTTCTACTTCTTCTGCTTCACCCTCCAGACTTCACCTTCTCCTTCTCCTTCTTCTGCTTCTTCTGCTTCGCCCTCCAGACTTCACCTTCTCCTTCTCCTTCTTCTGCTTCTTCTGCTTCACTCTCCTGACTTCACCTTCTCCTTCTCCTTCTTCTACTTCTTCTGATTCACCCTCCAGACTTCACCCTCTCCTTCTCCTTCTTCTGCTTCTTCTGCTTCACCCTCCAGACTTCACCTTCTCTTTCTCCTTCTCCTGCTTCTTCTGCTGCGCCCTCCAGACTTCACCTTCTCCTTCTCCTTCTTCTGCTTCTTCTGATTCACCCTCCAGACTTCACCTTCTCCTTCTCCTTCTTCTACTTCTTCTGATCCACCCTCCTGACTTCACCTTCTCCTTCTCCTTCTTCTGCTTCTTCTGCTTCACACTCCAGACTTCACCTTCTCCTTCTCCTTCTTCTGCTTCTTCTGCTTCACCCACCAGACTTCACCTTCTCCTTCTCCTTCTTCTGCTTCTTCTGCTTCACCCTCCTGACTTCACCTTATCCTTCTCCTTCTTCTACTTCTTCTGATTCACCCTCCAGACTTCACCTACTCCTTCTCCTTCTTCTGCTTCTTCTGCTTCACCCTCCAGACTTCACCTTCTCCTTCTCCTTCTTCTGCTTCTTCTGCTTCGCCCTCCAGACTTCACCTTCTCCTTCTCCTTCTTCTGCTTCTTCTGCTTCACTCTCCTGACTTCACCTTCTCCTTCTCCTGCTTCTACTTCTTCTGATTCACCCTCCAGACTTCACCCTCTCCTTCTCCTTCTTCTGCTTCTTCTGCTTCACCCTCCAGACTTCACCTTCTCCTTCTCCTTCTTCTGCTTCTTCTGCTTCACCGTCCTGACTTCACCTTCTCCTTCTCCTTCTTCTACTTCTTCTGCTTCACCCCCCTGACTTCACCTGCTCCTTCTCCTTCTTCTGCTTCTTCTGATTCACCCTCCTAACTTCACCTTCTCCTTCTCCTTCTTCTGCTTCTTCTGATTCACCCTCCAGACTTCACCTTCTCCTTCTCCTTCTTCTACTTCGTCTGATTCACCCTCCAGACTTCACCTTCTCCTTCTCCTTCTTCTACTTCTTCTGATTCACCCTCCAGTCTTCACCTACTCCTTCTCCTTCTTCTGTTTCTTCTGCTTCACCCTCCAGACTTCACCTTCTCCTTCTCTTTCTTCTGCTTCTTCTGATTCACCCTCCAGACTTCATCTTCTCCTTCTCCTTCTTCTGATTCTTCTGATTCACCCTCCAGACTTCACCTTCTCCTTCTCCTTCTTCTGCTTCTTCTGATTCACCCTCCTGACTTCACCTTCTCCTTCTCCTTCTTCTACTTCTTCTGCTTCACCCTCCAGACTTCACCTTCTCCTTCTCCTTCTTCTACTTCTTCTGATTCACCCTCCAGACTTCACCTTCTCCTTCTCCTTCTTCTGCTTCTTCTGATTCACCCTCCAGACTTCACCTTCTCCTTCTCCTTCTTCTCTTTCTTCTGATTCACCCTCCAGACTTCACCTTCTCCTTCTCCTTATTCTGCTTCTTCTGATTCACCCTCCAGACTTCACCTTCTCCTTCTCCTTCTTCTGCTTCTTCTGATTTACCCTCCAGACTTCACCTTCTCCTTCTCCTTCTTCTGCTTCTTCTGATTCACCCTCCAGACTTCACCTTCTCCTTCTCCTTCTTCTACTTCTTCTGATTCACCCTCCAGACTTCACCTTCTCCTTCTCCTTCTTCTGCTTCTTCTGATTCACCCTCCAGACTTCACCTTCTCCTTCTCCTTCGTCTACTTCTTCTGATTCACCCTCCAGACTACACCTTCTCCTTCTCCTTCTTCTACTTCTTCTGATTCACCCTCCAGACTTCACCTTCTCCTTCTCCTTCTTCTGTTTCTTCTGTTTCACCCTCCAGACTTCATCTTCTCATTCTCCTTCTTCTACTTCTTCTGATTCACCCTCCAGACTTCACCTTCTCCTTCTCCTTCTTCTACTTCTTCTGATTCACCCTCCAGACTTCATCTTCTCCTTCTCCTTCTTCTGCTTCTTCTGATTCACCCTCCAGACTTCACCTTCTCCTTCTCCTTCTTCTGCTCCTTCTGATTCACCCTCCAGACTTCAACTTCTCCTTCTCCTTCTTTCTACTTCTTCTGATTCACCCTCCAGACTTCACCTTCTCCTTCTCCTTCTTCTACTTCTTCTGATTCACCCTCCAGTCTTCACCTTCTCCTTCTCCTTCTTCTGTTTCTTCTGCTTCACCCTCCAGACTTCACCCTCTCCTTCTCTTTCTTCTGCTTCTTCTGATTCACCCTCCAGACTTCACCTTCTCCTTCTCCTTCTTCTGCTTCTTCTGATTCACCCTCCTGACTTCACCTTCTCCTTCTCCTTCTTCCACGTCTTCTGATTCACCCTCCTGACTTCACCTTCTCCTTCTCCTTCTTCTACTTCTTCTGCTTCACCCTCCAGACTTCACCTTCTCCTTCTCCTTCTTCTACTTCTTCTGATTCACGCTCCAGACTTCACCTTCTCCTTCTCCTTCTTCTGCTTCTTCTGATTCACCCTCCAGACTTCACCTTCTCCTTCTCCTTATTCTGCTTCTTCTGTTTCACCCTCCAGACTTCACCTTCTCCTTCTCCTTCTTCTGCTTCTTCTGATTCACCCTCCAGACTTCACCTTCTCCTTCTCCTTCTTCTGCTTCTTCTGATTCACCCTCCAGACTTCACCTTCTCCTTCTCCTTCTTCTACTTCTTCTGATTCACCCTCCAGACTTCCCCTTCTCCTTCTCCTTCTTCTGCTTCTTCTGATTCACCCTCCAGACTTCACCTTCTCCTTCTCCTTCGTCTACTTCTTCTGATTCACCCTCCGGACTACACCTTCTCCTTCTCCTTCTTCTACTTCTTCTGATTCACCCTCCAGACTTCACCTTCTCCTTCTCCTTCTTCTACTTCTTCTGATTCACCCTCCAGACTTCATCTTCTCCTTCTCCTTCTTCTCCTTCTTCTGATTCACCCTCCAGACTTCACCTTCTCCTTCTCCTTCTTCTGCTTCTTCTGATTCACCCTCCAGACTTCACCTTCTCCTTCTCCTTCTTCTACTTCTTCTGATTCACCCTCCAGACTTCACCTTCTCCTTCTCCTTCTTCTACTTCTTCTGATTCACCCTCCAGTCTTCACCTTCTCCTTCTCCTTCTTCTGTTTCTTCTGCTTCACCCTCCAGACTTCACCTTCTCCTTCTCTTTCTTCTGCTTCTTCTGATTCACCCTCCAGACTTCACCTTCTCCTTCTCCTTCTTCTGATTCTTCTGATTCACCCTCCAGACTTCACCTTCTCCTTCTCCTTCTTCTGCTTCTTCTGATTCACCCTCCAGACCTCACCTTCTCCTTCTCCTTCTTCTCCTTCTTCTGATTCACCCTCCTGACTTCACCTTCTCCTTCTCCTTCATCTAGTTCTTCTGCTTCACCCTCCAGACTTCACCTTCTCCTTCTCCTTCTTCTACTTCTTCTGATTCACCCTCCAGACTTCACCTTCTCCTTCTCCTTCTTCTACTTCTTCTGATTCACCCTCCAGACTTCACCTTCTCCTTCTCCTTCTTCTACTTCTTCTGATTCACCCTCCTGACTTCACCTTCTCCTTCTCCTTCTTCTGCTTCTTCTGATTCACCCTCCAGACTTCACCTTCTCCTTCTCCTTATTCTGCTTCTTCTGATTCACCCTCCAGACTTCACCTTCTCCTTCTCCTTCTTCTGCTTCTTCTGATTCACCCTCCAGACTTCACCTTCTCCTTCTCCTTCTTCTGCTTCTTCTGATTCACCCTCCAGACTTCACCTTCTCCTTCTCCTTCTTCTACTTCTTCTGATTCACCCTCCAGACTTCACCTTCTCCTTCTCCTTCTTCTGCTTCTTCTGATTCACCCTCCAGACTTCACCTTCTCCTTCTCCTTCGTCTCCTTCTTATGATTCACCCTCCAGTCTACACCTTCTCCTTCTCCTTCTTCTACTTCTTCTGATTCACCCTCCAGACTTCACCTTCTCCTTCTCCTTCTTCTCTTTCTTCTGATTCACCCTCCAGACTTCATCTTCTCCTTCTCCTTCTTCTACTTCTGCTGATTCACCCTCCAGACTTCACCTTCTCCTTCTCCTTCTTCTACTTCTTCTGATTCACCCTCCAGACTTCATCTTCTCCTTCTCCTTCTTCTGCTTCTTCTGATTCACCCTCCAGACTTCACCTTCTCCTTCTCCTTCTTCTGCTTCTTCTGATTCACCCTCCAGACTTCAACTTCTCCTTCTCCTTCTTCTACTTCTTCTGATTCACCCTCCAGACTTCACCTTCTCCTTCTCCTTCTTCTACTTCTTCTGATTCACCCTCCAGTCTTCACCTTCTCCTTCTCCTTCTTCTGTTTCTTCTGCTTCACCCTCCAGACTTCACCTTCTCCTTCTCCTTCTTCTGCTTCTTCTGCTTCACACTCCAGACTTCACCTTCTCCTTTTCCTTCTTCTGCTTCTTCTGCTGCGCCCTCCAGGCTTCACCTTCTCCTTCTCCTTCTTCTGCTTCTTCTGCTTCACCGTCCTGACTTCACCTTCTCCTTCTCCTTCTTCTACTTCTTCTGCTACACCCCCCTGACTTCACCTGCTCCTTCTCCTTCTTCTGCTTCTTCTGATTCACTCTCCTAAATTCACCTTCTCCTTCTCCTTCTTCTGCTTCTTCTAATTCACCCTCCTGACTTCACCTTCTCCTTCTCCTTCTTCTGCTTCTTCTGATTCTCCCTCCAGACTTCACCTTCTCCTTCTCCTTCTTCTGCTTCTTCTGATTCACCCTCCAGACTTCACCTTCTCCTTCTCCTTCTTCTGCTTCTTCTGCTTCACCCTCCAGACTTCACCTTCTCCTTCTCCTTCTTCTGCTTCTTCTGCTTCACCCTCCTGACTTCACCTTCTCCTTCTCCTTCTTCTACTTCTTCTGATTCACCCTCCAGACTTCACCTACTCCTTCTCCTTCTTCTGCTTCTTCTGCTTCACCCTCCAGACTTCACCTTCTCCTTCTCCTTCTTCTGCTTCTTCTGCTTCGCCCTCCAGACTTCACCTTCTCCTTCTCCTTCTTCTGCTTCTTCTGCTTCACTCTCCTGACTTCACCTTCTCCTTCTCCTTCTTCTACTTCTTCTGATTCACCCTCCAGACTTCACCCTCTCCTTCTCCTTCTTCTGCTTCTTCTGCTTCACCCTCCAGACTTCACCTTCTCTTTCTCCTTCTTCTGCTTCTTCTGCTGCGCCCTCCAGACTTCACCTTCTCCTTCTCCTTCTTCTGCTTCTTCTGATTCACCCTCCAGACTTCACCTTCTCCTTCTCCTTCTTCTACTTCTTCTGATCCACCCTCCTGACTTCACCTTCTCCTTCTCCTTCTTCTGCTTCTTCTGCTTCACCCTCCAGACTTCACCTTCTCCTTCTCCTTCTTCTGCTTCTTCTGCTTCACCCACCAGACTTCACCTTCTCCTTCTCCTTCTTCTGCTTCTTCTGCTTCACCCTCCTGACTTCACCTTATCCTTCTCCTTCTTCTACTTCTTCTGATTCACCCTCCAGACTTCACCTACTCCTTCTCCTTCTTCTGCTTCTTCTGCTTCACCCTCCAGACTTCACCTTCTCCTTCTCCTTCTTCTGCTTCTTCTGCTTCGCCCTCCAGACTTCACCTTCTCCTTCTCCTTCTTCTGCTTCTTCTGCTTCACTCTCCTGACTTCACCTTCTCCTTCTCCTTCTTCTACTTCTTCTGATTCACCCTCCAGACTTCACCCTCTCCTTCTCCTTCTTCTGCTTCTTCTGCTTCACCCTCCAGACTTCACCTTCTCCTTCTCCTTCTTCTGCTTCTTCTGCTTCACCGTCCTGACTTCACCTTCTCCTTCTCCTTCTTCTACTTCTTCTGCTTCACCCCCCTGACTTCACCTGCTCCTTCTCCTTCTTCTGCTTCTTCTGATTCACCCTCCTAACTTCACCTTCTCCTTCTCCTTCTTCTGCTTCTTCTGATTCACCCTCCAGACTTCACCTTCTCCTTCTCCTTCTTCTACTTCGTCTGATTCACCCTCCAGACTTCACCTTCTCCTTCTCCTTCTTCTACTTCTTCTGATTCACCCTCCAGTCTTCACCTACTCCTTCTCCTTCTTCTGTTTCTTCTGCTTCACCCTCCAGACTTCACCTTCTCCTTCTCTTTCTTCTGCTTCTTCTGATTCACCCTCCAGACTTCATCTTCTCCTTCTCCTTCTTCTGATTCTTCTGATTCACCCTCCAGACTTCACCTTCTCCTTCTCCTTCTTCTGCTTCTTCTGATTCACCCTCCTAAGTTCACCTTCTCCTTCTCCTTCTTCTGCTTCTTCTGATTCACCCTCCAGACTTCACCTTCTCCTTCTCCTTCTTCTACTTCGTCTGATTCACCCTCCAGACTTCACCTTCTCCTTCTCCTTCTTCTACTTCTTCTGATTCACCCTCCAGTCTTCACCTACTCCTTCTCCTTCTTCTGTTTCTTCTGCTTCACCCTCCAGACTTCACCTTCTCCTTCTCTTTCTTCTGCTTCTTCTGATTCACCCTCCAGACTTCATCTTCTCCTTCTCCTTCTTCTGATTCTTCTGATTCACCCTCCAGACTTCACCTTCTCCTTCTCCTTCTTCTGCTTCTTCTGATTCACCCTCCTGACTTCACCTTCTCCTTCTCCTTCTTCTACTTCTTCTGCTTCACCCTCCAGACTTCAACTTCTCCTTCTCCTTCTTCTACTTCTTCTGATTCACCCTCCAGACTTCACCTTCTCCTTCTCCTTCTTCTGCTTCTTCTGATTCACCCTCCAGACTTCACCTTCTCCTTCTCCTTCTTCTCTTTCTTCTGATTCACCCTCCAGACTTCACCTTCTCCTTCTCCTTATTCTGCTTCTTCTGATTCACCCTCCAGACTTCACCTTCTCCTTCTCCTTCTTCTGCTTCTTCTGATTCACCCTCCAGACTTCACCTTCTCCTTCTCCTTCTTCTGCTTCTTCTGATTCACCCTCCAGACTTCACCTTCTCCTTCTCCTTCTTCTACTTCTTCTGATTCACCCTCCAGACTTCACCTTCTCCTTCTCCTTCTTCTGCTTCTTGTGATTCACCCTCCAGACTTCACCTTCTCCTTCTCCTTCGTCTACTTCTTCTGATTCACCCTCCAGACTACACCTTCTCCTTCTCCTTCTTCTCCTTCTTCTGATTCACCCTCCAGACTTCACCTTCTCCTTCTCCTTCTTCTGTTTCTTCTGATTCACCCTCCAGACTTCATCTTCTCATTCTCCTTCTTCTACTTCTTCTGATTCACCCTCCAGACTTCACCTTCTCCTTCTCCTTCTTCTACTTCTTCTGATTCACCCTCCAGACTTCATCTTCTCCTTCTCCTTCTACTGCTTCTTCTGATTCACCCTCCAGACTTCACCTTCTCCTTCTCCTTCTTCTGCTTCTTCTGATTCACCCTCCAGACTTCAACTTCTCCTTCTCCTTCTTCTGCTTCTTCTGATTCACCCTCCAGACTTCACCTTCTCCTTCTCCTTCTTCTACTTCTTCTGATTCACCCTCCAGTCTTCACCTTCTCCTTCTCCTTCTTCTGTTTCTTCTGCTTCACCCTCCAGACTTCACCTTCTCCTTCTCTTTCTTCTGCTTCTTCTGATTCACCCTCCAGACTTCACCTTCTCCTTCTCCTTCTTCTGATTCTTCTGATTCACCCTCCAGACTTCACCTTCTCCTTCTCCTTCTTCTGCTTCTTCTGATTCACCCTCCTGACTTCACCTTCTCCTTCTCCTTCTTCAACGTCTTCTGATTCACCCTCCTGACTTCACCTTCTCCTTCTCCTTCTTCTACTTTTTCTGCTTCACCCTCCAGACTTAACCTTCTCCTTCTCCTTCTTCTACTTCTTCTGATTCACCCTCCAGACTTCACCTTCTCCTTCTCCTTCTTCTGCTTCTTCTGATTCACCCTCCAGACTTCACCTTCTCCTTCTCCTTATTCTGCTTCTTCTGTTTCACCCTCCAGACTTCACCTTCTCCTTCTCCTTCTTCTGCTTCTTCTGATTCACCCTCCAGACTTCACCTTCTCCTTCTCCTTCTTCTGCTTCTTCTGATTCACCCTCCAGACTTCACCTTCTCCTTCTCCTTCTTCTACTTCTTCTGATTCACCCTCCAGACTTCACCTTCTCCTTCTCCTTCTTCTGCTTCTTCTGATTCACCCTCCAGACTTCACCTTCTCCTTCTCCTTCGTCTACTTCTTCTGATTCACCCTCCAGACTACACCTTCTCCTTCTCCTTTTTCTACTTCTTCTGATTCACCCTCCAGACTTCACCTTCTCCTTCTCCTTCTTCTACTTCTTCTGATTCACCCTCCAGACTTCATCTTCTCCTTCTCCTTCTTCTCCTTCTTCTGATTCACCCTCCAGACTTCACCTTCTCCTTCTCCTTCTTCTGCTTCTTCTGATTCACCCTCCAGACTTCACCTTCTCCTTCTCCTTCTTCTACTTCTTCTGATTCACCCTCCAGACTTCACCTTCTCCTTCTCCTTCTTCTACTTCTTCTGATTCACCCTCCAGTCTTCACCTTCTCCTTCTCCTTCTTCTGTTTCTTCTGCTTCACCCTCCAGACTTCACCTTCTCCTTCTCTTTCTTCTGCTTCTTCTGATTCACCCTCCAGACTTCACCTTCTCCTTCTCCTTCTTCTGATTCTTCTGATTCACCCTCCAGACTTCACCTTCTCCTTCTCCTTCTTCTGCTTCTTCTGATTCACCCTCCAGACCTCACCTTCTCCTTCTCCTTCTTCTCCTTCTTCTGATTCACCCTCCTGACTTCACCTTCTCCTTCTCCTTCATCTAGTTCTTCTGCTTCACCCTCCAGACTTCACCTTCTCCTTCTCCTTCTTCTACTTCTTCTGATTCACCCTCCTGACTTCACCTTCTCCTTCTCCTTCTTCTGCTTCTTCTGATTCACCCTCCAGACTTCACCTTCTCCTTCTCCTTATTCTGCTTCTTCTGATTCACCCTCCAGACTTCACCTTCTCCTTCTCCTTCTTCTGCTTCTTCTGATTCACCCTCCAGACTTCACCTTCTCCTTCTCCTTCTTCTGCTTCTTCTGATTCACCCTCCAGACTTCACCTTCTCCTTCTCCTTCTTCTACTTCTTCTGATTCACCCTCCAGACTTCACCTTCTCCTTCTCCTTCTTCTGCTTCTTCTGATTCACCCTCCAGACTTCACCTTCTCCTTCTCCTTATTCTGCTTCTTCTGTTTCACCCTCCAGACTTCACCTTCTCCTTCTCCTTCTTCTGCTTCTTCTGATTCACCCTCCAGACTTCACCTTCTCCTTCTCCTTCTTCTGCTTCTTCTGATTCACCCTCCAGACTTCACCTTCTCCTTCTCCTTCTTCTACTTCTTCTGATTCACCCTCCAGACTTCCCCTTCTCCTTCTCCTTCTTCTGCTTCTTCTGATTCACCCTCCAGACTTCACCTTCTCCTTCTCCTTCGTCTACTTCTTCTGATTCACCCTCCGGACTACACCTTCTCCTTCTCCTTCTTCTACTTCTTCTGATTCACCCTCCAGACTTCACCTTCTCCTTCTCCTTCTTCTACTTCTTCTGATTCACCCTCCAGACTTCATCTTCTCCTTCTCCTTCTTCTCCTTCTTCTGATTCACCCTCCAGACTTCACCTTCTCCTTCTCCTTCTTCTGCTTCTTCTGATTCACCCTCCAGACTTCACCTTCTCCTTCTCCTTCTTCTACTTCTTCTGATTCACCCTCCAGACTTCACCTTCTCCTTCTCCTTCTTCTACTTCTTCTGATTCACCCTCCAGTCTTCACCTTCTCCTTCTCCTTCTTCTGTTTCTTCTGCTTCACCCTCCAGACTTCACCTTCTCCTTCTCTTTCTTCTGCTTCTTCTGATTCACCCTCCAGACTTCACCTTCTCCTTCTCCTTCTTCTGATTCTTCTGATTCACCCTCCAGACTTCACCTTCTCCTTCTCCTTCTTCTGCTTCTTCTGATTCACCCTCCAGACCTCACCTTCTCCTTCTCCTTCTTCTCCTTCTTCTGATTCACCCTCCTGACTTCACCTTCTCCTTCTCCTTCATCTAGTTCTTCTGCTTCACCCTCCAGACTTCACCTTCTCCTTCTCCTTCTTCTACTTCTTCTGATTCACCCTCCAGACTTCACCTTCTCCTTCTCCTTCTTCTACTTCTTCTGATTCACCCTCCAGACTTCACCTTCTCCTTCTCCTTTTTCTACTTCTTCTGATTCACCCTCCTGACTTCACCTTCGCCTTCTCCTTCTTCTGCTTCTTCTGATTCACCCTCCAGACTTCACCTTCTCCTTCTCCTTATTCTGCTTCTTCTGATTCACCCTCCAGACTTCACCTTCTCCTTCTCCTTCTTCTGCTTCTTCTGATTCACCCTCCAGACTTCACCTTCTCCTTCTCCTTCTTCTGCTTCTTCTGATTCACCCTCCAGACTTCACCTTCTCCTTCTCCTTCTTCTACTTCTTCTGATTCACCCTCCAGACTTCACCTTCTCCTTCTCCTTCGTCTCCTTCTTATGATTCACCCTCCAGTCTACACCTTCTCCTTCTCCTTCTTCTACTTCTTCTGATTCACCCTCCAGACTTCACCTTCTCCTTCTCCTTCTTCTCTTTCTTCTGATTCACCCTCCAGACTTCATCTTCTCCTTCTCCTTCTTCTACTTCTGCTGATTCACCCTCCAGACTTCACCTTCTCCTTCTCCTTCTTCTACTTCTTCTGATTCACCCTCCAGACTTCATCTTCTCCTTCTCCTTCTTCTGCTTCTTCTGATTCACCCTCCAGACTTCACCTTCTCCTTCTCCTTCTTCTGCTTCTTCTGATTCACCCTCCAGACTTCAACTTCTCCTTCTCCTTCTTCTACTTCTTCTGATTCACCCTCCAGACTTCACCTTCTCCTTCTCCTTCTTCTACTTCTTCTGATTCACCCTCCAGTCTTCACCTTCTCCTTCTCCTTCTTCTGTTTCTTCTGCTTCACCCTCCAGACTTCACCTTCTCCTTCTCCTTCTTCTGCTTCTTCTGCTTCACACTCCAGACTTCACCTTCTCCTTTTCCTTCTTCTGCTTCTTCTGCTGCGCCCTCCAGGCTTCACCTTCTCCTTCTCCTTCTTCTGCTTCTTCTGCTTCACCGTCCTGACTTCACCTTCTCCTTCTCCTTCTTCTACTTCTTCTGCTACACCCCCCTGACTTCACCTGCTCCTTCTCCTTCTTCTGCTTCTTCTGATTCACTCTCCTAAATTCACCTTCTCCTTCTCCTTCTTCTGCTTCTTCTAATTCACCCTCCTGACTTCACCTTCTCCTTCTCCTTCTTCTGCTTCTTCTGATTCTCCCTCCAGACTTCACCTTCTCCTTCTCCTTCTTCTGCTTCTTCTGATTCACCCTCCAGACTTCACCTTCTCCTTCTCCTTCTTCTGCTTCTTCTGCTTCACCCTCCAGACTTCACCTTCTCCTTCTCCTTCTTCTGCTTCTTCTGCTTCACCCTCCTGACTTCACCTTCTCCTTCTCCTTCTTCTACTTCTTCTGATTCACCCTCCAGACTTCACCTACTCCTTCTCCTTCTTCTGCTTCTTCTGCTTCACCCTCCAGACTTCACCTTCTCCTTCTCCTTCTTCTGCTTCTTCTGCTTCGCCCTCCAGACTTCACCTTCTCCTTCTCCTTCTTCTGCTTCTTCTGCTTCACTCTCCTGACTTCACCTTCTCCTTCTCCTTCTTCTACTTCTTCTGATTCACCCTCCAGACTTCACCCTCTCCTTCTCCTTCTTCTGCTTCTTCTGCTTCACCCTCCAGACTTCACCTTCTCTTTCTCCTTCTTCTGCTTCTTCTGCTGCGCCCTCCAGACTTCACCTTCTCCTTCTCCTTCTTCTGCTTCTTCTGATTCACCCTCCAGACTTCACCTTCTCCTTCTCCTTCTTCTACTTCTTCTGATCCACCCTCCTGACTTCACCTTCTCCTTCTCCTTCTTCTGCTTCTTCTGCTTCACCCTCCAGACTTCACCTTCTCCTTCTCCTTCTTCTGCTTCTTCTGCTTCACCCACCAGACTTCACCTTCTCCTTCTCCTTCTTCTGCTTCTTCTGCTTCACCCTCCTGACTTCACCTTATCCTTCTCCTTCTTCTACTTCTTCTGATTCACCCTCCAGACTTCACCTACTCCTTCTCCTTCTTCTGCTTCTTCTGCTTCACCCTCCAGACTTCACCTTCTCCTTCTCCTTCTTCTGCTTCTTCTGCTTCGCCCTCCAGACTTCACCTTCTCCTTCTCCTTCTTCTGCTTCTTCTGCTTCACTCTCCTGACTTCACCTTCTCCTTCTCCTTCTTCTACTTCTTCTGATTCACCCTCCAGACTTCACCCTCTCCTTCTCCTTCTTCTGCTTCTTCTGCTTCACCCTCCAGACTTCACCTTCTCCTTCTCCTTCTTCTGCTTCTTCTGCTTCACCGTCCTGACTTCACCTTCTCCTTCTCCTTCTTCTACTTCTTCTGCTTCACCCCCCTGACTTCACCTGCTCCTTCTCCTTCTTCTGCTTCTTCTGATTCACCCACCTAACTTCACCTTCTCCTTCTCCTTCTTCTGCTTCTTCTGATTCACCCTCCAGACTTCACCTTCTCCTTCTCCTTCTTCTACTTCGTCTGATTCACCCTCCAGACTTCACCTTCTCCTTCTCCTTCTTCTACTTCTTCTGATTCACCCTCCAGTCTTCACCTACTCCTTCTCCTTCTTCTGTTTCTTCTGCTTCACCCTCCAGACTTCACCTTCTCCTTCTCTTTCTTCTGCTTCTTCTGATTCACCCTCCAGACTTCATCTTCTCCTTCTCCTTCTTCTGATTCTTCTGATTCACCCTCCAGACTTCACCTTCTCCTTCTCCTTCTTCTGCTTCTTCTGATTCACCCTCCTAAGTTCACCTTCTCCTTCTCCTTCTTCTGCTTCTTCTGATTCACCCTCCAGACTTCACCTTCTCCTTCTCCTTCTTCTACTTCGTCTGATTCACCCTCCAGACTTCACCTTCTCCTTCTCCTTCTTCTACTTCTTCTGATTCACCCTCCAGTCTTCACCTACTCCTTCTCCTTCTTCTGTTTCTTCTGCTTCACCCTCCAGACTTCACCTTCTCCTTCTCTTTCTTCTGCTTCTTCTGATTCACCCTCCAGACTTCATCTTCTCCTTCTCCTTCTTCTGATTCTTCTGATTCACCCTCCAGACTTCACCTTCTCCTTCTCCTTCTTCTGCTTCTTCTGATTCACCCTCCTGACTTCACCTTCTCCTTCTCCTTCTTCTACTTCTTCTGCTTCACCCTCCAGACTTCAACTTCTCCTTCTCCTTCTTCTACTTCTTCTGATTCACCCTCCAGACTTCACCTTCTCCTTCTCCTTCTTCTGCTTCTTCTGATTCACCCTCCAGACTTCACCTTCTCCTTCTCCTTCTTCTCTTTCTTCTGATTCACCCTCCAGACTTCACCTTCTCCTTCTCCTTATTCTGCTTCTTCTGATTCACCCTCCAGACTTCACCTTCTCCTTCTCCTTCTTCTGCTTCTTCTGATTCACCCTCCAGACTTCACCTTCTCCTTCTCCTTCTTCTGCTTCTTCTGATTCACCCTCCAGACTTCACCTTCTCCTTCTCCTTCTTCTACTTCTTCTGATTCACCCTCCAGACTTCACCTTCTCCTTCTCCTTCTTCTGCTTCTTGTGATTCACCCTCCAGACTTCACCTTCTCCTTCTCCTTCGTCTACTTCTTCTGATTCACCCTCCAGACTACACCTTCTCCTTCTCCTTCTTCTACTTCTTCTGATTCACCCTCCAGACTTCACCTTCTCCTTCTCCTTCTTCTGTTTCTTCTGATTCACCCTCCAGACTTCATCTTCTCATTCTCCTTCTTCTACTTCTTCTGATTCACCCTCCAGACTTCACCTTCTCCTTCTCCTTCTTCTACTTCTTCTGATTCACCCTCCAGACTTCATCTTCTCCTTCTCCTTCTACTGCTTCTTCTGATTCACCCTCCAGACTTCACCTTCTCCTTCTCCTTCTTCTGCTTCTTCTGATTCACCCTCCAGACTTCAACTTCTCCTTCTCCTTCTTCTACTTCTTCTGATTCACCCTCCAGACTTCACCTTCTCCTTCTCCTTCTTCTACTTCTTCTGATTCACCCTCCAGTCTTCACCTTCTCCTTCTCCTTCTTCTGTTTCTTCTGCTTCACCCTCCAGACTTCACCTTCTCCTTCACTTTCTTCTGCTTCTTCTGATTCACCCTCCAGACTTCACCTTCTCCTTCTCCTTCTTCTGATTCTTCTGATTCACCCTCCAGACTTCACCTTCTCCTTCTCCTTCTTCTGCTTCTTCTGATTCACCCTCCTGACTTCACCTTCTCCTTCTCCTTCTTCAACGTCTTCTGATTCACCCTCCTGACTTCACCTTCTCCTTCTCCTTCTTCTACTTCTTCTGCTTCACCCTCCAGACTTCACCTTCTCCTTCTCCTTCTTCTACTTCTTCTGATTCACCCTCCAGACTTCACCTTCTCCTTCTCCTTCTTCTGCTTCTTCTGATTCACCCTCCAGACTTCACCTTCTCCTTCTCCTTATTCTGCTTCTTCTGTTTCACCCTCCAGACTTCACCTTCTCCTTCTCCTTCTTCTGCTTCTTCTGATTCACCCTCCAGACTTCACCTTCTCCTTCTCCTTCTTCTGCTTCTTCTGATTCACCCTCCAGACTTCACCTTCTCCTTCTCCTTCTTCTACTTCTTCTGATTCACCCTCCAGACTTCACCTTCTCCTTCTCCTTCTTCTGCTTCTTCTGATTCACCCTCCAGACTTCACCTTCTCCTTCTCCTTCGTCTACTTCTTCTGATTCACCCTCCAGACTACACCTTCTCCTTCTCCTTTTTCTACTTCTTCTGATTCACCCTCCAGACTTCACCTTCTCCTTCTCCTTCTTCTACTTCTTCTGATTCACCCTCCAGACTTCATCTTCTCCTTCTCCTTCTTCTCCTTCTTCTGATTCACCCTCCAGACTTCACCTTCTCCTTCTCCTTCTTCTGCTTCTTCTGATTCACCCTCCAGACTTCACCTTCTCCTTCTCCTTCTTCTACTTCTTCTGATTCACCCTCCAGACTTCACCTTCTCCTTCTCCTTCTTCTACTTCTTCTGATTCACCCTCCAGTCTTCACCTTCTCCTTCTCCTTCTTCTGTTTCCTCTGCTTCACCCTCCAGACTTCACCTTCTCCTTCTCTTTCTTCTGCTTCTTCTGATTCACCCTCCAGACTTCACCTTCTCCTTCTCCTTCTTCTGATTCTTCTGATTCACCCTCCAGACTTCACCTTCTCCTTCTCCTTCTTCTGCTTCTTCTGATTCACCCTCCAGACCTCACCTTCTCCTTCTCCTTCTTCTCCTTCTTCTGATTCACCCTCCTGACTTCACCTTCTCCTTCTCCTTCATCTAGTTCTTCTGCTTCACCCTCCAGACTTCACCTTCTCCTTCTCCTTCTTCTACTTCTTCTGATTCACCCTCCTGACTTCACCTTCTCCTTCTCCTTCTTCTGCTTCTTCTGATTCACCCTCCAGACTTCACCTTCTCCTTCTCCTTATTCTGCTTCTTCTGATTCACCCTCCAGACTTCACCTTCTCCTTCTCCTTCTTCTGCTTCTTCTGATTCACCCTCCAGACTTCACCTTCTCCTTCTCCTTCTTCTGCTTCTTCTGATTCACCCTCCAGACTTCACCTTCTCCTTCTCCTTCTTCTACTTCTTCTGATTCACCCTCCAGACTTCACCTTCTCCTTCTCCTTCTTCTGCTTCTTCTGATTCACCCTCCAGACTTCACCTTCTCCTTCTCCTTCGTCTACTTCTTCTGATTCACCCTCCAGTCTACACCTTCTCCTTCTCCTTCTTCTACTTCTTCTGATTCACCCTCCAGACTTCACCTTCTCCTTCTCCTTCTTCTCTTTCTTCTGATTCACCCTCCAGACTTCATCTTCTCCTTCTCCTTCTTCTACTTCTTCTGATTCACCCTCCAGACTTCACCTTCTCCTTCTCCTTCTTCTACTTCTTCTGATTCACCCTCCAGACTTCATCTTCTCCTTCTCCTTCTTCTGCTTCTTCTGATTCACCCTCCAGACTTCACCTTCTCCTTCTCCTTCTTCTGCTTCTTCTGATTCACCCTCCAGACTTCAACTTCTCCTTCTCCTTCTTCTACTTCTTCTGATTCACCCTCCAGACTTCACCTTCTCCTTCTCCTTCTTCTACTTCTTCTGATTCACCCTCCAGTCTTCACCTTCTCCTTCTCCTTCTTCTGTTTCTTCTGCTTCACCCTCCAGACTTCACCTTCTCCTTCTCCTTCTTCTGCTTCTTCTGCTTCACACTCCAGACTTCACCTTCTCCTTTTTCTTCTTCTGCTTCTTCTGCTGCGCCCTCCAGGCTTCACCTTCTCCTTCTCCTTCTTCTGCTTCTTCTGCTTCACCGTCCTGACTTCACCTTCTCCTTCTCCTTCTTCTACTTCTTCTGCTACACCCCCCTGACTTCACCTGCTCCTTCTCCTTCTTCTGCTTCTTCTGATTCACTCTCCTAAATTCACCTTCTCCTTCTCCTTCTTCTGCTTCTTCTGATTCACCCTCCTGACTTCACCTTCTCCTTCTCCTTCTTCTGCTTCTTCTGATTCTCCCTCCAGACTTCACCTTCTCCTTCTCCTTCTTCTGCTTCTTCTGATTCACCCTCCAGACTTCACCTTCTCCTTCTCCTTCTTCTGCTTCTTCTGCTTCACACTGCAGACTTCACCTTCTCCTTCTCCTTCTTCTGCTTCTTCTGCTTCACCCTCCTGACTTCACCTTCTCCTTCTCCTTCTTCTACTTCTTCTGATTCACCCTCCAGACTTCACCTACTCCTTCTCCTTCTTCTGCTTCTTCTGCTTCACCCTCCAGACTTCACCTTCTCCTTCTCCTTCTTCTGCTTCTTCTGCTTCGCCCTCCAGACTTCACCTTCTCCTTCTCCTTCTTCTGCTTCTTCTGCTTCACTCTCCTGACTTCACCTTCTCCTTCTCCTTCTTCTACTTCTTCTGATTCACCCTCCAGACTTCACCCTCTCCTTCTCCTTCTTCTGCTTCTTCTGCTTCACCCTCCAGACTTCACCTTCTCTTTCTCCTTCTTCTGCTTCTTCTGCTGCGCCCTCCAGACTTCACCTTCTCCTTCTCCTTCTTCTGCTTCTTCTGATTCAACCTCCAGACTTCACCTTCTCCTTCTCCTTCTTCTACTTCTTCTGATCCACCCTCCTGACTTCACCTTCTCCTTCTCCTTCTTCTGCTTCTTCTGCTTCACCCTCCAGACTTCACCTTCTCCTTCTCCTTCTTCTGCTTCTTCTGCTTCACCCACCAGACTTCACCTTCTCCTTCTCCTTCTTCTGCTTCTTCTGCTTCACCCTCCTGACTTCACCTTATCCTTCTCCTTCTTCTACTTCTTCTGATTCACCCTCCAGACTTCACCTACTCCTTCTACTTCTTCTGCTTCTTCTGCTCCACCCTCCAGACTTCACCTTCTCCTTCTCCTTCTTCTGCTTCTTCTGATTCGCCCTCCAGACTTCACCTTCTCCTTCTCCTTCTCCTGCTTCTTCTGCTTCACTCTCCTGACTTCACCTTCTCCTTCTCCTGCTTCTACTTCTTCTGATTCACCCTCCAGACTTCACCCTCTCCTTCTCCTTCTTCTGCTTCTTCTGCTTCACCCTCCAGACTTCACCTTCTCCTTCTCCTTCTTCTGCTTCTTCTGCTTCACCGTCCTGACTTCACCTTCTCCTTCTCCTTCTTCTACTTCTTCTGCTTCACCCCCCTGACTTCACCTGCTCCTTCTCCTTCTTCTGCTTCTTCTGATTCACCCTCCTAACTTCACCTTCTCCTTCTCCTTCTTCTGCTTCTTCTGATTCACCCTCCAGACTTCACCTTCTCCTTCTCCTTCTTCTACTTCGTCTGATTCACCCTCCAGACTTCACCTTCATCTTCTCCTTCTTCTACTTCTTCTGATTCACCCTCCAGTCTTCACCTACTCCTTCTCCTTCTTCTGTTTCTTCTGCTTCACCCTCCAGACTTCACCTTCTCCTTCTCTTTCTTCTGCTTCTTCTGATTCACCCTCCAGACTTCATCTTCTCCTTCTCCTTCTTCTGATTCTTCTGATTCACCCTCCAGACTTCACCTTCTCCTTCTCCTTCTTCTGCTTCTTCTGATTCACCCTCCTGACTTCACCTTCTCCTTCTCCTTCTTCTACTTCTTCTGCTTCACCCTCCAGACTTCACCTTCTCCTTCTCCTTCTTCTACTTCTTCTGATTCACCCTCCAGACTTCACCTTCTCCTTCTCCTTCTTCTGCTTCTTCTGATTCACCCTCCAGACTTCACCTTCTCCTTCTCCTTCTTCTCTTTCTTCTGATTCACCCTCCAGACTTCACCTTCTCCTTCTCCTTATTCTGCTTCTTCTGATTCACCCTCCAGACTTCACCTTCTCCTTCTCCTTCTTCTGCTTCTTCTGATTCACCCTCCAGACTTCACCTTCTCCTTCTCCTTCTTCTGCTTCTTCTGATTCACCCTCCAGACTTCACCTTCTCCTTCTCCTTCTTCTACTTCTTCTGATTCACCCTCCAGACTTCACCTTCTCCTTCTCCTTCTTCTGCTTCTTCTGATTCACCCTCCAGACTTCACCTTCTCCTTCTCCTTCGTCTACTTCTTCTGATTCACCCTCCAGACTACACCTTCTCCTTCTCCTTCTTCTACTTCTTCTGATTCACCCTCCAGACTTCACCTTCTCCTTCTCCTTCTTCTGTTTCTTCTGATTCACCCTCCAGACTTCATCTTCTCATTCTCCTTCTTCTACTTCTTCTGATTCACCCTCCAGACTTCACCTTCTCCTTCTCCTTCTTCTACTTCTTCTGATTCACCCTCCAGACTTCATCTTCTCCTTCTCCTTCTTCTGCTTCTTCTGATTCACCCTCCAGACTTCACCGTCTCCTTCTCCTTCTTCTGCTCCTTCTGATTCACCCTCCAGACTTCAACTTCTCCTTCTCCTTCTTCTACTTCTTCTGATTCACCCTCCAGACTTCACCTTCTCCTTCTCCTTCTTCTACTTCTTCTGATTCACCCTCCAGTCTTCACCTTCTCCTTCTCCTTCTTCTGTTTCTTCTGCTTCACCCTCCAGACTTCACCTTCTCCTTCTCTTTCTTCTGCTTCTTCTGATTCACCCTCCAGACTTCACCTTCTCCTTCTCCTTCTTCTGCTTCTTCTGATTCACCCTCCTGACTTCACCTTCTCCTTCTCCTTCTTCAACGTCTTCTGATTCACCCTCCTGACTTCACCTTCTCCTTCTCCTTCTTCTACTTCTTCTGCTTCACCCTCCAGACTTCACCTTCTCCTTCTCCTTCTTCTACTTCTTCTGATTCACGCTCCAGACTTCACCTTCTCCTTCTCCTTCTTCTGCTTCTTCTGATTCACCCTCCAGACTTCACCTTCTCCTTCTCCTTATTCTGCTTCTTCTGTTTCACCCTCCAGACTTCACCTTCTCCTTCTCCTTCTTCTGCTTCTTCTGATTCACCCTCCAGACTTCACCTTCTCCTTCTCCTTCTTCTGCTTCTTCTGATTCACCCTCCAGACTTCACCTTCTCCTTCTCCTTCTTCTACTTCTTCTGATTCACCCTCCAGACTTCACCTTCTCCTTCTCCTTCTTCTGCTTCTTCTGATTCACCCTCCAGACTTCACCTTCTCCTTCTCCTTCGTCTACTTCTTCTGATTCACCCTCCAGACTACACCTTCTCCTTCTCCTTCTTCTACTTCTTCTGATTCACCCTCCAGACTTCACCTTCTCCTTCTCCTTCTTCTACTTCTTCTGATTCACCCTCCAGACTTCATCTTCTCCTTCTCCTTCTTCTCCTTCTTCTGATTCACCCTCCAGACTTCACCTTCTCCTTCTCCTTCTTCTGCTTCTTCTGATTCACCCTCCAGACTTCACCTTCTCCTTCTCCTTCTTCTACTTCTTCTGATTCACCCTCCAGACTTCACCTTCTCCTTCTCCTTCTTCTACTTCTTCTGATTCACCCTCCAGTCTTCACCTTCTCCTTCTCCTTCTTCTGTTTCTTCTGCTTCACCCTCCAGACTTCACCTTCTCCTTCTCTTTCTTCTGCTTCTTCTGATTCACCCTCCAGACTTCACCTTCTCCTTCTCCTTCTTCTGATTCTTCTGATTCACCCTCCAGACTTCACCTTCTCCTTCTCCTTCTTCTGCTTCTTCTGATTCACCCTCCAGACCTCACCTTCTCCTTCTCCTTCTTCTCCTTCTTCTGATTCACCCTCCTGACTTCACCTTCTCCTTCTCCTTCATCTAGTTCTTCTGCTTCACCCTCCAGACTTCACCTTCTCCTTCTCCTTCTTCTACTTCTTCTGATTCACCCTCCAGACTTCACCTTCTCCTTCTCCTTCTTCTACTTCTTCTGATTCACCCTCCAGACTTCACCTTCTCCTTCTCCTTCTTCTACTTCTTCTGATTCACCCTCCTGACTTCACCTTCTCCTTCTCCTTCTTCTGCTTCTTCTGATTCACCCTCCAGACTTCACCTTCTCCTTCTCCTTATTCTGCTTCTTCTGATTCACCCTCCAGACTTCACCTTCTCCTTCTCCTTCTTCTGCTTCTTCTGATTCACCCTCCAGACTTCACCTTCTCCTTCTCCTTCTTCTGCTTCTTCTGATTCACCCTCCAGACTTCACCTTCTCCTTCTCCTTCTTCTACTTCTTCTGATTCACCCTACAGACTTCACCTTCTCCTTCTCCTTCTTCTGCTTCTTCTGATTCACCCTCCAGACTTCACCTTCTCCTTCTCCTTCGTCTCCTTCTTATGATTCACCCTCCAGTCTACACCTTCTCCTTCTCCTTCTTCTACTTCTTCTGATTCACCCCCCAGACTTCACCTTCTCCTTCTCCTTCTTCTCTTTCTTCTGATTCACCCTCCAGACTTCATCTTCTCCTTCTCCTTCTTCTACTTCTGCTGATTCACCCTCCAGACTTCACCTTCTCCTTCTCCTTCTTCTACTTCTTCTGATTCACCCTCCAGACTTCATCTTCTCCTTCTCCTTCTTCTGCTTCTTCTGATTCACCCTCCAGACTTCACCTTCTCCTTCTCCTTCTTCTGCTTCTTCTGATTCACCCTCCAGACTTCAACTTCTCCTTCTCCTTCTTCTACTTCTTCTGATTCACCCTCCAGACTTCACCTTCTCCTTCTCCTTCTTCTACTTCTTCTGATTCACCCTCCAGTCTTCACCTTCTCCTTCTCCTTCTTCTGTTTCTTCTGCTTCACCCTCCAGACTTCACCTTCTCCTTCTCCTTCTTCTGCTTCTTCTGCTTCACACTCCAGACTTCACCTTCTCCTTTTCCTTCTTCTGCTTCTTCTGCTGCGCCCTCCAGGCTTCACCTTCTCCTTCTCCTTCTTCTGCTTCTTCTGCTTCACCGTCCTGACTTCACCTTCTCCTTCTCCTTCTTCTACTTCTTCTGCTACACCCCCCTGACTTCACCTGCTCCTTCTCCTTCTTCTGCTTCTTCTGATTCACTCTCCTAAATTCACCTTCTCCTTCTCCTTCTTCTGCTTCTTCTAATTCACCCTCCTGACTTCACCTTCTCCTTCTCCTTCTTCTGCTTCTTCTGATTCTCCCTCCAGACTTCACCTTCTCCTTCTCCTTCTTCTGCTTCTTCTGATTCACCCTCCAGACTTCACCTTCTCCTTCTCCTTCTTCTGCTTCTTCTGCTTCACCCTCCAGACTTCACCTTCTCCTTCTCCTTCTTCTGCTTCTTCTGCTTCACCCTCCTGACTTCACCTTCTCCTTCTCCTTCTTCTACTTCTTCTGATTCACCCTCCAGACTTCACCTACTCCTTCTCCTTCTTCTGCTTCTTCTGCTTCACCCTCCAGACTTCACCTTCTCCTTCTCCTTCTTCTGCTTCTTCTGCTTCGCCCTCCAGACTTCACCTTCTCCTTCTCCTTCTTCTGCTTCTTCTGCTTCACTCTCCTGACTTCACCTTCTCCTTCTCCTTCTTCTACTTCTTCTGATTCACCCTCCAGACTTCACCCTCTCCTTCTCCTTCTTCTGCTTCTTCTGCTTCACCCTCCAGACTTCACCTTCTCTTTCTCCTTCTTCTGCTTCTTCTGCTGCGCCCTCCAGACTTCACCTTCTCCTTCTCCTTCTTCTGCTTCTTCTGATTCACCCTCCAGACTTCACCTTCTCCTTCTCCTTCTTCTACTTCTTCTGATCCACCCTCCTGACTTCACCTTCTCCTTCTCCTTCTTCTGCTTCTTCTGCTTCACCCTCCAGACTTCACCTTCTCCTTCTCCTTCTTCTGCTTCTTCTGCTTCACCCACCAGACTTCACCTTCTCCTTCTCCTTCTTCTGCTTCTTCTGCTTCACCCTCCTGACTTCACCTTATCCTTCTCCTTCTTCTACTTCTTCTGATTCACCCTCCAGACTTCACCTACTCCTTCTCCTTCTTCTGCTTCTTCTGCTTCACCCTCCAGACTTCACCTTCTCCTTCTCCTTCTTCTGCTTCTTCTGCTTCGCCCTCCAGACTTCACCTTCTCCTTCTCCTTCTTCTGCTTCTTCTGCTTCACTCTCCTGACTTCACCTTCTCCTTCTCCTTCTTCTACTTCTTCTGATTCACCCTCCAGACTTCACCCTCTCCTTCTCCTTCTTCTGCTTCTTCTGCTTCACCCTCCAGACTTCACCTTCTCCTTCTCCTTCTTCTGCTTCTTCTGCTTCACCGTCCTGACTTCACCTTCTCCTTCTCCTTCTTCTACTTCTTCTGCTTCACCCCCCTGACTTCACCTGCTCCTTCTCCTTCTTCTGCTTCTTCTGATTCACCCTTCTAACTTCACCTTCTCCTTCTCCTTCTTCTGCTTCTTCTGATTCACCCTCCAGACTTCACCTTCTCCTTCTCCTTCTTCTACTTCGTCTGATTCACCCTCCAGACTTCACCTTCTCCTTCTCCTTCTTCTACTTCTTCTGATTCACCCTCCAGTCTTCACCTACTCCTTCTCCTTCTTCTGTTTCTTCTGCTTCACCCTCCAGACTTCACCTTCTCCTTCTCTTTCTTCTGCTTCTTCTGATTCACCCTCCAGACTTCATCTTCTCCTTCTCCTTCTTCTGATTCTTCTGATTCACCCTCCAGACTTCACCTTCTCCTTCTCCTTCTTCTGCTTCTTCTGATTCACCCTCCTGACTTCACCTTCTCCTTCTCCTTCTTCTACTTCTTCTGCTTCACCCTCCAGACTTCACCTTCTCCTTCTCCTTCTTCTACTTCTTCTGATTCACCCTCCAGACTTCATCTTCTCCTTCTCCTTCTTCTGCTTCTTCTGATTCACCCTCCAGACTTCACCTTCTCCTTCTCCTTATTCTGCTTCTTCTGATTCACCCTCCAGACTTCACCTTCTCCTTCTCCTTCTTCTGCTTCTTCTAATTCACCCTCCAGACTTCACCTTTTCCTTCTCCTTCTTCTGCTTCTTCTGATTCACCCTCCAGACTTCACCTTCTCCTTCTCCTTCTTCTGCTTCTTCTGATTCACCCTCCAGACTTCACCTTCTCCTTCTCCTTCTTCTACTTCTTCTGATTCACCCTCCAGACTTCACCTTCTCCTTCTCCTTCTTCTGCTTCTTCTGATTCACCCTCCAGACTTCACCTTCTCCTTCTCCTTCGTCTACTTCTTCTGATTCACCCTCCAGACTACACATTCTCCTTCTCCTTCTTCTACTTCTTCTGATTCACCCTCCAGACTTCACCTTCTCCTTCTCCTTCTTCTGCTTCTTCTGCTTCACCCTCCTGACTTCACCTTCTCCTTCTCCTTCTTCTACTTCTTCTGATTCACCCTCCAGACTTCACCTACTCCTTCTCCTTCTTCTACTTCTTCTGCTTCACCCTCCAGACTTCACCTTCTCCTTCTCCTTCTTCTACTTCTTCTGATTCACCCTCCAGACTTCACCTTCTCCTTCTCCTTCTTCTGCTTCTTCTGATTCACCCTCCAGACTTCACCTTCTCCTTCTCCTTCTTCTCTTTCTTCTGATTCACCCTCCAGACTTCACCTTCTCCTTCTCCTTATTCTGCTTCTTCTGATTCACCCTCCAGACTTCACCTTCTCCTTCTCCTTCTTCTGCTTCTTCTGATTCACCCTCCAGACTTCACCTTCTCCTTCTCCTTCTTCTGCTTCTTCTGATTCACCCTCCAGACTTCACCTTCTCCTTCTCCTTCTTCTACTTCTTCTGATTCACCCTCCAGACTTCACCTACTCCTTCTCCTTCTTCTGCTTCTTCTGATTCACCCTCCAGACTTCACCTTCTCCTTCTCCTTCGTCTACTTCTTCTGATTCACCCTCCAGACTACACCTTCTCCTTCTCCTTCTTCTACTTCTTCTGATTCACCCTCCAGACTTCACCTTCTCCTTCTCCTTCTTCTGTTTCTTCTGATTCACCCTCCAGACTTCATCTTCTCATTCTCCTTCTTCTACTTCTTCTGATTCACCCTCCAGACTTCACCTTCTCCTTCTCCTTCTTCTACTTCTTCTGATTCACCCTCCAGACTTCATCTTCTCCTTCTCCTTCTTCTGCTTCTTCTGATTCACCCTCCAGACTTCACCTTCTCCTTCTCCTTCTTCTGCTCCTTCTGATTCACCCTCCAGACTTCAACTTCTCCTTCTCCTTCTTCTACTTCTTCTGATTCACCCTCCAGACTTCACCTTCTCCTTCTCCTTCTTCTACTTCTTCTGATTCACCCTCCAGTCTTCACCTTCTCCTTCTCCTTCTTCTGTTTCTTCTGCTTCACCCTCCAGACTTCACCTTCTCCTTCTCTTTCTTCTGCTTCTTCTGATTCACCCTCCAGACTTCACCTTCTCCTTCTCCTTCTTCTGCTTCTTCTGATTCACCCTCCTGACTTCACCTTCTCCTTCTCCTTCTTCAACGTCTTCTGATTCACCCTCCTGACTTCACCTTCTCCTTCTCCTTCTTCTACTTCTTCTGCTTCACCCTCCAGACTTCACCTTCTCCTTCTCCTTCTTCTACTTCTTCTGATTCACGCTCCAGACTTCACCTTCTCCTTCTCCTTCTTCTGCTTCTTCTGATTCACCCTCCAGACTTCACCTTCTCCTTCTCCTTATTCTGCTTCTTCTGTTTCACCCTCCAGACTTCACCTTCTCCTTCTCCTTCTTCTGCTTCTTCTGATTCACCCTCCAGACTTCACCTTCTCCTTCTCCTTCTTCTGCTTCTTCTGATTCACCCTCCAGACTTCACCTTCTCCTTCTCCTTCTTCTACTTCTTCTGATTCACCCTCCAGACTTCACCTTCTCCTTCTCCTTCTTCTGCTTCTTCTGATTCACCCTCCAGACTTCACCTTCTCCTTCTCCTTCGTCTACTTCTTCTGATTCACCCTCCAGACTACACCTTCTCCTTCTCCTTCTTCTACTTCTTCTGATTCACCCTCCAGACTTCACCTTCTCCTTCTCCTTCTTCTACTTCTTCTGATTCACCCTCCAGACTTCATCTTCTCCTTCTCCTTCTTCTCCTTCTTCTGATTCACCCTCCAGACTTCACCTTCTCCTTCTCCTTCTTCTGCTTCTTCTGATTCACCCTCCAGACTTCACCTTCTCCTTCTCCTTCTTCTACTTCTTCTGATTCACCCTCCAGACTTCACCTTCTCCTTCTCCTTCTTCTACTTCTTCTGATTCACCCTCCAGTCTTCACCTTCTCCTTCTCCTTCTTCTGTTTCTTCTGCTTCACCCTCCAGACTTCACCTTCTCCTTCTCTTTCTTCTGCTTCTTCTGATTCACCCTCCAGACTTCACCTTCTCCTTCTCCTTCTTCTGATTCTTCTGATTCACCCTCCAGACTTCACCTTCTCCTTCTCCTTCTTCTGCTTCTTCTGATTCACCCTCCAGACCTCACCTTCTCCTTCTCCTTCTTCTCCTTCTTCTGATTCACCCTCCTGACTTCACCTTCTCCTTCTCCTTCATCTAGTTCTTCTGCTTCACCCTCCAGACTTCACCTTCTCCTTCTCCTTCTTCTACTTCTTCTGATTCACCCTCCAGACTTCACCTTCTCCTTCTCCTTCTTCTACTTCTTCTGATTCACCCTCCAGACTTCACCTTCTCCTTCTCCTTCTTCTGCTTCTTCTGCTTCACTCTCCTGACTTCACCTTCTCCTTCTCCTTCTTCTACTTCTTCTGATTCACCCTCCAGACTTCACCCTCTCCTTCTCCTTCTTCTGCTTCTTCTGCTTCACCCTCCAGACTTCACCTTCTCCTTCTCCTTCTTCTGCTTCTTCTGCTTCACCGTCCTGACTTCACCTTCTCCTTCTCCTTCTTCTACTTCTTCTGCTTCACCCCCCTGACTTCACCTGCTCCTTCTCCTTCTTCTGCTTCTTCTGATTCACCCTCCTAACTTCACCTTCTCCTTCTCCTTCTTCTGCTTCTTCTGATTCACCCTCCAGACTTCACCTTCTCCTTCTCCTTCTTCTACTTCGTCTGATTCACCCTCCAGACTTCACCTTCTCCTTCTCCTTCTTCTACTTCTTCTGATTCACCCTCCAGTCTTCACCTACTCCTTCTCCTTCTTCTGTTTCTTCTGCTTCACCCTCCAGACTTCACCTTCTCCTTCTCTTTCTTCTGCTTCTTCTGATTCACCCTCCAGACTTCATCTTCTCCTTCTCCTTCTTCTGATTCTTCTGATTCACCCTCCAGACTTCACCTTCTCCTTCTCCTTCTTCTGCTTCTTCTGATTCACCCTCCTGACTTCACCTTCTCCTTCTCCTTCTTCTACTTCTTCTGCTTCACCCTCCAGACTTCACCTTCTCCTTCTCCTTCTTCTACTTCTTCTGATTCACCCTCCAGACTTCACCTTCTCCTTCTCCTTCTTCTGCTTCTTCTGATTCACCCTCCAGACTTCACCTTCTCCTTCTCCTTATTCTGCTTCTTCTGATTCACCCTCCAGACTTCACCTTCTCCTTCTCCTTCTTCTGCTTCTTCTAATTCACCCTCCAGACTTCACCTTTTCCTTCTCCTTCTTCTGCTTCTTCTGATTCACCCTCCAGACTTCACCTTCTCCTTCTCCTTCTTCTGCTTCTTCTGATTCACCCTCCAGACTTCACCTTCTCCTTCTCCTTCTTCTACTTCTTCTGATTCACCCTCCAGACTTCACCTTCTCCTTCTCCTTCTTCTGCTTCTTCTGATTCACCCTCCAGACTTCACCTTCTCCTTCTCCTTCGTCTACTTCTTCTGATTCACCCTCCAGACTACACATTCTCCTTCTCCTTCTTCTACTTCTTCTGATTCACCCTCCAGACTTCACCTTCTCCTTCTCCTTCTTCTGCTTCTTCTGCTTCACCCTCCTGACTTCACCTTCTCCTTCTCCTTCTTCTACTTCTTCTGATTCACCCTCCAGACTTCACCTACTCCTTCTCCTTCTTCTACTTCTTCTGCTTCACCCTCCAGACTTCACCTTCTCCTTCTCCTTCTTCTACTTCTTCTGATTCACCCTCCAGACTTCACCTTCTCCTTCTCCTTCTTCTGCTTCTTCTGATTCACCCTCCAGACTTCACCTTCTCCTTCTCCTTCTTCTCTTTCTTCTGATTCACCCTCCAGACTTCACCTTCTCCTTCTCCTTATTCTGCTTCTTCTGATTCACCCTCCAGACTTCACCTTCTCCTTCTCCTTCTTCTGCTTCTTCTGATTCACCCTCCAGACTTCACCTTCTCCTTCTCCTTCTTCTGCTTCTTCTGATTCACCCTCCAGACTTCACCTTCTCCTTCTCCTTCTTCTACTTCTTCTGATTCACCCTCCAGACTTCACGTTCTCCTTCTCCTTCTTCTGCTTCTTCTGATTCACCCTCCAGACTTCACCTTCTCCTTCTCCTTCGTCTACTTCTTCTGATTCACCCTCCAGACTACACCTTCTCCTTCTCCTTCTTCTACTTCTTCTGATTCACCCTCCAGACTTCACCTTCTCCTTCTCCTTCTTCTGTTTCTTCTGATTCACCCTCCAGACTTCATCTTCTCATTCTCCTTCTTCTACTTCTTCTGATTCACCCTCCAGACTTCACCTTCTCCTTCTCCTTCTTCTACTTCTTCTGATTCACCCTCCAGACTTCATCTTCTCCTTCTCCTTCTTCTGCTTCTTCTGATTCACCCTCCAGACTTCACCTTCTCCTTCTCCTTCTTCTGCTCCTTCTGATTCACCCTCCAGACTTCAACTTCTCCTTCTCCTTCTTCTACTTCTTCTGATTCACCCTCCAGACTTCACCTTCTCCTTCTCCTTCTTCTACTTCTTCTGATTCACCCTCCAGTCTTCACCTTCTCCTTCTCCTTCTTCTGTTTCTTCTGCTTCACCCTCCAGACTTCACCTTCTCCTTCTCTTTCTTCTGCTTCTTCTGATTCACCCTCCAGACTTCACCTTCTCCTTCTCCTTCTTCTGCTTCTTCTGATTCACCCTCCTGACTTCACCTTCTCCTTCTCCTTCTTCAACGTCTTCTGATTCACCCTCCTGACTTCACCTTCTCCTTCTCCTTCTTCTACTTCTTCTGCTTCACCCTCCAGACTTCACCTTCTCCTTCTCCTTCTTCTACTTCTTCTGATTCACGCTCCAGACTTCACCTTCTCCTTCTCCTTCTTCTGCTTCTTCTGATTCACCCTCCAGACTTCACCTTCTCCTTCTCCTTATTCTGCTTCTTCTGTTTCACCCTCCAGACTTCACCTTCTCCTTCTCCTTCTTCTGCTTCTTCTGATTCACCCTCCAGACTTCACCTTCTCCTTCTCCTTCTTCTGCTTCTTCTGATTCACCCTCCAGACTTCACCTTCTCCTTCTCCTTCTTCTACTTCTTCTGATTCACCCTCCAGACTTCACCTTCTCCTTCTCCTTCTTCTGCTTCTTCTGATTCACCCTCCAGACTTCACCTTCTCCTTCTCCTTCGTCTACTTCTTCTGATTCACCCTCCAGACTACACCTTCTCCTTCTCCTTCTTCTACTTCTTCTGATTCACCCTCCAGACTTCACCTTCTCCTTCTCCTTCTTCTACTTCTTCTGATTCACCCTCCAGACTTCATCTTCTCCTTCTCCTTCTTCTCCTTCTTCTGATTCACCCTCCAGACTTCACCTTCTCCTTCTCCTTCTTCTGCTTCTTCTGATTCACCCTCCAGACTTCACCTTCTCCTTCTCCTTCTTCTACTTCTTCTGATTCACCCTCCAGACTTCACCTTCTCCTTCTCCTTCTTCTACTTCTTCTGATTCACCCTCCAGTCTTCACCTTCTCCTTCTCCTTCTTCTGTTTCTTCTGCTTCACCCTCCAGACTTCACCTTCTCCTTCTCTTTCTTCTGCTTCTTCTGATTCACCCTCCAGACTTCACCTTCTCCTTCTCCTTCTTCTGATTCTTCTGATTCACCCTCCAGACTTCACCTTCTCCTTCTCCTTCTTCTGCTTCTTCTGATTCACCCTCCAGACCTCACCTTCTCCTTCTCCTTCTTCTCCTTCTTCTGATTCACCCTCCTGACTTCACCTTCTCCTTCTCCTTCATCTAGTTCTTCTGCTTCACCCTCCAGACTTCACCTTCTCCTTCTCCTTCTTCTACTTCTTCTGATTCACCCTCCAGACTTCACCTTCTCCTTCTCCTTCTTCTACTTCTTCTGATTCACCCTCCAGACTTCACCTTCTCCTTCTCCTTCTTCTACTTCTTCTGATTCACCCTCCTGACTTCACCTTCTCCTTCTCCTTCTTCTGCTTCTTCTGATTCACCCTCCAGACTTCACCTTCTCCTTCTCCTTATTCTGCTTCTTCTGATTCACCCTCCAGACTTCACCTTCTCCTTCTCCTTCTTCTGCTTCTTCTGATTCACCCTCCAGACTTCACCTTCTCCTTCTCCTTCTTCTGCTTCTTCTGATTCACCCTCCAGACTTCACCTTCTCCTTCTCCTTCTTCTACTTCTTCTGATTCACCCTCCAGACTTCACCTTCTCCTTCTCCTTCTTCTGCTTCTTCTGATTCACCCTCCAGACTTCACCTTCTCCTTCTCCTTCGTCTCCTTCTTATGATTCACCCTCCAGTCTACACCTTCTCCTTCTCCTTCTTCTACTTCTTCTGATTCACCCTCCAGACTTCACCTTCTCCTTCTCCTTCTTCTCTTTCTTCTGATTCACCCTCCAGACTTCATCTTCTCCTTCTCCTTCTTCTACTTCTGCTGATTCACCCTCCAGACTTCACCTTCTCCTTCTCCTTCTTCTACTTCTTCTGATTCACCCTCCAGACTTCATCTTCTCCTTCTCCTTCTTCTGCTTCTTCTGATTCACCCTCCAGACTTCACCTTCTCCTTCTCCTTCTTCTGCTTCTTCTGATTCACCCTCCAGACTTCAACTTCTCCTTCTCCTTCTTCTACTTCTTCTGATTCACCCTCCAGACTTCACCTTCTCCTTCTCCTTCTTCTACCTCTTCTGATTCACCCTCCAGTCTTCACCTTCTCCTTCTCCTTCTTCTGTTTCTTCTGCTTCACCCTCCAGACTTCACCTTCTCCTTCTCCTTCTTCTGCTTCTTCTGCTTCACACTCCAGACTTCACCTTCTCCTTTTCCTTCTTCTGCTTCTTCTGCTGCGCCCTCCAGGCTTCACCTTCTCCTTCTCCTTCTTCTGCTTCTTCTGCTTCACCGTCCTGACTTCACCTTCTCCTTCTCCTTCTTCTACTTCTTCTGCTACACCCCCCTGACTTCACCTGCTCCTTCTCCTTCTTCTGCTTCTTCTGATTCACTCTCCTAAATTCACCTTCTCCTTCTCCTTCTTCTGCTTCTTCTAATTCACCCTCCTGACTTCACCTTCTCCTTCTCCTTCTTCTGCTTCTTCTGATTCTCCCTCCAGACTTCACCTTCTCCTTCTCCTTCTTCTGCTTCTTCTGATTCACCCTCCAGACTTCACCTTCTCCTTCTCCTTCTTCTGCTTCTTCTGCTTCACCCTCCAGACTTCACCTTCTCCTTCTCCTTCTTCTGCTTCTTCTGCTTCACCCTCCTGACTTCACCTTCTCCTTCTCCTTCTTCTACTTCTTCTGATTCACCCTCCAGACTTCACCTACTCCTTCTCCTTCTTCTGCTTCTTCTGCTTTACCCTCCAGACTTCACCTTCTCCTTCTCCTTCTTCTGCTTCTTCTGCTTCGCCCTCCAGACTTCACCTTCTCCTTCTCCTTCTTCTGCTTCTTCTGCTTCACTCTCCTGACTTCACCTTCTCCTTCTCCTTCTTCTACTTCTTCTGATTCACCCTCCAGACTTCACCCTCTCCTTCTCCTTCTTCTGCTTCTTCTGCTTCACCCTCCAGACTTCACCTTCTCTTTCTCCTTCTTCTGCTTCTTCTGCTGCGCCCTCCAGACTTCACCTTCTCCTTCTCCTTCTTCTGCTTCTTCTGATTCACCCTCCAGACTTCACCTTCTCCTTCTCCTTCTTCTACTTCTTCTGATCCACCCTCCTGACTTCACCTTCTCCTTCTCCTTCTTCTGCTTCTTCTGCTTCACCCTCCAGACTTCACCTTCTCCTTCTCCTTCTTCTGCTTCTTCTGCTTCACCCACCAGACTTCACCTTCTCCTTCTCCTTCTTCTGCTTCTTCTGCTTCACCCTCCTGACTTCACCTTATCCTTCTCCTTCTTCTACTTCTTCTGATTCACCCTCCAGACTTCACCTACTCCTTCTCCTTCTTCTGCTTCTTCTGCTTCACCCTCCAGACTTCACCTTCTCCTTCTCCTTCTTCTGCTTCTTCTGCTTCGCCCTCCAGACTTCACCTTCTCCTTCTCCTTCTTCTGCTTCTTCTGCTTCACTCTCCTGACTTCACCTTCTCCTTCTCCTTCTTCTACTTCTTCTGATTCACCCTCCAGACTTCACCCTCTCCTTCTCCTTCTTCTGCTTCTTCTGCTTCACCCTCCAGACTTCACCTTCTCCTTCTCCTTCTTCTGCTTCTTCTGCTTCACCGTCCTGACTTCACCTTCTCCTTCTCCTTCTTCTACTTCTTCTGCTTCACCCCCCTGACTTCACCTGCTCCTTCTCCTTCTTCTGCTTCTTCTGATTCACCCTCCTAACTTCACCTTCTCCTTCTCCTTCTTCTGCTTCTTCTGATTCACCCTCCAGACTTCACCTTCTCCTTCTCCTTCTTCTACTTCGTCTGATTCACCCTCCAGACTTCACCTTCTCCTTCTCCTTCTTCTACTTCTTGTGATTCACCCTCCAGTCTTCACCTACTCCTTCTCCTTCTTCTGTTTCTTCTGCTTCACCCTCCAGACTTCACCTTCTCCTTCTCTTTCTTCTGCTTCTTCTGATTCACCCTCCAGACTTCATCTTCTCCTTCTCCTTCTTCTGATTCTTCTGATTCACCCTCCAGACTTCACCTTCTCCTTCTCCTTCTTCTGCTTCTTCTGATTCACCCTCCTGACTTCACCTTCTCCTTCTCCTTCTTCTACTTCTTCTGCTTCACCCTCCAGACTTCACCTTCTCCTTCTCCTTCTTCTACTTCTTCTGATTCACCCTCCAGACTTCACCTTCTCCTTCTCCTTCTTCTGCTTCTTCTGATTCACCCTCCAGACTTCACCTTCTCCTTCTCCTTATTCTGCTTCTTCTGATTCACCCTCCAGACTTCACCTTCTCCTTCTCCTTCTTCTGCTTCTTCTAATTCACCCTCCAGACTTCACCTTTCCTTCTCCTTCTTCTGCTTCTTCTGATTCACCCTCCAGACTTCACCTTCTCCTTCTCCTTCTTCTGCTTCTTCTGATTCACCCTCCAGACTTCACCTTCTCCTTCTCCTTCTTCTACTTCTTCTGATTCACCCTCCAGACTTCACCTTCTCCTTCTCCTTCTTCTGCTTCTTCTGATTCACCCTCCAGACTTCACCTTCTCCTTCTCCTTCGTCTACTTCTTCTGATTCACCCTCCAGACTACACATTCTCCTTCTCCTTCTTCTACTTCTTCTGATTCACCCTCCAGACTTCACCTTCTCCTTCTCCTTCTTCTGCTTCTTCTGCTTCACCCTCCTGACTTCACCTTCTCCTTCTCCTTCTTCTACTTCTTCTGATTCACCCTCCAGACTTCACCTACTCCTTCTCCTTCCTCTGCTTCTTCTGCTTCACCCTCCAGACTTCACCTTCTCCTTCTCCTTCTTCTGCTTCTTCTGCTTCGCCCTCCAGACTTCACCTTCTCCTTCTCCTTCTTCTGCTTCTTCTGCTTCACTCTCCTGACTTCACCTTCTCCTTCTCCTTCTTCTACTTCTTCTGATTCACCCTCCAGACTTCACCCTCTCCTTCTCCTTCTTCTGCTTCTTCTGCTTCACCCTCCAGACTTCACCTTCTCTTTCTCCTTCTTCTGCTTCTTCTGCTGCGCCCTCCAGACTTCACCTTCTCCTTCTCCTTCTTCTGCTTCTTCTGATTCACCCTCCAGACTTCACCTTCTCCTTCTCCTTCTTCTACTTCTTCTGATCCACCCTCCTGACTTCACCTTCTCCTTCTCCTTCTTCTGCTTCTTCTGCTTCACCCTCCAGACTTCACCTTCTCCTTCTCCTTCTTCTGCTTCTTCTGCTTCACCCACCAGACTTCACCTTCTCCTTCTCCTTCTTCTGCTTCTTCTGCTTCACCCTCCTGACTTCACCTTATCCTTCTCCTTCTTCTACTTCTTTTGATTCACCCTCCAGACTTCACCTACTCCTTCTCCTTCTTCTGCTTCTTCTGCTTCACCCTCCAGACTTCACCTTCTCCTTCTCCTTCTTCTGCTTCTTCTGCTTCGCCCTCCAGACTTCACCTTCTCCTTCTCCTTCTTCTGCTTCTTCTGCTTCACTCTCCTGACTTCACCTTCTCCTTCTCCTGCTTCTACTTCTTCTGATTCACCCTCCAGACTTCACCCTCTCCTTCTCCTTCTTCTGCTTCTTCTGCTTCACCCTCCAGACTTCACCTTCTCCTTCTCCTTCTTCTGCTTCTTCTGCTTCACCGTCCTGACTTCACCTTCTCCTTCTCCTTCTTCTACTTCTTCTGCTTCACCCCCCTGACTTCACCTGCTCCTTCTCCTTCTTCTGCTTCTTCTGATTCACCCTCCTAACTTCACCTTCTCCTTCTCCTTCTTCTGCTTCTTCTGATTCACCCTCCAGACTTCACCTTCTCCTTCTCCTTCTTCTACTTCGTCTGATTCACCCTCCAGACTTCACCTTCTCCTTCTCCTTCTTCTACTTCTTCTGATTCACCCTCCAGTCTTCACCTACTCCTTCTCCTTCTTCTGTTTCTTCTGCTTCACCCTCCAGACTTCACCTTCTCCTTCTCTTTCTTCTGCTGCTTCTGATTCACCCTCCAGACTTCATCTTCTCCTTCTCCTTCTTCTGATTCTTCTGATTCACCCTCCAGACTTCACCTTCTCCTTCTCCTTCTTCTGCTTCTTCTGATTCACCCTCCTGACTTCACCTTCTCCTTCTCCTTCTTCTACTTCTTCTGCTTCACCCTCCAGACTTCACCTTCTCCTTCTCCTTCTTCTACTTCTTCTGATTCACCCTCCAGACTTCACCTTCTCCTTCTCCTTCTTCTGCTTCTTCTGATTCACCCTCCAGACTTCACCTTCTCCTTCTCCTTCTTCTCTTTCTTCTGATTCACCCTCCAGACTTCACCTTCTCCTTCTCCTTATTCTGCTTCTTCTGATTCACCCTCCAGACTTCACCTTCTCCTTCTCCTTCTTCTGCTTCTTCTGATTCACCCTCCAGACTTCACCTTCTCCTTCTCCTTCTTCTGCTTCTTCTGATTCACCCTCCAGACTTCACCTTCTCCTTCTCCTTCTTCTACTTCTTCTGATTCACCCTCCAGACTTCACCTTCTCCTTCTCCTTCTTCTGCTTCTTCTGATTCACCCTCCAGACTTCACCTTCTCCTTCTCCTTCGTCTACTTCTTCTGATTCACCCTCCAGACTACACCTTCTCCTTCTCCTTCTTCTACTTCTTCTGATTCACCCTCCAGACTTCACCTTCTCCTTCTCCTTCTTCTGTTTCTTCTGATTCACCCTCCAGACTTCATCTTCTCATTCTCCTTCTTCTACTTCTTCTGATTCACCCTCCAGACTTCACCTTCTCCTTCTCCTTCTTCTACTTCTTCTGATTCACCCTCCAGACTTCATCTTCTCCTTCTCCTTCTTCTGCTTCTTCTGATTCACCCTCCAGACTTCACCTTCTCCTTCTCCTTCTTCTGCTCCTTCTGATTCACCCTCCAGACTTCAACTTCTCCTTCTCCTTCTTCTACTTCTTCTGATTCACCCTCCAGACTTCACCTTCTCCTTCTCCTTCTTCTACTTCTTCTGATTCACCCTCCAGTCTTCACCTTCTCCTTCTCCTTCTTCTGTTTCTTCTGCTTCACCCTCCAGACTTCACCTTCTCCTTCTCTTTCTTCTGCTTCTTCTGATTCACCCTCCAGACTTCACCTTCTCCTTCTCCTTCTTCTGCTTCTTCTGATTCACCCTCCTGACTTCACCTTCTCCTTCTCCTTCTTCAACGTCTTCTGATTCACCCTCCTGACTTCACCTTCTCCTTCTCCTTCTTCTACTTCTTCTGCTTCACCCTCCAGACTTCACCTTCTCCTTCTCCTTCTTCTACTTCTTCTGATTCACGCTCCAGACTTCACCTTCTCCTTTTCCTTCTTCTGCTTCTTCTGATTCACCCTCCAGACTTCACCTTCTCCTTCTCCTTATTCTGCTTCTTCTGTTTCACCCTCCAGACTTCACCTTCTCCTTCTCCTTCTTCTGCTTCTTCTGATTCACCCTCCAGACTTCACCTTCTCCTTCTCCTTCTTCTGCTTCTTCTGATTCATCCTCCAGACTTCACCTTCTCCTTCTCCTTCTTCTACTTCTTCTGATTCACCCTCCAGACTTCACCTTCTCCTTCTCCTTCTTCTGCTTCTTCTGATTCACCCTCCAGACTTCACCTTCTCCTTCTCCTTCGTCTACTTCTTCTGATTCACCCTCCAGACTACACCTTCTCCTTCTCCTTCTTCTACTTCTTCTGATTCACCCTCCAGACTTCACCTTCTCCTTCTCCTTCTTCTACTTCTTCTGATTCACCCTCCAGACTTCATCTTCTCCTTCTCCTTCTTCTCCTTCTTCTGATTCACCCTCCAGACTTCACCTTCTCCTTCTCCTTCTTCTGCTTCTTCTGATTCACCCTCCAGACTTCACCTTCTCCTTCTCCTTCTTCTACTTCTTCTGATTCACCCTCCAGACTTCACCTTCTCCTTCTCCTTCTTCTACTTCTTCTGATTCACCCTCCAGTCTTCACCTTCTCCTTCTCCTTCTTCTGTTTCTTCTGCTTCACCCTCCAGACTTCACCTTCTCCTTCTCTTTCTTCTGCTTCTTCTGATTCACCCTCCAGACTTCACCTTCTCCTTCTCCTTCTTCTGATTCTTCTGATTCACCCTCCAGACTTCACCTTCTCCTTCTCCTTCTTCTGCTTCTTCTGATTCACCCTCCAGACCTCACCTTCTCCTTCTCCTTCTTCTCCTTCTTCTGATTCACCCTCCTGACTTCACCTTCTCCTTCTCCTTCATCTAGTTCTTCTGCTTCACCCTCCAGACTTCACCTTCTCCTTCTCCTTCTTCTACTTCTTCTGATTCACCCTCCAGACTTCACCTTCTCCTTCTCCTTCTTCTACTTCTTCTGATTCACCCTCCAGACTTCACCTTCTCCTTCTCCTTCTTCTACTTCTTCTGATTCACCCTCCTGACTTCACCTTCTCCTTCTCCTTCTTCTGCTTCTTCTGATTCACCCTCCAGACTTCACCTTCTCCTTCTCCTTATTCTGCTTCTTCTGATTCACCCTCCAGACTTCACCTTCTCCTTCTCCTTCTTCTGCTTCTTCTGATTCACCCTCCAGACTTCACCTTCTCCTTCTCCTTCTTCTGCTTCTTCTGATTCACCCTCCAGACTTCACCTTCTCCTTCTCCTTCTTCTACTTCTTCTGATTCACCCTCCAGACTTCACCTTCTCCTTCTCCTTCTTCTGCTTCTTCTGATTCACCCTCCAGACTTCACCTTCTCCTTCTCCTTCGTCTCCTTCTTATGATTCACCCTCCAGTCTACACCTTCTCCTTCTCCTTCTTCTACTTCTTCTGATTCACCCTCCAGACTTCACCTTCTCCTTCTCCTTCTTCTCTTTCTTCTGATTCACCCTCCAGACTTCATCTTCTCCTTCTCCTTCTTCTACTTCTGCTGATTCACCCTCCAGACTTCACCTTCTCCTTCTCCTTCTTCTACTTCTTCTGATTCACCCTCCAGACTTCATCTTCTCCTTCTCCTTCTTCTGCTTCTTCTGATTCACCCTCCAGACTTCACCTTCTCCTTCTCCTTCTTCTGCTTCTTCTGATTCACCCTCCAGACTTCAACTTCTCCTTCTCCTTCTTCTACTTCTTCTGATTCACCCTCCAGACTTCACCTTCTCCTTCTCCTTCTTCTACTTCTTCTGATTCACCCTCCAGTCTTCACCTTCTCCTTCTCCTTCTTCTGTTTCTTCTGCTTCACCCTCCAGACTTCACCTTCTCCTTCTCCTTCTTCTGCTTCTTCTGCTTCACACTCCAGACTTCACCTTCTCCTTTTCCTTCTTCTGCTTCTTCTGCTGCGCCCTCCAGGCTTCACCTTCTCCTTCTCCTTCTTCTGCTTCTTCTGCTTCACCGTCCTGATTTCACCTTCTCCTTCTCCTTCTTCTACTTCTTCTGCTACACCCCCCTGACTTCACCTGCTCCTTCTCCTTCTTCTGCTTCTTCTGATTCACTCTCCTAAATTCACCTTCTCCTTCTCCTTCTTCTGCTTCTTCTAATTCACCCTCCTGACTTCACCTTCTCCTTCTCCTTCTTCTGCTTCTTCTGATTCTCCCTCCAGACTTCACCTTCTCCTTCTCCTTCTTCTGCTTCTTCTGATTCACCCTCCAGACTTCACCTTCTCCTTCTCCTTCTTCTGCTTCACCCTCCAGACTTCACCTTCTCCTTCTCCTTCTTCTGCTTCTTCTGCTTCACCCTCCTGACTTCACCTTCTCCTTCTCCTTCTTCTACTTCTTCTGATTCACCCTCCAGACTTCACCTACTCCTTCTCCTTCTTCTGCTTCTTCTGCTTCACCCTCCAGACTTCACCTTCTCCTTCTCCTTCTTCTGCTTCTTCTGCTTCGCCCTCCAGACTTCACCTTCTCCTTCTCCTTCTTCTGCTTCTTCTGCTTCACTCTCCTGACTTCACCTTCTCCTTCTCCTTCTTCTACTTCTTCTGATCCACCCTCCTGACTTCACCTTCTCCTTCTCCTTCTTCTGCTTCTTCTGCTTCACCCTCCAGACTTCACCTTCTCCTTCTCCTTCTTCTGCTTCTTCTGCTTCACCCACCAGACTTCACCTTCTCCTTCTCCTTCTTCTGCTTCTTCTGCTTCACCCTCCTGACTTCACCTTATCCTTCTCCTTCTTCTACTTCTTCTGATTCACCCTCCAGACTTCACCTACTCCTTCTCCTTCTTCTGCTTCTTCTGCTTCACCCTCCAGACTTCACCTTCTCCTTCTCCTTCTTCTGCTTCTTCTGCTTCGCCCTCCAGACTTCACCTTCTCCTTCTCCTTCTTCTGCTTCTTCTGCTTCACTCTCCTGACTTCACCTTCTCCTTCTCCTTCTTCTACTTCTTCGGATTCACCCTCCAGACTTCACCCTCTCCTTCTCCTTCTTCTGCTTCTTCTGCTTCACCCCCCTGACTTCACCTGCTCCTTCTCCTTCTTCTGCTTCTTCTGATTCACCCTCCTAACTTCACCTTCTCCTTCTCCTTCTTCTGCTTCTTCTGATTCACCCTCCAGACTTCACCTTCTCCTTCTCCTTCTTCTACTTCGTCTGATTCACCCTCCAGACTTCACCTTCTCCTTCTCCTTCTTCTACTTCTTCTGATTCACCCTCCAGTCTTCACCTACTCCTTCTCCTTCTTCTGTTTCTTCTGCTTCACCCTCCAGACTTCACCTTCTCCTTCTCTTTCTTCTGCTTCTTCTGATTCACCCTCCAGACTTCATCTTCTCCTTCTCCTTCTTCTGATTCTTCTGATTCACCCTCCAGACTTCACCTTCTCCTTCTCCTTCTTCTGCTTCTTCTGATTCACCCTCCTGACTTCACCTTCTCCTTCTCCTTCTTCTACTTCTTCTGCTTCACCCTCCAGACTTCACCTTCTCCTTCTCCTTCTTCTACTTCTTCTGATTCACCCTCCAGACTTCACCTTCTCCTTCTCCTTCTTCTGCTTCTTCTGATTCACCCTCCAGACTTCACCTTCTCCTTCTCCTTATTCTGCTTCTTCTGATTCACCCTCCAGACTTCACCTTCTCCTTCTCCTTCTTCTGCTTCTTCTAATTCACCCTCCAGACTTCACCTTTTCCTTCTCCTTCTTCTGCTTCTTCTGATTCACCCTCCAGACTTCACCTTCTCCTTCTCCTTCTTCTGCTTCTTCTGATTCACCCTCCAGACTTCACCTTCTCCTTCTCCTTCTTCTACTTCTTCTGATTCACCCTCCAGACTTCACCTTCTCCTTCTCCTTCTTCTGCTTCTTCTGATTCACCCTCCAGACATCACCTTCTCCTTCTCCTTCGTCTACTTCTTCTGATTCACCCTCCAGACTACACATTCTCCTTCTCCTTCTTCTACTTCTTCTGATTCACCCTCCAGACTTCACCTTCTCCTTCTCCTTCTTCTCTTTCTTCTGATTCACCCTCCAGACTTCATCTTCTCCTTCTCCTTCTTCTACTTGTTCTGATTCACCCTCCAGACTTCACCTTCTCCTTCTCCTTCTTCTACTTCTTCTGATTCACCCTCCAGACTTCATCTTCTCCTTCTCCTTCTTCTGCTTCTTCTGATTCACCCTCCAGACTTCACCTTCTCCTTCTCCTTCTTCTGCTTCTTCTGATTCACCCTCCAGACTTCAACTTCTCCTTCTCCTTCTTCTACTTCTTCTGATTCACCCTCCAGATTCACCTTCTCCTTCTCCTTCTTCTACTTCTTCTGATTCACCCTCCAGTCTTCACCTTCTCCTTCTCCTTCTTCTGTTTCTTCTGCTTCACCCTCCAGACTTCACCTTCTCCTTCTCCTTCTTCTGCTTCTTCTGCTTCACACTCCAGACTTCACCTTCTCCTTCTCCTTCTTCTGCTTCTTCTGCTGCGCCCTCCAGGCTTCACCTTCTCCTTCTCCTTCTTCTGCTTCTTCTGCTTCACCGTCCTGACTTCACCTTCTCCTTCTCCTTCTTCTACTTCTTCTGCTACACCCCCCTGACTTCACCTGCTCCTTCTCCTTCTTCTGCTTCTTCTGATTCACCCTCCTAAATTCACCTTCTCCTTCTCCTTCTTCTGCTTCTTCTGATTCACCCTCCTGACTTCACCTTCTCCTTCTCCTTCTTCTGCTTCTTCTGAATCACCCTCCAGACTTCACCTTCTCCTTCTCCTTCTTCTGCTTCTTCTGATTCACCCTCCAGACTTCACCTTCTCCTTCTCCTTCTTCTGCTTCTTCTGCTTCACCCTCCTGACTTCACCTTCTCCTTCTCCTTCTTCTGCTTCTTCTGCTACACCCTCCTGACTTCACCTTCTCCTTCTCCTTCTTCGACTTCTTCTGATTCACCCTCCAGACTTCACCTACTCCTTCTCCTTCTTCTGCTTCTTCTGCTTCACCCTCCAGACTTCACCTTCTCCTTCTCCTTCTTCTGCTTCTTCTGCTTCGCCCTCCAGACTTCACCTTCTCCTTCTCCTTCTTCTGCTTCTTCTGCTTCACTCTCCTGACTTCACCTTCTCCTTCTCCTTCTTCTACTTCTTCTGATTCACCCTCCAGACTTCACCCTCTCCTTCTCCTTCTTCTGCTTCTTCTGCTTCACCCTCCAGACTTCACCTTCTCTTTCTCCTTCTTCTGCTTCTTCTGCTGTGCACTCCAGACTTCACCTTCTCCTTCTCCTTCTTCTGCTTCTTCTGATTCACCCTCCAGACTTCACCTTCTCCTTCTCCTTCTTCTACTTCTTCTGATCCACCCTCCTGACTTCACCTTCTCCTTCTCCTTCTTCTGCTTCTTCTGCTTCACCCTCCAGACTTCACCTTCTCCTTCTCCTTCTTCTGCTTCTTCTGCTTCACCCACCAGACTTCACCTTCTCCTTCTCCTTCTTCTGCTTCTTCTGCTTCACCCTCCTGACTTCACCTACTCCTTCTCCTTCTTCTGCGTCTTCTGCTTCACCCTCCAGACTTCACCTACTCCTTCTACTTCTTCTGCTTCTTCTGCTTCGCCCTCCAGACTTCACCTTCTCCTTCTCCTTCTTCTGCTTCTTCTGCTTCACACTCCTGACTTCACCTTCTCCTTCTCCTTCTTCTACTTCTTCTGATTCACCCTCCAGACTTCACCCTCTCCTTCTCCTTCTTCTGCTTCTTCTGCTTCACCCTCCAGACTTCACCTTCTCTCTCTCCTTCTTCTGCTTCTTCTGCTGCGCCCTCCAGACTTCACCTTCTCCTTCTCCTTCTTCTGCTTCTTCTGATTCACCCTCCAGACTTCACCTTCTCCTTCTCCTTCTTCTGCTTCTTCTGCTTCACTCTCCTGACTTCACCTTCTCCTTCTCCTTCTTCTACTTCTTCTGATTCACCCTCCAGACTTCACCCTCTCCTTCTCCTTCTTCTGCTTCTTCTGCTTCACCCTCCAGACTTCACCTTCTCTTTCTCCTTCTTCTGCTTCTTCTGCTGCGCCCTCCAGACTTCACCTTCTCCTTCTCCTTCTTCTGCTTCTTCTGATTCACCCTCCAGACTTCACCTTCTCCTTCTCCTTCTTCTACTTCTTCTGATCCACCCTCCTGACTTCACCTTCTCCTTCTCCTTCTTCTGCTTCTTCTGCTTCACCCTCCAGACTTCACCTTCTCCTTCTCCTTCTTCTGCTTCTTCTGCTTCACCCACCAGACTTCACCTTCTCCTTCTCCTTCTTCTGCTTCTTCTGCTTCACCCTCCTGACTTCACCTTATCCTTCTCCTTCTTCTACTTCTTCTGATTCACCCTCCAGACTTCACCTACTCCTTCTCCTTCTTCTGCTTCTTCTGCTTCACCCTCCAGACTTCACCTTCTCCTTCTCCTTCTTCTGCTTCTTCTGCTTCGCCCTCCAGACTTCACCTTCTCCTTCTCCTTCTTCTGCTTCTTCTGCTTCACTCTCCTGACTTCACCTTCTCCTTCTCCTTCTTCTACTTCTTCTGATTCACCCTCCAGACTTCACCCTCTCCTTCTCCTTCTTCTGCTTCTTCTGCTTCACCCTCCAGACTTCACCTTCTCCTTCTCCTTCTTCTGCTTCTTCTGCTTCACCGTCCTGACTTCACCTTCTCCTTCTCCTTCTTCTACTTCTTCTGCTTCACCCCCCTGACTTCACCTGCTCCTTCTCCTTCTTCTGCTTCTTCTGATTCACCCTCCTAACTTCACCTTCTCCTCCTCCTTCTTCTGCTTCTTCTGATTCACCCTCCAGACTTCACCTTCTCCTTCTCCTTCTTCTACTTCGTCTGATTCACCCTCCAGACTTCACCTTCTCCTTCTCCTTCTTCTACTTCTTCTGATTCACCCTCCAGTCTTCACCTACTCCTTCTCCTTCTTCTGTTTCTTCTGCTTCACCCTCCAGACTTCACCTTCTCCTTCTCTTTCTTCTGCTTCTTCTGATTCACCCTCCAGACTTCATCTTCTCCTTCTCCTTCTTCTGATTCTTCTGATTCACCCTCCAGACTTCACCTTCTCCTTCTCCTTCTTCTGCTTCTTCTGATTCACCCTCCTGACTTCACCTTCTCCTTCTCCTTCTTCTACTTCTTCTGCTTCACCCTCCAGACTTCACCTTCTCCTTCTCCTTCTTCTACTTCTTCTGATTCACCCTCCAGACTTCACCTTCTCCTTCTCCTTCTTCTGCTTCTTCTGATTCACCCTCCAGACTTCACCTTCTCCTTCTCCTTATTCTGCTTCTTCTGATTCACCCTCCAGACTTCACCTTCTCCTTCTCCTTCTTCTGCTTCTTCTAATTCACCCTCCAGACTTCACCTTTTCCTTCTCCTTCTTCTGCTTCTTCTGATTCACCCTCCAGACTTCACCTTCTCCTTCTCCTTCTTCTGCTTCTTCTGATTCACCCTCCAGACTTCACCTTCTCCTTCTCCTTCTTCTACTTCTTCTGATTCACCCTCCAGACTTCACCTTCTCCTTCTCCTTCTTCTGCTTCTTCTGATTCACCCTCCAGACATCACCTTCTCCTTCTCCTTCGTCTACTTCTTCTGATTCACCCTCCAGACTACACATTCTCCTTCTCCTTCTTCTACTTCTTCTGATTCACCCTCCAGACTTCACCTTCTCCTTCTCCTTCTTCTCTTTCTTCTGATTCACCCTCCAGACTTCATCTTCTCCTTCTCCTTCTTCTACTTGTTCTGATTCACCCTCCAGACTTCACCTTCTCCTTCTCCTTCTTCTACTTCTTCTGATTCACCCTCCAGACTTCATCTTCTCCTTCTCCTACTTCTGCTTCTTCTGATTCACCCTCCAGACTTCACCTTCTCCTTCTCCTTCTTCTGCTTCTTCTGATTCACCCTCCAGACTTCAACTTCTCCTTCTCCTTCTTCTACTTCTTCTGATTCACCCTCCAGACTTCACCTTCTCCTTCTCCTTCTTCTACTTCTTCTGATTCACCCTCCAGTCTTCACCTTCTCCTTCTCCTTCTTCTGTTTCTTCTGCTTCACCCTCCAGACTTCACCTTCTCCTTCTCCTTCTTCTGCTTCTTCTGCTTCACACTCCAGACTTCACCTTCTCCTTCTCCTTCTTCTGCTTCTTCTGCTGCGCCCTCCAGGCTTCACCTTCTCCTTCTCCTTCTTCTGCTTCTTCTGCTTCACCGTCCTGACTTCACCTTCTCCTTCTCCTTCTTCTACTTCTTCTGCTACACCCCCCTGACTTCACCTGCTCCTTCTCCTTCTTCTGCTTCTTCTGATTCACCCTCCTAAATTCACCTTCTCCTTCTCCTTCTTCTGCTTCTTCTGATTCACCCTCCTGACTTCACCTTCTCCTTCTCCTTCTTCTGCTTCTTCTGAATCACCCTCCAGACTTCACCTTCTCCTTCTCCTTCTTCTGCTTCTTCTGATTCACCCTCCAGACTTCACCTTCTCCTTCTCCTTCTTCTGCTTCTTCTGCTTCACCCTCCTGACTTCACCTTCTCCTTCTCCTTCTTCTGCTTCTTCTGCTACACCCTCCTGACTTCACCTTCTCCTTCTCCTTCTTCGACTTCTTCTGATTCACCCTCCAGACTTCACCTACTCCTTCTCCTTCTTCTGCTTCTTCTGCTTCACCCTCCAGACTTCACCTTCTCCTTCTCCTTCTTCTGCTTCTTCTGCTTCGCCCTCCAGACTTCACCTTCTCCTTCTCCTTCTTCTGCTTCTTCTGCTTCACTCTCCTGACTTCACCTTCTCCTTCTCCTTCTTCTACTTCTTCTGATTCACCCTCCAGACTTCACCCTCTCCTTCTCCTTCTTCTGCTTCTTCTGCTTCACCCTCCAGACTTCACCTTCTCTTTCTCCTTCTTCTGCTTCTTCTGCTGTGCCCTCCAGACTTCACCTTCTCCTTCTCCTTCTTCTGCTTCTTCTGATTCACCCTCCAGACTTCACCTTCTCCTTCTCCTTCTTCTACTTCTTCTGATCCACCCTCCTGACTTCACCTTCTCCTTCTCCTTCTTCTGCTTCTTCTGCTTCACCCTCCAGACTTCACCTTCTCCTTCTCCTTCTTCTGCTTCTTCTGCTTCACCCACCAGACTTCACCTTCTCCTTCTCCTTCTTCTGCTTCTTCTGCTTCACCCTCCTGACTTCACCTACTCCTTCTCCTTCTTCTGCGTCTTCTGCTTCACCCTCCAGACTTCACCTACTCCTTCTACTTCTTCTGCTTCTTCTGCTTCGCCCTCCAGACTTCACCTTCTCCTTCTCCTTCTTCTGCTTCTTCTGCTTCACACTCCTGACTTCACCTTCTCCTTCTCCTTCTTCCACTTCTTCTGATTCACCCTCCAGACTTCACCCTCTCCTTCTCCTTCTTCTGCTTCTTCTGCTTCACCCTCCAGACTTCACCTTCTCTCTCTCCTTCTTCTGCTTCTTCTGCTGCGCCCTCCAGACTTCACCTTCTCCTTCTCCTTCTTCTGCTTCTTCTGATTCACCCTCCAGACTTCACCTTCTCCTTCTCCTTCTTCTACTTCTTCTGATCCACCCTCCTGACTTCACCTTCTCCTTCTCCTTCTTCTGCTTCTTCTGCTTCACCCTCCAGACTTCACCTTCTCCTTCTCCTTCTTCTGCTTCTTCTGCTTCACCCACCAGACTTCACCTTCTCCTTCTCCTTCTTCTGCTTCTTCTGCTTCACCCTCCTGACTTCACCTTATCCTTCTCCTTCTTCTACTTCTTCTGATTCACCCTCCAGACTTCACCTACTCCTTCTCCTTCTTCTGCTTCTTCTGCTTCACCCTCCAGACTTCACCTTCTCCTTCTCCTTCTTCTGCTTCTTCTGCTTCGCCCTCCAGACTTCACCTTCTCCTTCTCCTTCTTCTGCTTCTTCTGCTTCACTCTCCTGACTTCACCTTCTCCTTCTCCTTCTTCTACTTCTTCTGATTCACCCTCCAGACTTCACCCTCTCCTTCTCCTTCTTCTGCTTCTTCTGCTTCACCCTCCAGACTTCACCTTCTCCTTCTCCTTCTTCTGCTTCGTCTGCTTCACCGTCCTGTCTTCACCTTCTCCTTCTCCTTCTTCTACTTCTTCTGCTTCACCCCCCTTACTTCACCTGCTCCTTCTCCTTCTTCTGCTTCTTCTGATTCACCCCCCTAACTTCACCTTCTCCTTCTCCTTCTTCTGCTTCTTCTGATTCACCCTCCAGACTTCACCTTCTCCTTCTCCTTCTTCTACTTCGTCTGATTCACCCTCCAGACTTCACCTTCTCCTTCTCCTTCGTCTACTTCTTCTGATTCACCCTCCAGACTACACCTTCTCCTTCTCCTTCTTCTACTTCTTCTGATTCACCCTCCAGACTTCACCTTCTCCTTCTCCTTCTTCTCTTTCTTCTGATTCACCCTCCAGACTTCATCTTCTCCTTCTCCTTCTTCTACTTCTTCTGATTCACCCTCCAGACTTCACCTTCTCCTTCTCCTTCTTCTACTTCTTCTGATTCACCCTCCAGACTTCATCTTCTCCTTCTCCTTCTTCTGCTTCTTCTGATTCACCCTCCAGACTTCACCTTCTCCTTCTCCTTCTTCTGCTTCTTCTGATTCACCCTCCAGACTTCAACTTCTCCTTCTCCTTCTTCTACTTCTTCTGATTCACCCTCCAGACTTCACCTTCTCCTTCTCCTTCTTCTACTTCTTCTGATTCACCCGCCAGTCTTCACCTTCTCCTTCTCCTTCTTCTGTTTCTTCTGCTTCACCCTCCAGACTTCACCTTCTCCTTCTCCTTCTTCTGCTTCTTCTGCTTCACACTCCAGACTTCACCTCCTCCTTCTCCTTCTTCTGCTTCTTCTGCTGCGCCCTCCAGGCTTCACCTTCTCCTTCTCCTTCTTCTGCTTCTTCTGCTTCACCGTCCTGACTTCACCTTCTCCTTCTCCTTCTTCTACTTCTTCTGCTACACCCCCCTGACTTCACCTGCTCCTTCTCCTTCTTCTGCTTCTTCCGATTCACCCTCCTAAATTCACCTTCTCCTTCTCCTTCTTCTGCTTCTTCTGATTCACCCTCCTGACTTCACCATCTCCTTCTCCTTCTTCTGCTTCTTCTGATTCACCCTCCAGACTTCACCTTCTCCTTCTCCTTCTTCTGCTTCTTCTGATTCACCCTCCAGACTTCACCTTCTCCTTCTCCTTCTTCTGCTTCTTCTGCTTCACCCTCCAGACTTCACCTTCTCCTTCTCCTTCTTCTGCTTCTTCTGCTTCACCCTCCTGACTTCACCTTCTCCTTCTCCTTCTTCTACTTCTTCTGATTCACCCTCCAGACTTCACCTACTCCTTCTCCTTCTTCTGCTTCACCCACCAGACTTCACCTTCTCCTTCTCCTTCTTCTGCTTCTTCTGCTTCACCCTCCTGACTTCACCTACTCCTTCTCCTTCTTCTGCGTCTTCTGCTTCACCCTCCAGACTTCACCTACTCCTTCTACTTCTTCTGCTTCTTCTGCTTCGCCCTCCAGACTTCACCTTCTCCTTCTCCTTCTTCTGCTTCTTCTGCTTCACACTCCTGACTTCACCTTCTCCTTCTCCTTCTTCTACTTCTTCTGATTCACCCTCCAGACTTCACCCTCTCCTTCTCCTTCTTCTGCTTCTTCTGCTTCACCCTCCAGACTTCACCTTCTCTCTCTCCTTCTTCTGCTTCTTCTGCTGCGCCCTCCAGACTTCACCTTCTCCTTCTCCTTCTTCTGCTTCTTCTGATTCACCCTCCAGACTTCACCTTCTCCTTCTCCTTCTTCTACTTCTTCTGATCCACCCTCCTGACTTCACCTTCTCCTTCTCCTTCTTCTGCTTCTTCTGCTTCACCCTCCAGACTTCACCTTCTCCTTCTCCTTCTTCTGCTTCTTCTGCTTCACCCACCAGACTTCACCTTCTCCTTCTCCTTCTTCTGCTTCTTCTGCTTCACCCTCCTGACTTCACCTTATCCTTCTCCTTCTTCTACTTCTTCTGATTCACCCTCCAGACTTCACCTACTCCTTCTCCTTCTTCTGCTTCTTCTGCTTCACCCTCCAGACTTCACCTTCTCCTTCTCCTTCTTCTGCTTCTTCTGCTTCGCCCTCCAGACTTCACCTTCTCCTTCTCCTTCTTCTGCTTCTTCTGCTTCACTCTCCTGACTTCACCTTCTCCTTCTCCTTCTTCTACTTCTTCTGATTCACCCTCCAGACTTCACCCTCTCCTTCTCCTTCTTCTGCTTCTTCTGCTTCACCCTCCAGACTTCACCTTCTCCTTCTCCTTCTTCTGCTTCGTCTGCTTCACCGTCCTGTCTTCACCTTCTCCTTCTCCTTCTTCTACCTCTTCTGCTTCACCCCCCTGACTTCACCTGCTCCTTCTCCTTCTTCTGCTTCTTCTGATTCACCCTCCTAACTTCACCTTCTCCTTCTCCTTCTTCTGCTTCTTCTGATTCACCCTCCAGACTTCACCTTCTCCTTCTCCTTCTTCTACTTCGTCTGATTCACCCTCCAGACTTCACCTTCTCCTTCTCCTTCGTCTACTTCTTCTGATTCACCCTCCAGACTACACCTTCTCCTTCTCCTTCTTCTACTTCTTCTGATTCACCCTCCAGACTTCACCTTCTCCTTCTCCTTCTTCTCTTTCTTCTGATTCACCCTCCAGACTTCATCTTCTCCTTCTCCTTCTTCTACTTCTTCTGATTCACCCTCCAGACTTCACCTTCTCCTTCTCCTTCTTCTTCTTCTTCTGATTCACCCTCCAGACTTCATCTTCTCCTTCTCCTTCTTCTGCTTCTTCTGATTCACCCTCCAGACTTCACCTTCTCCTTCTCCTTCTTCTGCTTCTTCTGATTCACCCTCCAGACTTCAACTTCTCCTTCTCCTTCTTCTACTTCTTCTGATTCACCCTCCAGACTTCACCTTCTCCTTCTCCTTCTTCTACTTCTTCTGATTCACCCGCCAGTCTTCACCTTCTCCTTCTCCTTCTTCTGTTTCTTCTGCTTCACCCTCCAGACTTCACCTTCTCCTTCTCCTTCTTCTGCTTCTTCTGCTTCACACTCCAGACTTCACCTCCTCCTTCTCCTTCTTCTGCTTCTTCTGCTGCGCCCTCCAGGCTTCACCTTCTCCTTCTCCTTCTTCTGCTTCTTCTGCTTCACCGTCCTGACTTCACCTTCTCCTTCTCCTTCTTCTACTTCTTCTGCTACACCCCCCTGACTTCACCTGCTCCTTCTCCTTCTTCTGCTTCTTCCGATTCACCCTCCTAAATTCACCTTCTCCTTCTCCTTCTTCTGCTTCTTCTGATTCACCCTCCTGACTTCACCATCTCCTTCTCCTTCTTCTGCTTCTTCTGATTCACCCTCCAGACTTCACCTTCTCCTTCTCCTTCTTCTGCTTCTTCTGATTCACCCTCCAGACTTCACCTTCTCCTTCTCCTTCTTCTGCTTCTTCTGCTTCACCCTCCAGACTTCACCTTCTCCTTCTCCTTCTTCTGCTTCTTCTGCTTCACCCTCCTGACTTCACCTTCTCCTTCTCCTTCTTCTACTTCTTCTGATTCACCCTCCAGACTTCACCTACTCCTTCTCCTTCTTCTGCTTCACCCTCCAGACTTCACCTTCTCCTTCTCCTTCTTCTGCTTCTTCTGCTTCGCCCTCCAGACTTCACCTTCTCCTTCTCCTTCTTCTGCTTCTTCTGCTTCACTCTCCTGACTTCACCTTCTCCTTCTCCTTCTTCTACTTCTTCTGATTCACCCTCCAGACTTCACCCTCTCCTTCTCCTTCTTCTGCTTCTTCTGCTTCACCCTCCAGACTTCACCTTCTCTTTCTCCTTCTTCTGCTTCTTCTCTGCGCCCTCCAGACTTCACCTTCTCCTTCTCCTTTTCTGCTTCTTCTGATTCACCCTCCAGACTTCACCTTCTCCTTCTCCTTCTTCTACTTCTTCTGATCCACCCTCCTGACTTCACCTTCTCCTTCTCCTTCTTCTGCTTCTTCTGCTTCACCCTCCAGACTTCACCTTCTCCTTCTCCTTCTTCTGCTTCTTCTGCTTCACCCACCAGACTTCACCTTCTCCTTCTCCTTCTTCTTCTTCTTCTGCTTCACCCTCCTGACTTCACCTTATCCTTCTCCTTCTTCTACTTCTTCTGATTCACCCTCCAGACTTCACCTACTCCTTCTCCTTCTTCTGCTTCTTCTGCTTCACCCTCCAGACTTCACCTTCTCCTTCTCCTTCTTCTGCTTCTTCTGCTTCGCCCTCCAGACTTCACCTTCTCCTTCTCCTTCTTCTGCTTCTTCTGCTTCACTCTCCTGACTTCACCTTCTCCTTCTCCTTCTTCTACTTCTTCTGATTCACCCTCCAGACTTCACCCTCTCCTTCTCCTTCTTCTGCTTCTTCTGCTTCACCCTCCAGACTTCACCTTCTCCTTCTCCTTCTTCTGCTTCTTCTGCTTCACCGTCCTGACTTCACCTTCTCCTTCTCCTTCTTCTACTTGTTCTGCTTCACCCCCTTGACTTCACCTGCTCCTTCTCCTTCTTCTGCTTCTTCTGATTCACCCTCCTAACTTCACCTTCTCCTTCTCCTTCTTCTGCTTCTTCTGATTCACCCTCCAGACTTCACCTTCTCCTTCTCCTTCTTCTACTTCGTCTGATTCACCCTCCAGACTTCACCTTCTCCTTCTCCTTCTTCTACTTCTTCTGATTCACCCTCCAGTCTTCACCTACTCCTTCTCCTTCTTCTCTTTCTTCTGCTTCACCCTCCAGACTTCACCTTCTCCTTCTCTTTCTTCTGCTTCTTCTGATTCACCCTCCAGACTTCATCTTCTCCTTCTCCTTCTTCTGATTCTTCTGATTCACCCTCCAGACTTCACCTTCTCCTTCTCCTTCTTCTGCTTCTTCTGATTCACCCTCCTGACTTCACCTTCTCCTTCTCCTTCTTCTACTTCTTCTGCTTCACCCTCCAGACTTCACCTTCTCCTTCTCCTTCTTCTACTTCTTCTGATTCACCCTCCAGACTTCACCTTCTCCTTCTCCTTCTTCTGCTTCTTCTGATTCACCCTCCAGACTTCACCTTCTCCTTCTCCTTATTCTGCTTCTTCTGATTCACCCTCCAGACTTCACCTTCTCCTTCTCCTTCTTCTGCTTCTTCTGATTCACCCTCCAGACTTCACCTTTTCCTTCTCCTTCTTCTGCTTCTTCTGATTCACCCTCCAGACTTCACCTTCTCCTTCTCCTTCTTCTGCTTCTTCTGGTTCACCCTCCAGACTTCACCTTCTCCTTCTCCTTCTTCTACTTCTTCTGATTCACCCTCCAGACTTCACCTTCTCCTTCTCTTTCTTCTGCTTCTTCTGATTCACCCTCCAGACTTCACCTTCTCCTTCTCCTTCTTCTACTTCTTCTGATTCACCCTCCAGACTTCACCTTCTCCTTCTCCTTCTTCTGCTTCTTCTGATTCACCCTCCAGACTTCACCTTCTCCTTCTCCTTCGCCTACTTCTTCTGATTCACCCTCCAGACTACACCTTCTCCTTCTCCTTCTTCTACTTCTTCTGATTCACCCTCCATACTTCACCTTCTCCTTCTCCTTCTTCTCTTTCTTCTGATTCACCCTCCAGACTTCATCTTCTCCTTCTCCTTCTTCTACTTCTTCTGATTCACCCTCCAGACTTCATCTTCTCCTTCTCCTTCTTCTGCTTCTTCTGATTCACCCTCCAGACTTCACCTTCTCCTTCTCCTTCTTCTGCTTCTTCTGATTCACCCTCCAGACTTCAACTTCTCCTTCTCCTTCTTCTACTTCTTCTGATTCACCCTCCAGACTTCACCTTCTCCTTCTCCTTCTTCTACTTCTTCTGATTCACCCTCCAGTCTTCACCTTCTCCTTCTCCTTCTTCTGTTTCTTCTGCTTCACCCTCCAGACTTCACCTTCTCCTTCTCCTACTTCTGCTTCTTCTGCTTCACACTCGAGACTTCACCTTCTCCTTCTCCTTCTTCTGCTTCTTCTGCTGCGCCCTCCAGGCTTCACCTTCTCCTTCTCCTTCTTCTGCTTCTTCTGCTTCACCGTCCTGACTTCACCTTCTCCTTCTCCTTCTTCTACTTCTTCTGCTACACGGGTGACTTCACCTGCTCCTTCTCCTTCTTCTGCTTCTTCTGATTCACCCTCCTAAATTCACCTTCTCCTTCTCCTTCTTCTGCTTCTTCTGATTCACCCTCCTGACTTCACCTTCTCCTTCTCCTTCTTCTGCTTCTTCTGATTCACCCTCCAGACTTCACCTTCTCCTTCTCCTTCTTCTGCTTCTTCTGATTCACCCTCCAGACTTCACCTTCTCCTTCTCCTTCTTCTGCTTCTTCTGCTTCACCCTCCAGACTTCACCTTCTCCTTCTCCTTCTTCTGCTTCTTCTGCTTCACCCTCCAGACTTCACCTTCTCTTTCTCCTTCTTTTGCTTCTTCTGCTGTGCCCTCCAGACTTCACCTTCTCCTTCTCCTTCTTCTGCTTCTTCTGATTCACCCTCCAGACTTCACCTTCTCCTTCTCCTTCTTCTACTTCTTCTGATCCACCCTCCTGACTTCACCTTCTCCTTCTCCTTCTTCTGCTTCTTCTGCTTCACCCTCCAGACTTCACCTTCTCCTTCTCCTTCTTCTGCTTCTTCTGCTTCACCCTCCAGACTTCACCTTCTCCTTCTCCTTCTTCTGCTTCTTCTGCTTCACCCTCCAGACTTCACCTTCTCTTTCTCCTTCTTTTGCTTCTTCTGCTGTGCCCTCCAGACTTCACCTTCTCCTTCTCCTTCTTCTGCTTCTTCTGATTCACCCTCCAGACTTCACCTTCTCCTTCTCCTTCTTCTACTTCTTCTGATCCACCCTCCTGACTTCACCTTCTCCTTCTCCTTCTTCTACTTCTTCTGATCCACCCTCCTGACTTCACCTTCTCCTTCTCCTTCTTCTGCTTCTTCTGCTTCACCCTCCAGACTTCACCTTCTCCTTCTCCTTCTTCTGCTTCTTCTGCTTCACCCTCCAGACTTCACCTTCTCCTTCTCCTTCTTCTGCTTCTTCTGCTTCACCCTCCAGACTTCACCTTCTCTTTCTCCTTCTTTTGCTTCTTCTGCTGTGCCCTCCAGACTTCACCTTCTCCTTCTCCTTCTTCTGCTTCTTCTGATTCACCCTCCAGACTTCACCTTCTCCTTCTCCTTCTTCTACTTCTTCTGATCCACCCTCCTGACTTCACCTTCTCCTTCTCCTTCTTCTGCTTCACCCTCCAGACTTCACCTTCTCCTTCTCCTTCTTCTGCTTCTTCTGCTTCACCCACCAGACTTCACCTTCTCCTTCTCCTTCTTCTGCTTCTTCTGCTTCACCCTCCTGACTTCACCTACTCCTTCTCCTTCTTCTGCTTCTTCTGCTTCACCCTCCAGACTTCACCTACTCCTTCTACTTCTTCTGCTTCTTCTGCTTCGCCCTCCAGACTTCACCTTCTCCTTCTCCTTCTTCTGCTTCTTCTGCTTCACTTTCCTGACTTCACCTTCTCCTTCTCCTTCTTCTACTTCTTCTGATTCACCCTCCAGACTTCACCCTCTCCTTCTCCTTCTTCTGCTTCTTCTGCTTCACCCTCCAGACTTCACCTTCTCTTTCTCCTTCTTCTGCTTCTTCTGCTGCGCCCTCCAGACTTCACCTTCTCCTTCTCCTTTTTCTGCTTCTTCTGATTCACCCTCCAGACTTCACCTTCTCCTTCTCCTTCTTCTACTTCTTCTGATCCACCCTCCTGACTTCACCTTCTCCTTCTCCTTCTTCTGCTTCTTCTGCTTCACCCTCCAGACTTCACCTTCTCCTTCTCCTTCTTCTGCTTCTTCTGCTTCACCCACCAGACTTCAGCTTCTCCTTCTCCTTCTTCTGCTTCTTCTGCTTCACCCTCCTGACTTCACCTTATCCTTCTCCTTCTTCTACTTCTTCTGATTCACCCTCCAGACTTCACCTACTCCTTCTCCTTCTTCTGCTTCTTCTGCTTCACCCTCCAGACTTCACCTTCTCCTTCTCCTTCTTCTGCTTCTTCTGCTTCGCCCTCCAGACTTCACCTTCTCCTTCTCCTTCTTCTGCTTCTTCTGCTTCACTCTCCTGACTTCACCTTCTCCTTCTCCTTCTTCTACTTCTTTTGATTCACCCTCCAGGCTTCACCCTCTCCTTCTCCTTCTTCTGCTTCTTCTGCTTCACCCTCCAGACTTCACCTTCTCCTTCTCCTTCTTCTGCTTCTTCTGCTTCACCGTCCTGACTTCACCTTCTCCTTCTCCTTCTTCTACTTCTTCTGCTTCACCCCCCTGACTTCACCTGCTCCTTCTCCTTCTTCTGCTTCTTCTGATTCACCCTCCTAACTTCACCTTCTCCTTCTCCTTCTTCTGCTTCTTCTGATTCACCCTCCAGACTTCACCTTCTCCTTCTCCTTCTTCTACTTCGTCTGATTCACCCTCCAGACTTCACCTTCTCCTTCTCCTTCTTTTACTTCTTCTGATTCACCCTCCAGTCTTCACCTACTCCTTCTCCTTCTTCTGTTTCTTCTGCTTCACCCTCCAGACTTCACCTTCTCCTTCTCTTTCTTCTGCTTCTTCTGATTCACCCTCCAGACTTCATCTTCTCCTTCTCCTTCTTCTGATTCTTCCGATTCACCCTCCAGACTTCACCTTCTCCTTCTCCTTCTTCTGCTTCTTCTGATTCACCCTCCTGACTTCACCTTCTCCTTCTCCTTCTTCTACTTCTTCTGCTTCACCCTCCAGACTTCACCTTCTCCTTCTCCTTCTTCTTCTTCTTCTGATTCACCCTCCAGACTTCACCCTCTCCTTCACCTTCTTCTGCTTCTTCTGCTTCACCCTCCAGACTTCACCTTCTCTTTCTCCTTCTTCTGCTTCTTCTGCTGCGCCCTCCAGACTTCACCTTCTCCTTCTCCTTCTTCTGCTTCTTCTGATTCACCCTCCAGACTTCACCTTCTCCTTCTCCTTCTTCTACTTCTTCTGATCCACCCTCCTGACTTCACCTTCTCCTTCTCCTTCTTCTGCTTCTTCTGCTTCACCCTCCTGACTTCACCTTATCCTTCTCCTTCTTCTACTTCTTCTGATTCACCCTCCAGACTTCACCTACTCCTTCTCCTTCTTCTGCTTCTTCTGCTTCACCCCCCAGACTTCACCTTCTCCTTCTCCTTCTTCTGCTTCTTCTGCTTCGCCCTCCAGACTTCACCTTCTCCTTCTCCTTCTTCTGCTTCTTCTGCTTCACTCTCCTGACTTCACCTTCTCCTTCTCCTTCTTCTACTTCTTCTGATTCACCCTCCAGACTTCACCCTCTCCTTCTCCTTCTTCTACTTCTTCTGATTCACCCTCCAGACTTCACCCTCTCCTTCACCTTCTTCTGCTTCTTCTGCTTCACCCTCCAGACTTCACCTTCTCTTTCTCCTTCTTCTGCTTCTTCTGCTGCGCCCTCCAGACTTCACCTTCTCCTTCTCCTTCTTCTGCTTCTTCTGATTCACCCTCCAGACTTCACCTTCTCCTTCTCCTTCTTCTACTTCTTCTGATCCACCCTCCTGACTTCACCTTCTCCTTCTCCTTCTTCTGCTTCTTCTGCTTCACCCTCCAGACTTCACCTTCTCCTTCTCCTTCTTCTGCTTCTTCTGCTTCACCCACCAGACTTCACCTTCTCCTTCTCCTTCTTCTGCTTCTTCTGCTTCACCCTCCTGACTTCACCTTATCCTTCTCCTTCTTCTACTTCTTCTGATTCACCCTCCAGACTTCACCTACTCCTTCTCCTTCTTCTGCTTCTTCTGCTTCACCCCCCAGACTTCACCTTCTCCTTCTCCTTCTTCTGCTTCTTCTGCTTCGCCCTCCAGACTTCACCTTCTCCTTCTCCTTCTTCTGCTTCTTCTGCTTCACTCTCCTGACTTCACCTTCTCCTTCTCCTTCTTCTACTTCTTCTGATTCACCCTCCAGACTTCACCCTCTCCTTCTCCTTCTTCTGCTTCTTCTGCTTCACCCTCCAGACTTCACCTTCTCCTTCTCCTTCTTCTGCTTCTTCTGCTTCACCGTCCTGACTTCACCTTCTCCTTCTCCTTCTTCTACTTCTTCTGCTTCACCCCCCTGACTTCACCTGCTCCTTTTCCTTCTTTTGCTTCTTCTGATTCACCCTCCTAACTTCACCTTCTCCTTCTCCTTCTTCTGCTTCTTCTGATTCACCCTCCAGATTTCACCTTCTCCTTCTCCTTCTTCTACTTCGTCTGATTCACCCTCCAGACTTCACCTTCTCCTTCTCCTTCTTCTACTTCTTCTGATTCACCCTCCAGTCTTCACCTACTCCTTCTCCTTCTTCTGTTTCTTCTGCTTCACCCTCCAGACTTCACCTTCTCCTTCTCTTTCTTCTGCTTCTTCTGATTCACCCTCCAGACTTCATCTTCTCCTTCTCCTTCTTCTGATTCTTCTGATTCACCCTCCAGACTTCACCTTCTCCTTCTCCTTCTTCTGCTTCTTCTGATTCACCCTCCTGACTTCACCTTCTCCTTCTGCTTCTTCTACTTCTTCTGCTTCACCCTCCAGACTTCACCTTCTCCTTCTCCTTCTTCTACTTCTTCTGATTCACCCTCCAGACTTCACCTTCTCCTTCTCCTTCTTCTGCTTCTTCTGATTCACCCTCCAGACTTCACCTTCTCCTTCTCCTTATTCTGCTTCTTCTGATTCACCCTCCAGACTTCACCTTCTCCTTCTCCTTCTTCTGCTTCTTCTGATTCACCCTCCAGACTTCACCTTCTCCTTCTCCTTCTTCTACTTCTTCTGATCCACCCTCCTGACTTCACCTTCTCCTTCTCCTTCTTCTGCTTCTTCTGCTTCACCCTCCAGACTACACCTTCTCCTTCTCCTTCTTCTGCTTCTTCTGCTTCACCCTCCTGACTTCACCTTATCCTTCTCCTTCTTCTACTTCTTCTGATTCACCCTCCAGACTTCACCTACTCCTTCTCCTTCTTCTGCTTCTTCTGCTTCACCCCCCAGACTTCACCTTCTCCTTCTCCTTCTTCTGCTTCTTCTGCTTCGCCCTCCAGACTTCACCTTCTCCTTCTCCTTCTTCTGCTTCTTCTGCTTCACTCTCCTGACTTCACCTTCTCCTTCTCCTTCTTCTACTTCTTCTGATTCACCCTCCAGACTTCACCCTCTCCTTCTCCTTCTTCTGCTTCTTCTGCTTCACCCTCCAGACTTCACCTTCTCCTTCTCCTTCTTCTGCTTCTTCTGCTTCACCGTCCTGACTTCACCTTCTCCTTCTCCTTCTTCTACTTCTTCTGCTTCACCCCCCTGACTTCACCTGCTCCTTTTCCTTCTTCTGCTTCTTCTGATTCACCCTCCTAACTTCACCTTCTCCTTCTCCTTCTTCTGCTTCTTCTGATTCACCCTCCAGATTTCACCTTCTCCTTCTCCTTCTTCTACTTCGTCTGATTCACCCTCCAGACTTCACCTTCTCCTTCTCCTTCTTCTACTTCTTCTGATTCACCCTCCAGTCTTCACCTACTCCTTCTCCTTCTTCTGTTTCTTCTGCTTCACCCTCCAGACTTCACCTTCTCCTTCTCTTTCTTCTGCTTCTTCTGATTCACCCTCCAGACTTCATCTTCTCCTTCTCCTTCTTCTGATTCTTCTGATTCACCCTCCAGACTTCACCTTCTCCTTCTCCTTCTTCTGCTTCTTCTGATTCACCCTCCTGACTTCACCTTCTCCTTCTCCTTCTTCTACTTCTTCTGCTTCACCCTCCAGACTTCACCTTCTCCTTCTCCTTCTTCTACTTCTTCTGATTCACCCTCCAGACTTCACCTTCTCCTTCTCCTTCTTCTGCTTCTTCTGATTCACCCTCCAGACTTCACCTTCTCCTTCTCCTTATTCTGCTTCTTCTGATTCACCCTCCAGACTTCACCTTCTCCTTCTCCTTCTTCTGCTTCTTCTGATTCACCCTCCAGACTTCACCTTTTCCTTCTCCTTCTTCTGCTTCTTCTGATTCACCCTCCAGACTTCACCTTCTCCTTCTCCTTCTTCTGCTTCTTCTGATTCACCCTCCAGACTTCACCTTCTCCTTCTCCTTCTTCTACTTCTTCTGATTCACCCTCCAGACTTCACCTTCTCCTTCTCTTTCTTCTGCTTCTTCTGATTCACCCTCCAGACTTCACCTTCTCCTTCTCCTTCTTCTGCTTCTTCTGCTTCACCCTCCAGACTTCACCTTCTCCTTCTCCTTCTTCTGCTTCTTCTGCTTCACCCTCCTGACTTCACCTTCTCCTTCTCCTTCTTCTACTTCTTCTGATTCACCCTCCTGACTTCACCTTCTCCTTCTCCTTCTTCTACTTCTTCTGCTTCACCCTCCAGACTTCACCTTCTCCTTCTCCTTCTTCTACTTCTTCTGATTCACCCTCCAGACTTCACCTTCTCCTTCTCCTTCTTCTACTTCTTCTGATTCACCCTCCAGACTTCACCTTCTCCTTCTCCTTCTTCTACTTCTTCTGATTCATCCTCCAGACTTCACCTTCTCCTTCTCCTTCTTCTGCTTCTTCTGATTCACCCTCCAGACTTCACCTTCTCCTTCTCCTTATTTTGCTTCTTCTGATTCACCCTCCAGACTTCACCTTCTCCTTCTCCTTCTTCTGCTTCTTCTGATTCACCCTCCAGACTTCACCTTCTCCTTCTCCTTCTTCTGCTTCTTCTGATTCACCCTCCAGACTTCACCTTCTCCTTCTCCTTCTTCTACTTCTTCTGATTCACCCTCCAGACTTCATCTTCTCCTTCTCCTTCTTCTGCTTCTTCTGATTCACCCTCCAGACTTCACCTTCTCCTTCTCCTTCGTCTACTTCTTCTGATTCACCCTCCAGACTACACCTTCTCCTTCTCCTTCTTCTACTCCTTCTGATTCACCCTCCAGACTTCACCTTCTCCTTCTCCTTCTTCTGTTTCTTCTGATTCACCCTCCAGACTTCACCTTCTCCTTCTCCTTCTTCTACTTCTTCTGATTCACCCTCCAGACTTCACCTTCTCCTTCTCCTTCTTCTACTTCTTCTGATTCACCCTCCAGACTTCATCTTCTCCTTCTCCTTCTTCTGCATCTTCTGATTCACCCTCCAGACTTCACCTTCTCCTTCTCCTTCTTCTGCTTCTTCTGATTCACCCTCCAGACTTCACCTTCTCCTTCTCCTTCTTCTAATTCTTCTGATTCACCCTCCAGACTTCACCTTCTCCTTCTCCTTCTTCTACTTCTTCTGATTCTCCCTCCAGTCTTCACATTCTCCTTCTCCTTCTCCTGTTTCTTCTGCTTCAGCCTCCAGACTTCACCTTCTCCTTCTCTTTCTTCTGAATCTTCTGATTCACCCTCCAGACTTCACCTTCGCCTTCTCCTTCTTCTGATTCTTCTGATTCACCCTCCAGACTTCACCTTCTCCTTCTCCTTCTTCTGCTTCTTCTGATTCACCCTCCTGGCTTCACCTTCTCCTTCTCCTTCTTCTACTTCTTCTGATTCACCCTCCTGACTTCACCTTCTCCTTCTCCTTCTTCTCCTTCTTCTGCTTCACCCTCCAGACTTCACCTTCTCCTTCTCCTTCTTCTACCTCTTCTGATTCACCCTCCAGACTTCACCTTCTCCTTCTCCTTATTCTGCTTCTTCTGATTCACCCTCCAGACTTCACCTTCTCCTTCTCGTTATTCTGCTTCTTCTGATTCAACCTCCAGACTTCACCTTCTCCTTCTCCTTCTTCTGCTTCTTCTGATTCACCCACCAGACTTCACCTTCTCCTTCTCCTTCTTCTGCTTCTTCTGATTCACCCTCCAGACTTCACCTTCTCCTTCTCCTTATTCTGCTTCTTCTGATTCACCCTCCAGACTTCACCTTCTCCTTCTCCTTCTTCTGCTTCTTCTGATTCACCCTCCAGACTTCACCTTTTCCTTCTCCTTCTTCTGCTTCTTCTGATTCACTCTCCAGACTTCACCTTCTCCTTCTCCTTCTTCTGCTTCTTCTGATTCACCCTCCAGACTTCACCTTCTCCTTCTCCTTCTTCTACTTCTTCTGATTCACCCTCCAGACTTCACCTTCTCCTTCTCCTTCTTCTGCTTCTTCTGATTCACCCTCCTGACTTCACCTTCTCATTCTCCTTCTTCTGCTTCTTCTGCTGCGCCCTCCAGACTTCACCTTCTCCTTCTCCTTCTTCTGCTTCTTCTGCTTCACACTCCAGACTTCACCTTCTCCTTCTCCTTCTTCTGCTTCTTCTGCTGCGCCCTCCAGGCTTCACCTTCTCCTTCTCCTTCTTCTGCTTCTTCTGCTTCACCGTCCTGACTTCACCTTCTCCTTCTCCTTCTTCTACTTCTTCTGCTACACCCCCCTGACTTCACCTGCTCCTTCTCCTTCTTCTGCTTCTTCTGATTCACCCTCCTAAATTCACCTTCTCCTTCTCCTTCTTCTGCTTCTTCTGATTCACCCTCCTGACTTCACCTTCTCCTTCTCCTTCTTCTGCTTCTTCTGATTCACCCTCCAGACTTCACCTTCTCCTTCTCCTTCTTCTGCTTCTTCTGATTCACCCTCCAGACTTCACCTTCTCCTTCTCCTTCTTCTGCTTCTTCTGCTTCACCCTCCAGACTTCACCTTCTCCTTCTCCTTCTTCTGCTTCTTCTGCTTCACCCTCCTGACTTCACCTTCTCCTTCTCCTTCTTCTACTTCTTCTGATTCACCCTCCTGACTTCACCTTCTCCTTCTCCTTCTTCTACTTCTTCTGCTTCACCCTCCAGACTTCACCTTCTCCTTCTCCTTCTTCTACTTCTTCTGATTCACCCTCCAGACTTCACCTTCTCCTTCTCCTTCTTCTACTTTTTCTGATTCACCCTCCAGACTTCACCTTCTCCTTCTCCTTCTTCTACTTCTTCTGATTCATCCTCCAGACTTCACCTTCTCCTTCTCCTTCTTCTGCTTCTTCTGATTCACCCTCCAGACTTCACCTTCTCCTTCTCCTTATTCTGCTTCTTCTGATTCACCCTCCAGACTTCACCTTCTCCTTCTCGTTATTCTGCTTCTTCTGATTCAACCTCCAGACTTCACCTTCTCCTTCTCCTTCTTCTGCTTCTTCTGATTCACCCTCCAGACTTCACCTTCTCCTTCTCCTTCTTCTGTTTCTTCTGATTCGCCCTCCAGACTTCACCTTCTCCTTCTCCTTCTTCTGCTTCTTCTGATTCACCCTCCTGACTTCACCTTCTCCTTCTCCTTCTTCTACTTCTTCTGATTCACCCTCCTGACTTCACCTTCTCCTTCTCCTTCTTCTACTTCTTCTGATTCACCCTCCAGACTTCACCTTCTCCTTCTCCTTCTTCTGCTTCTTCTGATTCACCCTCCAGACTTCACCTTCTCATTCTCCTTCTTCTGCTTCTTCTGCTGCGCCCTCCAGACTTCACCTTCTCCTTCTCCTTCTACTGCTTCTTCTGCTTCACACTCCAGACTTCACCTTCTCCTTCTCCTTCTTCTGCTTCTTCTGCTGCGCCCTCCAGGCTTCACCTTCTCCTTCTCCTTCTTCTGCTTCTTCTGCTTCACCGTCCTGACTTCACCTTCTCCTTCTCCTTCTTCTACTTCTTCTGCTACACCCCCCTGACTTCACCTGCTCCTTATCCTTCTTCTGCTTCTTCTGATTCACCCTCCTAAATTCACCTTCTCCTTCTCCTTCTTCTGCTTCTTCTGATTCACCCTCCTGACTTCACCTTCTCCTTCTCCTTCTTCTGCTTCTTCTGATTCACCCTCCAGACTTCACCTTCTCCTTCTCCTTCTTCTGCTTCTTCTGATTCACCCTCCAGACTTCACCTTCTCCTTCTCCTTCTTCTGCTTCTTCTGCTTCACCCTCCAGACTTCACCTTCTCCTTCTCCTTCTTCTGCTTCTTCTGCTTCACCCTCCTGACTTCACCTTCTCCTTCTCCTTCTTCTACTTCTTCTGATTCACCCTCCTGACTTCACCTTCTCCTTCTCCTTCTTCTACTTCTTCTGCTTCACCCTCCAGACTTCACCTTCTCCTTCTCCTTCTTCTACTTCTTCTGATTCACCCTCCAGACTTCACCTTCTCCTTCTCCTTCTTCTACTTTTTCTGATTCACCCTCCAGACTTCACCTTCTCCTTCTCCTTCTTCTACTTCTTCTGATTCATCCTCCAGACTTCACCTTCTCCTTCTCCTTCTTCTGCTTCTTCTGATTCACCCTCCAGACTTCACCTTCTCCTTCTCCTTATTCTGCTTCTTCTGATTCACCCTCCAGACTTCACCTTCTCCTTCTCCTTCTTCTGCTTCTTCTGATTCACCCTCCAGACTTCACCTTCTCCTTCTCCTTCTTCTGCTTCTTCTGATTCACCCTCCAGACTTCACCTTCTCCTTCTCCTTCTTCTACTTCTTCTGATTCACCCTCCAGACTTCATCTTCTCCTTCTCCTTCTTCTGCTTCTTCTGATTCACCCTCCAGACTTCACCTTCTCCTTCTCCTTCGTCTACTTCTTCTGATTCACCCTCCAGACTACACCTTCTCCTTCTCCTTCTTCTACTTCTTCTGATTCACCCTCCAGACTTCACCTTCTCCTTCTCCTTCTTCTGTTTCTTCTGATTCACCCTCCAGACTTCACCTTCTCCTTCTCCTTCTTCTACTTCTTCTGATTCACCCTCCAGACTTCACCTTCTCCTTCTCCTTCGTCTACTTCATCTGATTCACCCTCCAGACTACACCTTCTCCTTCTCCTTCTTCTACTTCTTCTGATTCACCCTCCAGACTTCACCTTCTCCTTCTCCTTCTTCTGTTTCTTCTGATTCACCCTCCAGACTTCACCTTCTCCTTCTCCTTCTTCTGCTTCTTCTGATTCACCCTCCAGACTTCACCTTCTCCTTCTCCTTCTTCTGCTTCTTCTGATTCACCCTCCAGACTTCACCTTCTCCTTCTCCTTCTTCTACTTCTTCTGATTCACCCTCCAGACTTCACCTTCTCCTTCTTCTGCTTCTTCTGATTCACCCTCCAGACTTCACCTTCTCCTTCTCCTTCGTCTACTTCTTCTGATTCACCCTCCAGACTTCACCTTCTCCTTCTCCTTCTTCTGCTTCTTCTGATTCACCCTCCAGACTTCACCTTCTCCTTCTCCTTCTTCTGCTTCTTCTGATTCACCCTCCAGACTTCACCTTCTCCTTCTCCTTCTTCTACTTCTTCTGATTCACCCTCCAGACTTCATCTTCTCCTTCTCCTTCTTCTGCTTCTTCTGATTCACCCTCCAGACTTCACCTTCTCCTTCTCCTTCGTCTACTTCTTCTGATTCAGCCTCCAGACTACACCTTCTCCTTCTCCTTCTTCTACTTCATCTGATTCACCCTCCAGACTACACCTTCTCCTTCTCCTTCTTCTACTTCTTCTGATTCACCCTCCAGACTTCACCTTCTCCTTCTCCTTCTTCTGTTTCTTCTGATTCACCCTCCAGACTTCACCTTCTCCTTCTCCTTCTTCTGCTTCTTCTGATTCACCCTCCAGACTTCACCTTCTCCTTCTCCTTCTTCTGCTTCTTCTGATTCACCCTCCAGACTTCACCTTCTCCTTCTCCTTCTTCTACTTCTTCTGATTCACCCTCCAGACTTCACCTTCTCCTTCTCCTTCTTCTGCTTCTTCTGATTCACCCTCCAGACTTCACCTTCTCCTTCTCCTTCGTCTACTTCTTCTGATTCACCCTCCAGACTACACCTTCTCCTTCTCCTTCTTCTACTTCTTCTGATACACCCTCCAGACTTCACCTTCTCCTTCTCCTTCTTCTGTTTCTTCTGATTCACCCTCCAGACTTCACCTTCTCCTTCTCCTTCTTCTACTTCTTCTGATTCAGCCTCCAGACTTCACCTTCTCCTTCTCCTTCTTCTACTTCTTCTGATTCACCCTCCAGACTTCATCTTCTCCTTCTCCTTCTTCTCCTTCTTCTGATTCACCCTCCAGACTTCACCTTCTCCTTCTCCTTCTTCTGCTTCTTCTGATTCACCCTCCAGACTTCACCTTCTCCTTCTCCTTCTTCTACTTCTTCTGATTCACCCTCCAGACTTCACCTTCTCCTTCTCCTTCTTCTAATTCTTCTGATTCACCCTCCAGTCTTCACCTTCTCCTTCTCCTTCTTCTGTTTCTTCTGCTTCACCCTCCAGACTTCACCTTCTCCTTCTCTTTCTTCTGCTTCTTCTGATTCACCCTCCAGACTTCACCTTCTCCTTCTCCTTCTTCTGATTCTTCTGATTCACCCTCCAGACTTCACCTTCTCCCTCTCCTTCTTCTGCTTCTTCTGATTCACCCTCCAGACCTAACCTTCTCCTTCTCCTTCTTCTACTCCTTCTGCTTCACCCTCCAGACTTCACCATCTCCTTCTCCTTCTTCTACTTCTTCTGATTCACCCTCCAGACTTCACCTTCTCCTTCTCCTTCTTATACTTCTTCTGATTCACCCTCCAGACTTCACCTTCTCCATCTCCTTCTTCTACTTCTTCTGATTCACCCTCCAGACTTCACCTTCTCCTTCTCCTTCTTCTGCTTCTTCTGATTCACCCTCCAGACTTCACCTTCTCCTTCTCCTTATTCTGCTTCTTCTGATTCACCCTCCAGACTTCACCTTCTCCTTCTCCTTCTTCTGCTTCTTCTGATTCACCCTCCAGACTACACCTTCTCCTTCTCCTTCTTCTGCTTCTTCTGATTCACCCTCCAGTCTTCACCTTCTCCTTCTCCTTCTTCTACTTCTTCTGATTCACCCTCCAGACTTCACCTTCTCCTTCTCCTTCTTCTGCTTCTTCTGATTCACCCTCCAGACTTCACCTTCTCCTTCTCCTTCGTCTACTTCTTCTGATTCACCCTCCAGACTACACCTTCTCCTTCTCCTTCTTCTACTTCTTCTGATTCACCCTCCAGACTTCACCTTCTCCTTCTCCTTCTTCTGTTTCTTCTGATTCACCCTCCAGACTTCATCTTCTCCTTCTCCTTCTTCTACTTCTTCTGATTCACCCTCCAGACTTCACCTTCTCCTTCTCCTTCTTCTACTTCTTCTGTTTCACCCTCCAGACTTCATCTTCTCCTTCTCCTTCTTCTGCTTCTTCTGATTCACCCTCCAGACTTCACCTTCTCCTTCTCCTTCTTCTGCTTCTTCTGATTCACCCTCCAGACTTCAACTTCTCCTTCTCCTTCTTCCACTTCTTCTGATTCACCCTCCAGAATTCACCTTCTCCTTCTCCTTCTTCTACGTCTTCTGATTCACCCTCCAGTCTTCACCTTCTCCTTCTCCTTTTTTTGTTTCTTCTGCTTCACCCTCTGACTTCACCTTCTCCTTCTCTTTCTTCTGCTTCTTCTGATTCACCCTCCAGACTTCACCTTCTCCTTCTCCTTCTTCTGATTCTTCTGATTCACCCTCCAGACTTCACCTTCTCCTTCTCCTTCTTCTGCTTCTTCTGATTCACCCTCCTGACTTCACCTTCTCCTTCTCCTTCTTCTACTTCTTCTGCTTCACCCTCCAGACTTCACCTTCTCCTTCTCCTTCTTCTACTTCTTCTGATTCACCCTCCAGACTTCACCTTCTCCTTCTCCTTCTTCTGCTTCTTCTGATTCACCCTCCAGACTTCACCTTCTCATTCTCCTTCTTCTGCTTCTTCTGCTGCGCCCTCCAGACTTCACCTTCTCCTTCTCCTTCTTCTGCTTCTTCTGCTTCACACTCCAGACTTCACCTTCTCCTTCTCCTTCTTCTGCTTCTTCTGCTGCGCCCTCCAGGCTTCACCTTCTCCTTCTCCTTCTTCTGCTTCTTCTGCTTCACCGTCCTGACTTCACCTTCTCCTTCTCCTTCTTCTACTTCTTCTGCTACACCCCCCTGACTTCACCTGCTCCTTCTCCTTCTTCTGCTTCTTCTGATTCACCCTCCTAAATTCACCTTCTCCTTCTCCTTCTTCTGCTTCTTCTGATTCACCCTCCTGACTTCACCTTCTCCTTCTCCTTCTTCTGCTTCTTCTGATTCTCGCTCCAGACTTCACCTTCTCCTTCTCCTTCTTCTGCTTCTTCTGATTCACCCTCCAGACTTCACCTTCTCCTTCTCCTTCTTCTGCTTCTTCTGATTCACCCTCCAGACCTCACCTTCCCCTTCTCCTTCTTCTACTTCTTCTGATTCACCCTCCAGACTTCATCTTCTCCTTCTCCTTCTTCTGCTTCTTCTGATTCACCCTCCAGACTTCACCTTCTCCTTCTCCTTCTTCTACTTCTTCTGATTCAGCCTCCAGACTTCACCTTCTCCTTCTCCTTCTTCTACTTCTTCTGATTCACCCTCCAGACTTCATCTTCTCCTTCTCCTTCTTCTCCTTCTTCTGATTCACCCTCCAGACTTCACCTTCTCCTTCTCCTTCTTCTGCTTCTTCTGATTCACCCTCCAGACTTCACCTTCTCCTTCTCCTTCTTCTACTTCTTCTGATTCACCCTCCAGACTTCACCTTCTCCTTCTCCTTCTTCTACTTCTTCTGATTCACCCTCCAGTCTTCACCTTCTCCTTCTCCTTCTTCTGTTTCTTCTGCTTCACCCTCCAGACTGCACCTTCTCCTTCTCTTTCTTCTGCTTCTTCTGATTCACCCTCCAGAACTCACATTCTCCTTCTCCTTCTTCTACTTCTTCTGATTCACCCTCCTGACTTCACCTTCTCCTTCTCCTTCATCTACTTCTTCTGCTTCA